>NC_073393.1:10194486-10503122 GCF_028641065.1 Leucoraja erinaceus | reverse complement strand
TCTAATTTACCCTGATCTAACCCATGCATTTTGGTATCCTACCAAGCTACTGAAATCAGGTTTCATTGATTTCTTAAAAGCAGTTCAAAAGGCATCCAATATGCTGAATGCTGTCCTAGGCCATGTGTGTTCAGGAGTCAGAAGCATGCTCCTGAAATGCATGCGTTAGATCAGGGTAAATGAGACATTCACTGTCACTCCAATTGCTGACCTAGTTCTGTTCATATATTACAGGCATTTGGATTCAAGTACATACATACATTTTGTTGTTAGAAAATTCCAAGACCTTTGATTTTTTTGCAAATTATCAGGATCACCAGTTTCACCTTTCACTGCTGGCGTTTCTAAAGCCCTACTCCAGACAGTTAATCGCAAAAAACGAATCTAAGCTTGAGATGGAGGAAGTAGGATGCACAGCCAGGGGTCCCAGTCTCAAAATAAAATACCAGCCATTCAGGAGAATACATTTCTTCTTTAAGAGGTGGTGAATCTTTGGTATTCATTATGCAAGAGAACTGCGGCATTTTCACAATTAAAAATCATCTTGAAGAGAATCAAAAGATTATGGGATTAGTGCGGGTAAGTGATTATTAAGATCAACCTGTTCCTACTTTTAAAATCTTTAGTGTGATTGGTGCCATCTTCTGGAAGAATCATTAAACAGAGACTAAACAGAGTCTCAGATGGATTATAAAAAGCCAAGACATTAATAAAAGCAAGGTGGTGAGCACAGGTGTCCTCTTAGCAGGCATTATTTAAAAAAAAAAAAAAAAATTGGCCCTGATCTCATCTCATAGCTATTTCTCCTGTCATTGCTTGCAATCTCATCGCTTGATTTTGCTGCCATATTTCCAGTATTAGCCATTATCCAAATGATCAGCCATCAAAAGTGCTTCACTGGCTCAAGAGGTCTTGGTATGACCCAATGATGGTTGAGAAAGACAATGTACAAATGCAAGTAATTGCTTACGTACAAGGAACCAGGAATTGCTCACAGGACAAAGTTATTACTAATCGTGTTAATTGCAATTTGCTAATAGCAATGATGCAGAAAATATGCTCCCATTCAGGTTATATTCAAACTAGAATTTCTTGGCAGATTGCAATGTAGATCGGCATTTGGTATCTAGCCAAGACTTCAGGTTACTTTAAATTGCTTCCTGCTGCCAGGTTTAACTATCACGAGACAGGAATAGCAGATGATGGTTTCCAAAAAGAGATTAAAAAAGTGCTGGAGTAATTTATTGGGTCACACAGCATTTCCAGTGGACATGGATAGGTGATGTTTCAGGTTGGGACCCTTCAGTCAAACCCAAAAAGTTACCTATCCACGTTCTCCAGAGATACTGCCAGACCCATTGAGTTATTCCATTGATAGTTTTTTTTAACTATCAAGTATGTTCTAATGATACTTTGAGGGCATGCTTTTTAAATGTTAAATGGAAAAATTAACTGTTGTGGAAAAAAAACCCTCATTTCCGTGGAGGTTGTGCTGGTGTTTATCTGTGACTATTACATGACCAATTGCTTTGCTTCCTCTATATTTTCCTAGTATGTAATCTCAGTTGCTCTTGCAAAATAAATGCACCATCGCATGCCAATCTCAAGTTTAACAGTTATACTTCCTGCAAGCTACTGTTATTGCATAGTCCTCACAATTCAATGTCAAGAGGACTGTATTTGCAACAGGTCAGAAACCATCAGAAGAAGAACTTGTAATTTAGGGACTAAGAAGGAGAACTTCATAATGCATCTTATTTCTTTCCCCAAAAGAGTCCCTGTCAAGAGTTGAACATAAGCCTTGTCCAATTTTAATCTCTGTAGAACAGAGATTATCTGTTTTATCAAACGTGCCAAACTATCACATAATCACGCATCTTACAATGTACAAATTAAAAATTCTCAAATGTTAATTATGTCAGTACCACTATAACATTTCTCCAACTAGGGAAGGATACAGTTCAGAAGATTGAAGTAACAGCTGAGCACTGCTAAAGGCAGGGCATCTCAAATGAGACAACACAAGAGATTATAAAGAGTAACAAATAACCCAATAAAAGTTCATGCTGAATGTGACACTCCTATGGAACTATTGGATTGATACAACTCTTAGCAGATCTACAGAACATTCAAAATCAATCCACTTAATCAGATCCCCTTCTCTGTAGTTAACGATCTGAAATAGGAATCTAGCTGGAGACTGTTCAGATAGATGCAGCATTCATAAACACAAGGATGTACTTTTATCATGATTTTTTTAAAAATTAGTATTAAGACAAGTGTATATAGTGATCTATGAACAGCACTTGTGGATTGGCCATTAGGGAAGATTCACATCAACTGTATGTTAACTTTTGTTTATAAAAGGAACATGTCAAGAACAATTATAACCAATATCAACTAAATTTGGTAATTTCATTTTGAAGGTTTTCAAAATCTGCCCTCGTCCCTGTGCTGTTTACACCACTGCCCACTGAATTAGCAGGTATTGGAAACACTCACCGGGGAACCAGCACACTGAAATTTAGCACTGAATTGCTAGAAATGTTTTCATGGGGCTAAAAAGGCAACGTTCAAATGTAGTTTTAAGTCTTGGTAATTAGCACAAGATTGACCAGAAAGATTTCTGCAAGACTTTCCCCAATGAATTTATAAGTTTGCAAAAACTTGTGGGCAGCATTTATCAAGACTGAAGCCAGGTCTGGTGTGAAAACAAAATAACACGGAGGATTTAAAAGAAAAGTCGTAGGTTGCTTCATTGAGATTAGCCCCCAAACTATAGCACCAAAAGCAGGTCAGAGTCTGAGTGTTCTGCTAATTTGTTCTTCTAATCCTTTGCTGTAAAAGGTCACGAGTTATACATCCTAATTGGATAGAGGGCAGCTCCACGTCATCCAGAATAAATTACAGTAATTGGCATCCCCTCTACCACTCTAGGCATTCTCTCCCTATTACACATTACACTTCCACCTCACCAAGCTTGCTGGTAGCTCTTCCCAAATTCAACCTCACAAAGGACAAGGGCAGGAGATACCTGGAGCCACTAACACATTCCACGCTAAATAATATAATAGCGTGCATTGTATTACTGATTGTAGTGAGTCAAGGGCTATCAAAGACAAAATGTTAGCCTAGTTGGTTAAATACATTTTCCATGAACAAAAAAGGACATTGCAAACAGGCAGAGCAGTTTGGATAATAAAGATGGCAGCAAAAACTTGAAATAATATAGCAATACAAGTTTTTCTCAAAATCCTCGGGCGGCACAGTGGCACAGCGGTAGAGTTGCTGCCTTACAGTGCTTGCAGCGCCAAACACCTGGGTTCGATCCCGACTACGGGTGTTGTCTGTACGGAGTTTTACATTCTCCCCGTGACCCGAGTGGGTTTTCTCCGAGATCTTCGGTTTCCTCCCACTCCAAAGACATACATGCAGGTAAATTGGCTTGGTAAATGTAAAACATTTCCCTAGTGTGTGTTAATACGCAGGGATCGCTGGTCGGCGCAGACCCGGTGGGCTGAAGGGCCTGTTTCCACGTTGTATCTCTAAACTAAACTAAAATACGAAATGAACACAGCAAAATTAATGCAGACTTCAGGGACATGAAAGAAACAAATCTACTCAAGGGTCAGACAAGATAGCAAGTGACTGAAAATTAATCACTGGGACAAAATAACAAGGTTTTGCCCAGACTGGAACATGTGCTGCTTGAGCTACATTTGATCAACAGTGATTCTGTCCAAGTGTTGAAATGGGTAAAGAATCAACTACATAGTTTGGACAAATTCAGTTATCAGCTGTTCATTTAGGAGACAATTCAATACTTTAAAATCCATTGTTTCCCCATTCACCCGTGAATGATTTTGGCATGGTACCTAGAGGGGAACCTGTCTTGACAAGTTCTATATAAACCACAGACCTGCCCAGAATACAAATGTGATCATTGTTATAAATTCAGCAGGTAGGTTTTATGTGCAATTTAGACAAGTAATATCTTCATTCTTGTTTAGAGTTTAAGACAAGCTGGTAACTTCAGACAAGGACCAAGAAGTTTGCCATCACCTGTATCCACAGTCCCATAAAGATGCTCATTCAATTGTTCAAAAAAGGAAATTAACACTTTGCCCAAATTTTAAAAAGATTTGCAAGACAAGCCAAACGGATCTCTTCAAAACCCACGTTATCAAAGCAAACAAACAAACATGCAGTTTAATTTTAGTCACAAATGTAAATATTTTACTTTCGATGGTATATTGCAAACAACGTGACAACATAGCGTGGAGGTGAACTTCCTTCCGCTCCAGTTGTGTGGGCACTGCAGGATTCCATGCAGGATCCACAGACTGCCACAAATGGGGCAACGTATGTATCAGTGGATCAGTCACTAGGATGTAGTGTGCTCACAATACTTGTGCTTGCCCCGTGTTGGAGATTCAAGCTGCTCCATTTCTAGCTCTCATCCCAAACATATTGGAACAGAATTTTTGCATTTCGCTTACAGCAATAGTCACTGTTGTATAATGGATGACATTAACTGACAATCAAATCAAGACTTGTCCAATGCGCTGTAAAAAGATTACTCCCTATATTGTGTAAAATGGCAATCACATTTAAAAGTCTGTGGTACATTTTTTTAGGCATCCTTAAATGCAAACTGAACAGAGTGGCAACCATTTAAACCGCTGGACATATCATTTGGCAAATAGTTTACAAACAAATACACAGACCTGACTTGATTTCTATGATAGGCCCATTCTTAGTCACATGTGTGACTAAAGAGATGAAAAATTGTGGAATGCATCTCTTCTAATTCTGAAAGCATTACAGGTATTGTTTTGTACTGTATATACGATTCATATTTTTCTGAAGTTTATCATGTGAAATGTTTAGGTTATGCTGACGTTTGTTTAAGATCAGAGGTCAAATATGACTGGTCACGTGTGTGACCGGACATGGAAGCGTTTTTTTCCACAACTCAGTTTTATCTTACAAACTGCATTTAAAAAAGCTAAAATGTTCATGCCTTTAGCAGACATGCATTATAGTTCTGTAGGTAGGAAAATGATCAGCCATGTAGGAAAATAGCAATGAAAATAGCAATGAATAAGATTAATCTCTTACAAGAATTTTATAATGTATTACTTTATGTGATGCCATCTGGTCACGTGCGAGACATTTTGCTTCACTTTCCAAAGAATGGCCCATCTCGTTCATTTTGGTACACAGACTAGTCTATTAGGCAGAAGATAGATACAAAACGTTTGACTCGCTCAGTGGGACAGGCAGCATCTCTGGAGAGAAGGAATGGGTGACGTTTCAAGTTGAGACCCTTCGTCAGACTGATGTCAGGGGAGTGGGCAGGACAAAGATAGATTGTAGTCGGAGACGGTAAGACTGGTGGGAGAACTTAGAAGGGAAGGGGATAGAAAGATAGGGCTTTTGACTTGACATCTCTTGGTTTCCACAACTGCGGAGTTCTAAGGTAGATGAAAAACTGAGGGCAGCCAGGAAGTATTTTCCTGAAGGATTTTGTCAAAATTGTTTCATTTAGAATCCAGAAAGATGGAAGTTTGCACTTTGCTCTGTCCAACTGGTGGTTTCTAATGTGTAGGAAAGAACTGCAGATGCTGGTTTGTTTACCTGGTGGTTTCTAATGTTTTAACCAAGCACCAAAGCCAGAAGCCAAAAACAAATCAAAAATAATGTAACGCTAATGGTAAAGCATCTGAAAGTTCAGGGAAAGCCATGTACAGTAGCTCTGTGATATTTGGCTTGAAACAATTGCTCTCTTGTTCCATCTGAAACCTGTGGGAAACAAGCCCTTTAAATCAACTTGGGTTTTTCTCATCAGTATCTACCCAACTGGCTAAATTCAGATTCAGCATCTGATATACTTGGTTATGGCTTTGTACAGTACATAGTTGTTTGTTCACATTCAATCAGGCTGAAACAGGAATGATACATTCTGTAAAAAGAGTCCCTTAATAAAAAAACCTCAATTATCCTTTTCATTTCCTAACCCATCTTTAAACAGCAGGAACTTCAGATGTTCATCTCCCAACTGTGTCCATCTGTCCCAAAATATTCCATTAAATCCTTCCAGAGCTTCCATTTTCGCCACAACACTGAAACATCCCCAGCCAAATGCTACAAACAACATCTTGTGACTGGTATATTACACTTGGTAATGTTCCAAGTCTATTTTGCTGAAGGTATCCACTGTAGCTCCAGCAATAGCTCGCCTTCTCCCTCGAGCTTTACTTGGCTGGGCACTTCTCCTTTTGGCAACAGTCGCCTGGCATCACGAACAAGACAACCCAACATTTGGGCATCATTCCATTGCCTCTCAACTGTTTCAAATGGGTAGTTGAACAAGGTCTCTTGAAAGCATGCATTACTGAACAAAGGTTAGCCAAAGACTGTATTCAATATTGTTTTTACTTACAGATGGTTACTTGTCCGTATTGAAATTGAGAGATGCAATTGATTTGGGTGGATAAAGCTCAAGCTCACTAGACTAGGTATACCAAGGTACAGCAAAAAAGCTTTGTTTTGAATGTTATCTAATCATATACTACCCATAAATACAGACAAACTGAAGTACAATAGAAGGGACAGAAGTTTAGGGGTAATACGAGGGGGAACTTCTTTACGCAGAGAGTGGTGGCGGTGTGGAATGAGCTCCCAGTGGAAGTGGTGGAGGCAGGCTCATTGGTATCATTTAAAAATAAATTGGATAGGCATATGGATGAGAAGGGAATGGAGGGTTATGGTACGAGTGCAGGCAGGTGGGACTAAGGGGAAAAAAATTTGTTCGGCATGGACTTGTAGGGCCGAGATGGCCTGTTTCCGTGCTGTAATTGTTATATGGTTATATGGTTATATGGTTAAAGAGTAAAGGGAAAGAGACAAAGTGCAGAATATAGTTCTCAGCATAGTAGCGCATCAGTTTCACATAAAGCCCAATGCTCAATAGGCAAGAGGAGCATCGGACAGCATGCAACTTATGGATGGATTGTTCAGAAGCCTGACAGAGGGGAAGGAGCTGTTCCAGAACCTTCTTCATCTTCTGCCAGAGAGGAGCAGGAAGAAGGAATGACTGTGGTGGGGATAAGTCTTTGATTATGTTGGCTGCTTCTTCAAGGTAGCACAAAGTCAGTGGTGGGGAGTCTGGTTGGTGTGATGGACCCGGCTACATATACAATTCTCTGCAATTTCTTGGGGACTTGGGCAGAGCTGCTGTTTCCCCCTCCCCCACATCCCAACAAAACCTCCGCCAAATCCCAATGCAGATTCCAGAGAGATGTATACGGCAAATGTTAGTGTTCTGGACTAATGACCCAAAATAATTGATACCAACCAGGACAGTTAGCGCGTGTCCACATGCAATCAAGGTGAATTGGTACTCGTCTTAATCCCTCATTGATCAAGCTCAGGTCCAGCGTGGGGCTGCTCACAGGTTTATACTGCATGGTACACCTGGTATTTTTTTTTATTTTTTTTTTTAATCTATAAAAATATTGGCTGTGGGCATCACCCTAGATCGGTCATAAACTGAGCAATTCCAGCAGTAATAGGAACTACAGATGTTGGAAACATGAACAAGACGCAAAGTGTCAGAGGAACTCATCTGCGCAGGAATGGACAGACAACATATCGAGTCAGGACTCTTGGGACAGAAGTTCTTTAACAGAAAATGCAGCATTTGGGCTATATTCAGGCAATTGAGGAAATTCAGAGTGTCTCCGAGGATCCTCCAGTGCTTCTACGCAGCAGCGGTGGAAAGCATCTTGTCCGGGAACATTACCATCTGGTTCGGGAATTGCTCTGCCAAGGACAAGAAGGCTCTGCAGAGAGTAGTGCGTTCGGCCGAACGCACTATGGGAACTTTCACTCACCCCCCTGCAGGAACTATACAACAGGAGGTGCAACTCCAGAGCAAACAAAATCATGAGAGACCTCTTCCACCCCTGCAACAGACTGTTCCAGCCGCTACGGTCAGGCAAACGCCTCCGTTGCCATGCAGTGAGAACGGAGAGGTTGAGAAGGAGTTTCTTCCCAGAGGCAATTCGGACTGTAAACGCCTTTCTCACCAGGGACTAACTGTACAGAACGTTTTTTTTCCTTCTATTATTTATTATGTAAAATAATATGTGTGTTATGATTGTGTTTATAATTTGTTTGGTTGTTTTGTTGTTCCGCGAGCATTGCCACTTTCATTTCACTGCACATCTCGTATGTGTATGTGACAAATAAACTTGACTTGACTTGATATTCAACTGCCACCCCTAGTCAAAGTTCAACCATATTCCCACAGTCTAGACTTCAATATGAAAGCAGGCTATTTTCAAAAGGCTTTTAATGACGGAGTTGTACCCAAAAGACATTTGTTTTATCGTAGAAAAGAGTGCTTCGTGGCTGCTCTCTTAACACTTTCCCCCCTCGTCCATTATATTGTTTACAGTGTATTATGTTTACATGTTCTGTTGTGTTTTGTTGCAAGTGAGAATGTCATTGTTCTATCTGGGACAAATGACAATAAAACTCTTGACTACAAATATTATACGAGTGGCAAACAGCCTTTTCCAACAGACTTGCAGTAGCAGTGATTACAGTCTCAAATGTAGCAAATGGCAGCAAGATAACTGAACAGTAGATCTTGGGCACTCATACAAGACAGTAACCTCATCCAAGCCATGTAATGGTGACCAAAATCCTCAAGATTCATATCATATCAAATTATAGCAGCTAACATTATTAGCATGCAAGCTCAATATTCCCTTTCAAACAGCAGCATCTATAGATCTTTCGTACAATCTAGTAATTTACTACTAGAATTCACATTTAGCTTAAGTCGGCCTTTGCTGAAGAACAAGCAACAGCGGCATCAATGAGCCAAGTAATAACCAACTCCATCTGCTAGCCGCTTTATTTCTAATAAAATAATGGATCACAAATGTGACCCTTAATTGCCTTTAAAACATCAAAGAGAGACAGCATTCTCAAATCACAATGTCCCTGCATGTGTATTAGTAATCACGAGGAAGGAATTTTCCCCTTCTCAGTAAACATAGTCATACAGTTATGCAGCAAGGAAACAGGTCCGTCGTCCTTGCCTATGCTAATCAAATTGGCATACAGGGCTAGTTCCATTTGCTGGAATTTGGTCCGTTGCCCGCCAAACTCTTCCTATCCATATATCTGCCCAAATGCTTTTAATAAACTATAATTGCATCCACTTCTATAGCTTCCTCTAGCAGCTCATTCAGATACAGATGCCCTCCAAGTGAAAAGTTTCCCCGAGGTCCCTCTTGAATCTCACCCCTCAAGCCTATGCCCTCTGGCCTGGCTTTACAAACCTCTACCTTGGGGAAAAAAAGACAGTGTTCACTTTATTCATGCCCCTCTTGAGTTTGTATACCTTAACAAGGTCACCCCTAGGCTCCAGAGAATAAAGTCCCAGCTTATCCAACTTCTCCCTACAAATGAACCTTGCAAGCCCAGGTAACATCCCAGTAAATCTCTACGGAATCCATTCCAAATTAATGATATACTTCTGATGGGTTGAGCAACCATTACTGCGTTTGCTATTCACTAACAAGTGTGGTCTCACCAATGACGTGTACAGCTGCATCCTGATGTCCCAACATTTGTACTCTATATCCTTCCCAATGAAGGCAAGTGTGCCAAATGCTGCCATCACTGCACAGTCCACTTGACTCACCACTTTTATGGAACCACACACCCATACCCCTAGCTCACAGTCGTGCTGCCCTCGCCAGAACTCGACCATTTACTGCACAAATCCTGCCCTGGTGCGACATGCCAAAGTGAAATCATTAACCTTTTCATTGTGTGTTGAGTGGTTGAAATTTGTTCTTCTACTTTTCTTGTTCAGATGTAATCAAAACAAACAATTAATGCAACAGCATTATTCTTCTCTCTTTTCAGGGACCTGAACACCTGTACTCCGAGCTCCGAACTGTCAAGGGTCTACCATTCACTGTGAAAGTCCTGCCCAAAATTGCAACACCTTTCACTTATATCCATTAACTGCATGGGCCGTTCTTCAGCCCACTTGCCCAGCTAATCAAGATATTCCTGTCATTTCTGTCATTTTTTCATCACCTACAATACCACCCACATCAGTGTCAACTGCACATTTACTAATCATGCTTAAACCGCTAATATAAGCCACAAACAACAATGGGCATTAGTCCTCTAATCCTCATTTTGCACACACAATCCTCAGTGTTTGGTGCATATGATAAAGTTCTAGGTTTCTTTCCAAACCACCATCAAAATATAATCTACAACAAGACTGAGCATACCCCTCAATATCTTTGGCTCTGCATTACATTGTTTGGAAACCCTCTTGACAGCAACATTTTCTCTCTTTAAGTCCTGCAAGTTCAAGTGCAAATTGTTTATGTCAAGGGACAAGAATGGAAATCAATACCGACTAGCATTGGCATACAGACCAGTACAATGAATTAGCTTTGGAGATAGGGTTTAACTATTAAGAGTCTATTTTAACATCAGATCATACTTAAATATTAAATTGTAACCTTGAGCTTTGAGAATTTGGGATCTTTTAGATTTCAGATTTTTATGTCAGTACACTGATTAATGTAAAGTGCTAATTCCACTCAAGTTTAAACTTGCCACTTTAAATCCAAGTCGCAAAGCAAAGTGCACAATTTGTAACATCCCCGAATATCTAATTGTGGCTTGCTTCTCAAATGTCTACTTAGCTTGTTCTCAAACATTATGTCACAGACAATAAATTACTTTTGTTAGTTACCAGGCTGGGAAATATTGTAATCCATTTGTATACTGTAAATGAGAGAAGTATTATTCAGGACATTGATAAGATTGGGATTTAGATCTCCCAAAGGAGGCCAAAAAGTAATATTTCATAAGCATGAAACTGCAGTCACCTTAAATTCAAACAGTCTTCAAACGGAGCTCAAATCCATGAGCTGACAGCAAATTCAAACTTAATGTTATTTTAGATTCTTAAAAAAAATGCTCTGGGTTAAAATTTAATCTGGTAGCCAAGGCTGTATTCCATGCATTAAGATTCTAGTTAGCTATAAAAGGACTCGTGGAAGAATTTTTCATGCAATTTAAACTTGTACATTGTCATGGTTACTGAAGGGGGCTCCAGCATCTTGAGCTTCTCAAGTAGTCAATTAAAGTTAAACATAAAAATGCCCCGATATCGTTCTAAAATGGTAGTTGTTCACAATCAAGAAACCTTGCATCAAGGGTGGTGTTCAATTTTTGTTTTTAAAAACGGCAATGATAAACTCAAGTCCTCGTACAGTTACATAAGTTGTAAAGGCGTTGCTTTGCAAAGAGCCAACAATTTACCCACACCCCCAAAAGATTCTTGCCTTTTTGTTTTGCACCAGCAAACTCAATTCTGTAGATAGGTTACAACACAAGGTTATAGTGAAATTTAGATACAGTTGCTTAGATACCAGGTCACAAGCTGCTGCACTACTGGCGAAGGCATTTCAAAACTTACACTCCCCATATAAACTCGATTCTCAGTACAGCTATTTCACAATTTTATAACTTGCTTCAAGAATCTCATGCTCTGGTCATGACGAGGCACTTGTGGTGAAACCTCAAGAAACCAGATTTTAAAAGCCACAGCAGAGCATCTTCATGCTGAGAATACCGGAGGTTAAAAGGTGCATGGGAAACGTCAGTAGTCCAGCAGCCCCAGATTAGTCAAATTCCATTTCAGTGAATACAACATGAATGAATCAGAGGATTGAAAGTCAATTCACACTAGTTCAATGCATTTACACACATTTTTTAAACTTTAGGCTGACTAATTTTAATTTCCAAATACTTGCAATGACAAAGAAATCACCAGTGTTAGACGATCTTCCTTGCCAACTCTACACCTATAAGGTTATTTCAAATCCCTTCATTACTTAAATGGACACAAACATTTCAAATGGCATATTGGAAGTGCAAAAAATCATCAATCTCATGCAGATTTGACAATGACTTCTTCCTCCAATCAATTAGAATTGGTTTGACTATTAAGCATCTTCAATGATGACTGCTCTTCCATGGCATTCTTTTTGGCAACATATGGTGCTCTGCTTCCACATTCGGGCAGCACTCACCTACACTACCGGCATGTGGTCACCCTGCTTATCCTGTGGACAGGCAGAGTCACAAAGCCTTCAGTTTCGAAGGCTGAAGCCAAAGCACCTGCATATCCTTTCCTCTTCTCAACCAATGTCTCAAGACCAGCCAAACAGTTCGGTCTACTTTAATCCCCTCAACCCTTTGCTGAATATCCGACACCTCATTCTCAAAAGTACTCCCATCTCCAGCTAATTTTCCCCAAATGGTTAGAAACAAAGAACGACAGATGCTGGTTAATAGACAATGGACACAAAGTGCCAGAGTAACTCAACAGGTCAGGCAGCATCTCTGGAGAACATGGATAGGGGACATTTTGGGTTTGAAGAAGGACCCCGTGCCACCTATCCATGTTCTCCAGAATGCTGCCTGTCCCGCTGAGTTACTCCAGCACTTTATGCCCTTAGCCTAAAGGTCAGTTATTTTGTCATCACTCCTACATTAATACTCTAGTCCAACCCAAAGATCATAGAGCGGATTTACCCACACCATCGCACAAAATTATTTTCAACTTCCTGCCCAAACACTGTATGATTCAACTTTCGTGCATTCCTTTACTCCCTTTCTTCCATTGTTGCTATCTCGCCACAGCCTGGTGTTTGTTGTGGAATTCCCCAAGCAATCTTCTACTTCACCACCCTTCCCTCAAGAATTCATCTGTGCAAGCAAGTTTTTAGGTCGTTTAAATCTCATTTGGCAGTCTTAATTTTAAGTCTATTTTACTTCCAGAAGTATCATGCTTCTCTGGACCAAAAATAACAGCATTGGCTCACGTTTACCTTTCTTGCTAAAAGAGCAACTCTCGTTTAGCTGCTTGAGAAACTCTTCAGGATTGTTGTTGGTTACACAATAGCCAGCAGCACAGACAGGAAACAAACATTAAAATAGCTTTTTCTTTACAATTTAGTTCCCTGGATTCAAAACTATTTACGTTTCAGCTACACCGTATACTAGTCATCATTGACCGACACGAGTTATGGTATTTTCTTCAAAGGATTAGTTTAGTTGGAGTATATGTACTGTTAGAATAGAATCAGTGGAAGACTCTACAGTAACTAATAAATTCACTTAATATGTTAAAATAATGAAGGTGATGTACTGCTATTACTTCTGAAAACAAACCTTGCTCCAGCTGCATCACAAAGTCAATAAAAAATAGACAATGGAACCATTTGCCCTATTGCAGACGCACCTCTCCGGTGAAGGCAGACATCAATAAAATTCACCAATGCACTTGACCTGGCATAAAGCCCATGTTCTATCAGGCACCAATGACCAGGCAACTGAACCTGGTCATTCTTGCTATTGAGGGAGTGCAGCATAGGTTTACAAGGTTAATTCCCAGGATGGCGGGACTGTCATATGCTGAGAGAATGGAGCGGCTGGGCTTGTACACTCTGGAGTATAGAAGAATGAGAGGGGATCTTATTGAAACGTATAAGATTATTAATTGTTTGGCCACGCTAAAGGCACTTGGATACGGTTGACGAGGAAACAGAGTTGTGAGTGTGGAATTCTCTGCCTCAGAGGGCAGTGGAGGCATGTTCTCTAGATACTTTCAAGAGAGAGCTAGATAGGGCTCTTAAACATAGCGGGGTCAGGGGATATGGGGAGAAGGCAGGAACGGGGTACTGATTGGGGATGATCAACCATGATCACATTGAAGGGCCGAATGGCCTATCCCTGCACCTATTGTGTATTGAACTATCCTACCACAACCAGAGATCAGTGCTGAACTATTATCCAACTCTTTGGTGACACTCGGACTAACCTTGATCGAACTTTGCTGGCTTTACCCGACACCAAACGTTATTCCCTTTATCATGCATCTATATACTATAAATGGCTCGAGTGTAATCATGCATTGTCTTTCACCTGACTAGATAGCACGCAACAAAAGCTTTTCACAGTACATCGGTACACGCGACAATAAACTAAACTGAACTGAGACGTGGACGTCTGACAGCTGGCATCTCAAGGTAATGGAACATCACAAAATGGGTTGCTGCAAAATCCTTCACATCCTCCAATGAATTCTCCAAGAATAAGCAGACCAACAAGCAGCATCTTCTCCCAGGCCAAGATCTACAATATTGTGGCTTTAGTCATTCAGTTGACCACATGGACTGACCACATCATTCACATGCGCAACCTTGATCTCAAATAGACATCCTATTTCTACTGTAAAAAAAAAAAAAAAAAAAGTGCTGGAGGAACTCAGTCAGGTCTCTTCTTGGGACAGATCTGAACGAACAAGTAGCCAAAGTGCCAGAAAACCATTAAGATCATATTAGACCCCCTTTTACTAGTAGTCTCATCACACCAGAGATCCGAGCAAAATTGCAGCAATTAACATACATAACTGTAAGAATCTCATTTATGTGTATGCAAGGTTTAGGGAGTTTTCCCCAATTAGAGAAACCGTCCAATTGTTTTCTCCTCCAGAAATATTCAGATAACACCTATCCAACCAATTGTTTTAGGTTTAGCATGAAAAGTGTATTAAACTTCCATCAAATGTATTAAATAGCATGTCCAGTTATCAGGATGCTTATTTCAATGCACTTCAACAGCTTGAAGACACATCGCAGGACATTAGGCGTAGGCAACCATCACATAGTCTGGTGTAAAAGGTGATGTAAAGAATACCGATTGACTAGTGGAGACAGCATGTACAGAATCTAAACAAGATTGTATCCCAACCCTAACTGCCTCAGGCCCTTTAGCCGGTTGTTCCACTTACGCATGTAGATCAAGGGTTAACTACCAGGTATTTAACCCATAACCTACATGCTTAAGCAGTCCCATCCAGATATTAGTTACGTATGAATAGCTATACCCATAGATCTAGGCCGACACAAAGTTAAAATCAAAATAGATAGTGGAGAATTAAAAATGTGGATAAAGCAGCAACAGATAATTAAAATCTGCTGACAATAATGGAGATGATGGCAATTTAGCAGATTCGTAGAGCTCATCATTTTCACTCACACGAAAAGGGAGTTCACTGATTTTTGCCCACTGGCCCACATACAACTATACATCCAGAACGGCCAATTTTTAACCATCTAATATCCACAACATAACACAAAGCTAGACATGTCACACAAGCTCAATCTGGGTACCAGATGCCAACATATCAAATGTACACCCTGCCAATGCTTATAGAAAATACAGTAAATTGGAGTAGTGCACCACTCTAGTCCAGTTAACAGTTTTACGATTGGAAGTACTATTAGTACCCTAATATTGATACATTCATTTCCCCTAGTGTACTCCTCACGTATGTCATAAAAAGGAACTGCAGATGATGGTTTATACCAGATAGACAAAATACTGGTGTAATTCAGTGGGACAGGTAGTATCTGTGGAGAAAGTGGAGAGGTGAGGATTTGGGTTCCAAGAGTACAATTCACTTGATGTGCTGCAGCAACTAAATGCCTGCATGCCAGTAGATCCCAAACTAATATTACACCAACATTGAAGGGCAAGGGCTCCTCCAAGCCAAAACTAAAAATCAAATTATCCTGAAAATGTACTGCAGTTTTTAAAACCCTCAAGAGCATTCACCACAGCAGGCCTATCAGAAGGCACTGAGGATTGATTTTTCAGAATCCTGCATGTAGTGATATGTTAGACATTTGACCGTGTGGGCAGACAGAAATATTAAATTCATCTCAACTATTACACAATTTTAAGCTGGTACCTGTTCCGAGTGATTCTTGAACCATTCAGCACTATAATATTTTGAAACCCCTTTCTAATTTATGCTAAAAGACATAATTCCCAGCATTGTCAGAGGTGATTGCTACAGATGGGAATGGGGTATGGCTTTGTTGTAAACATTAACTATCTACTAGCAAACAATGCAACTGCTGCAACATAGTGAAACGTGCCTGCGTACAGAATGATGTGCAACTTGTGGTATCTGACTACACATTCCATTCACTACAACGATGAATCACCCGATTCAATTATCAGTAAATCAGTTGTTGTGAGCAATCCGATTATGCACACTGCCCAGTAGTACATGAAAGGAATGAATACATTAAGCAAAGACATTCAGGTAAAGAATGAGGAATGACTGGTTGGAATTATTCATTCCTGCAATACCTTTTCACAAACCAAATACTTGGAATGCATGTACTTCCCATCCCAGAGTACAAATAAATCAGTGTGCTACTTGATGTATTTATTCAGTGAGATTAATATCTTCCCTCGGCTCCAGTCCAGGTTTTATCCGTTCAGCGATTTTGGGCAAAAACAACCCCTCAGTACCAAGAAATGCCACTCCCACATTTTGCCCATTCCAACACATTCTTCTTAACAGCAAACAGATTCACACCAGGTTGAGGCATTCATCTTTCCTCTCCCGATAATTGGAGACAAATTATGCTCGGCGCAAATCTGTACTTTTAAGTAGTCCACAGGGCTGCAGGTGGAATGAAGTTGGATACATTGCTGCCATAGCCACCCCAGGAGGCAGAGCAGTTCACGGGCAGCAGACGAGGTCCTACCCAAATGGCCATAAGTTGTGTTGTCATGTGGCCTTTTCAATCACTTCCAATATGTCCGACTGGACATTGGAAAGATTTAAATGTTAAATATTTTGTTTACACAAGTCAATTTTAAGTGCTACTAAATGAAACACCAAACCAATTATTTTTTCCCCACGCATGTCAGTGATCCAAATGAAAGGAATGGGATTTTGCTGGGCTGGTGTAAAGCAGAGGGGCCAGGGACAATCGAGCAAGTGCCAAGTGGAGCAGGAGCAACTCTGACAGCACACAGCATTGAAGCTGGGATTACAATGACCTGCCCAATATTGTCAGCTATCAGAAGAATGGTATACATGCATGATCTGGGCCATAGATTGATTCTTTAAACTTAGCTCCCTCATCCTTGCAGCTTGGTTGCCCCATCCACTGTCAGTGTTAAAGGTGAACGCTATTTAAGTCAAAACAAGCCAAGACACATTTGTTAAACTGTACATTTACTTTGCTGTCACCAAGACCAAGGTCTCCTTACATCATCCAATTCATGCAAATTTGATAGCAGTCTTCCATATGGCCCTGTTGCCAGTACATTTTGCTCTATGGTCTTTAACAAATGAACATGACATTCTCAACTCCTTCATGATCTTTGACCACAGCTTTGTACGAGGCAACAATTTTAATGGAATAAATGGAATTAAGTATTAGGAAGTGGCAAAAGGTCAGTTGAAGAAATTCAAAGCCCTTTCATTCTTTGACGAGCAGCAAAAGGCTTTTACCCTGTTTAATAAATTTAAGTTTAAAACTTTTTACACACATTGACGACCTCAGAGTCATATAGTGAATCATAAAGCACAAACAGGCCCTTCGGCCCAACCTACTCATGCCAACCAAGGTGCCCCATCTACCAGTCCCACCTGCCCACATTTATCCCATATCCCTCTAAACCTTGCCTTTCCATCGAGCCATCTAAATGTGTGATAGGACCTGCCTCAACTACCTCCTCTGGCAGCTCGTCCCATATATCCTCCACCCTCTGAAAAAGTTGACTATGGCAATGCTTTGTAACGGTGGCGCAGCGGTAGAGTTGCTGCCCAACCCGGGTTCGATCCCAACTACGAGTGCTGCCTGCACAAAGCTTGTACGTTCCCCACATGACCTGTGTGGGTTTTCTCCGAGATCTTCGGTTTCCTTCCACATTCCAAAGACGTACAGGTATGTAGGTTAATTGGCTTGGTAAATGTGTGGGTGTAGGATAGTGTTAATATGCAGGGATCGCTGGTTGGTGTGGACCTGGTGGGCCCTAGGGCCTGTTTCCGCCCTGTATCTATAACCTAAACTGAAAGATACAACTCCCTTTTCATTTCCCCAGAATTATCTATCTACTAAACTGAAAGCAAATTCATTTAATTTAAATTCTTAGAATTTTTAAGTGCTGACAGGAAGCAAGCATGTATAATTGCATGACATGATAGACGTGCAAATATTTCAACAGCATGAATATTTCAGTAATTTGTCTCCAATAGTAGTGGAAATTATTGTATGCAAACAAACTAGAGACAGTTCCAATAAGTGATCACTTGTACGTGTGCTGCTGTGATCTTGGCTAGGCCCAAATACAAACAAAGTAAAATATTTCCCACGGGATGGAGGACAAGAAATGCAAAAGGCCACCACCTGAAAATACATTTGATAAGAAAACAAACATGACAAGAAAACAGATAAGGTAACCAGAAACTTAGATTACCAAGGAAACTGACCACACTAATAAAAGTTTAATCCAAACGAGATTAAAAATTGATTAACGTTTTGTGGTTTCGGGGACTAATCTGTAACCACCCTCCAAAAGGCTAACAAAAACATTGTTTCATAAATACCAAAATTCTAAAGAAAAAAAATCATTTGGGCCAATGCTGTTTTATGTTTTAACTGCTTACAACATTCTTCAGATATTTCGTATAGAATCAGAATTTTCCCAGGTATGTGCTGTTGGCCCAAACTTCAGTAAAAAAAAAAAAAAAAAAGTCAACCCTTCACTATTCCAGCAAGAGCAGGCATTTAGCTGGACTGAATGCTTCCACAGCTATGATCAAGTTCCTGCACAGCATTCAGATAAACGCTTGCGTAGATAACAACCACAATCAATGGTTAGTCAGGCACTTTGTGCCATTTTCCTGCATTTTCAGTTCCTTGTTTGTACAATCCTTGTTTCTACAATTACGACGTTGCAACTCACCCAGAAAGCAAGCTGCAAACAACCGATCAGGTTTTCTTCCAGTCAGAACTATCTCATGCTGCAGGAGGCACCTTAGGTTACAATCGACGCAGATTTACTCCATCTGTCATATTTGTGGACACCTCAAAGTGTTTCACAGCACCATATCTGCAGGGGATCAATTGTAAATGTGACAGTTGTGGCAAGTGAGAAGTGTGGAGAATCTTAGAGGCTTTTATAGAATTGGATTATTCCCCACACTGGGCAGATGCTCTTAGAATGGGTACAGAAACATTTATTGCAGATTTAAACTAAATAAAACTAATTGCAGGTGTGCCCAAAAACAACAAAGGCGTTGGATAAGGAAGCTTGGTCTATCTACTCACGCTTCTACATCTCACATTTTATGACAGCGGAGGCGGCCATTCAGCCCATCAAGACTATGCTGGTTCTCCTAATCATTCACATTCCACTTATCACCCGACACCTGCTCTTTCAGAAGTACCGGTTATACGAATCCTCTCAAGAACCATCTACAACGAGGGGGAATCTGCAGTACTCAAATAACCCCCCAACAACTCTCTGGAAAACGGGAGGGAACCAAGTACCCAGGAAACATGCGCATGATCATAAGGAGATGTGTAGACACCAGTTGTCCGGATCAAATCCAGTTTACTGGGGGGTGTAGCACAGCTGCACCAGCAGCATCACCTTGCACTCTGCATGCTTGGCCAAAAGAAACAAAAATACATGTTGTTTCTAGCACTATATTCAGATAACACTTGCCAAACACTCACACGACAAGCCATAAGCACAAATAGGCCCACTGAATAAATGCAATTCAAAACCCTGGCGTGGATAATATAGCAACATCCGTGGAATGGAACCCAAACCCTATACCTCCAAGGCATGATTAAACACATTTCTTAAATCAGCAGTATGTGACAATGACTGTACTGTGACTGGTTACCCAACCTTAAACATTGTTCTTGGTTCCGAGGCAAGTCAAGCCTCCAAAGCAGATTTGTTATTTCTGCTTTGCTCAATAGATGTTCTAAAATAAGAACAGAGTTTAAAAATTAATCCATTTTATTACGTTCTAATCCAAACAATGACTCATCAAGATATATCTACACGTGAAAGCTCTGGATACGTGAAATTGCACGTACATTATTGCTCTACAAACATTTCCTCATGTTATTTTGAGTCCTAGACTGATTCGACAAGTCTACCAAATTAAACAGCTGCTTATCTTTCTCCAAAAATGAAATATTTACCCCGTTCTGACATTTAAGGCGAGTATTTCTTTAAGAGAGAACAACAAAGCTTGACTTAATGTCCTAGAATGAACAATTTCCATAAAGCACATTCCTATATGAAAAAGATAGGCATGGAATTTATTTGCACTAGTTACCAAAGCAGGTTTACTCATTCTCAAATGTACAAGACCGAGGGGCAGAAAGTTAATAAAGATATTCATTAAAAGCTGGGAATTGATGATATGGGAAGGAGAGATAGATATACAGCAAAAAAAATACACGCTGTTAATATCCTGAGGAAAACTAGTACGTTGGGTGGGGAGATTAAAACTCAAACATAAAAAATGAAACCCAAGGAGGGAAAGTTGAAGACAGAACAAACATGCTTTTATTAAAAACCAGAAGAAAGTCTCGGAATGTGTTACCAGGTTTATCCTCAAACATCTAAGAGGACATCAAGCGGCAATAACAGCATGGAATTGAGGCCCACGGAGGCAATATATGGTATTCAAGAGATTTTTCTGAAGAGGATTAATGGGGGTCATTTGGGTTTTTAAACCATTCAATATATTCACGGTCCTTATTTTTCCTGGTGCGGCTCATGCTTTGAAAGATTGGATATTAGACAAGAATTGTTAATAAAACTACTGCATTGGTCGTGAAATGAATTTAATCGACAACTAATCCTAATGCCTGTAAAATGTCTGATCAGTTCTGACCAAGTGGCTGATAATCTTTGAACCATTACTAAAATTCCAAGGGACACTCTATAGGTTTTCATTTGGAAAGGTACAGATTAATCGGCAACTCCAAGCATGGATGGGTTAAAAGATGGTCATGTCAAACTTGATCGATTTTCTTTTAAAAGGTGAAAGCAAAGTGGGTGTACAAGGCCAGTATATTTGATGTAGACAACATTGAATTTTAGCAAGGCTTTGACACAGTGCCACATGGCACTTTTACAAAAAGTTCACATGATCAAAGGCAGGGCAGCAAAGTAGATTAAAAGTTGGCACACTGGAAGGAAGCACAGAATCATGGGTGATCGGCATCATATAAACTGGAGGCTCCACCTGAGTTTGTAGAGGATATAAAAAATCGACTACATGGTTGGTGAAGCAACGTTTTAGATTGCATAACATGTAGATGGGGTCCGGTCAGTTGGACATGACAAAATGAGATTGTGCACAAGGGAAAGGAATATGTAAGACACTGAATGGTGTGAAGACAGAGATCCAGGACCACACATGCTTCAGGTAGTACAGGTCAACAAGAACATTGGTTGAGGTATAAAGAGATGTTCTTATACTCTGCACTCGACTAAAACAAAAAGAGGGGAGGGGTTGGGCCAGAATAATATTTAGTCACCCAACTAGAGGAATGATATGACTGCAATGAGGGTGACGGAGAGAATATATATTGACTGGAGTGGGAAATTATAATTATGAAAAAACATTGAATAAGTTGGAGTAATCTTCCTTGGAATGAGTAGGCTTGTAGTATATAAAATGATGGCTTAGATACAGCAAAATGGACAAACCCATTTACTTCATTATCTTTACATTTATGTTATAGTATTACAGGCCAGAATTGAGAAATGTAATGGGAAACTACATACATGAATGTTTATTGCAAATTAAAAACTCCTGAATAGCCACAAGTAACTGAATAACATGATGGATAAAGTCATTATCTGCCCGCCTTTCCTCAGATTGTCCACAATCCATTTAACCCAATTCTCATTCTAAAAGTTCCTCCGAGCTTCATTACAAATGTGACCTGTAGTGAACAAAGCAGCCAAGATGCTGGAAAATTTCAATCCCTGATAAACTTGCATTGCTAAGACCTTTTTTGTGACTGCCTCATGATGATCACAATTCCAGATCATATTAGGATCCTTAAATTATCATTATTTTTCTTATTGCACCAAAAACCAAACCAATGCTACACAGAGGTTATCTGATCCAGTAGAAAACAGGAGATAAAAGTAGCAATTATCAAAAAAAGAGCAGATTCTCAAGTTATTCCAGAATAGAAAACAGACACCTTGGTAAAACGTGGCCACGTATTGGTTTTGTAGGAAGAGCTATATTGAAAAACAATTTGCTGTACATAATTGAAATATTCAAAATCACAAATAAATCAGATTAGTGTTTGAAGGGGGGCGGTGGGGGGTGAAATAAATACATTTTGGAACATTACCTGGACTTGCCCGCTTGAGTTATAGGGTGGGATTAGATAGCCTGGGACTTCCTTTAAAGAAGAGTGCAGGAGGCTGAAGTGTGACCTTATTGGGGTGTACTAGATCATGAGAAGCATGGATAAACACCCAGTCTTACTCCCAGGATAGAGGATTCTAAAACTAGGGAACATTGGTTTAAGTTGAGGAGGGAGAGGTTTAAAGACCACAGGGGCAACTTTTTCCATTCAGAAGGTGGTTCATACCCAGAATGAGCTGCCAGAAGCAGATACAATTATGAATTTTAAAAAGCCATTTGGACAGATATATGATTAGGAGGGTTTAAGAGAGCTATGGGTCAAATGCAGGCAAAAAGGACCACCTAGAATGCCAACTTTGTCACTATTGGGCAAGGTGGTCTGAAAGGCCTACCTCCGTGCTGTGTGACTTAATGGAAGGGCTCATGGAAAATGTGGACCAGATAACTGGCACAAAACACTTCAGGTCCTGATACCTGTAGCAATCAGCTGTTGATTTGTCTACAATGGAAATAGGATCCCATTCAAAACAAATAGCAAAATGTTAAGATGGGATGGGATAGGGTCGGGTGAGCGGGCATAGGGAAGGGTAGTGGGATACATCTCCGCTTTTTTCACTTCTTCGTTAGTTCTGGGGTTTTTCTTTTTTCTCTTGTTTCTTTTTCAAAATTCTTTCTTTTCCTTTTCTTCTTCCTTTCCCTTCTTTCCGATTTAGTTATTAGTTTATAAAATGTTAAAATTGAAGCTGTATGAAAATTGTATAATTATGTTGATTACTTTCTCCTTGTACAATTGCTTCTAATAAAATAAATAGTCAAAAAAAATAGAAATATACCGGAAGCAATGGTTAAATAAATTCTGCACACTGAAGTGGTCACTTTTAGCTATAACAGTGAAAAAAAAACAATGGGCCATGATCCGTTCACGCGAGGTGACCACACATGCATCCCGTCTCCGATACAAGGACATTGTGCTTAATGTCTCGAGTAAGAATTCTGCTCTACACTCCTGGTAGTTGATTGTGATCTTAAAGTAAAGAAATTGTCAGTAGCAGAGGGCAAAACAGAGTTCTTTCAAGCAGGAATCGGAGCATGCCAACACGAAACGTAAAGGAATGCTGCTGGTATTTATGCCATTGGATTCTAGCAAAGGTCCATTTTCAGGAAGAGAGGAAAAAAAATCAATATTTGTTCTTCAAATAATGCAGATCAATATTTGTTCTTCAAATAATGCAGATTTTAAATACTTAATCCTATCTTCTTTCCCCCTTCTGTAACACTATGTTTTAAAGTAAATATTATTTTTATGCTGTTTCAATGAGAATTCAGTCTGAATGACTGAATGTTACTTGCTGTACCGAGAGCCAAAATGCCCTGTCGAGCAGTGCTGCTAGACCGTGCAGTTGTGTGCAGCAATAATCATGAATGCAAGTCCCATTTCTGCTATAAATTACAAAATCTGGACAGACCAATAAGCATTTAATGCTTTCTTTTTTCTTCAAAATCCAATTACTTTAATGGGGCGAAAAAAAAGCAATAAAACAGAACCAGTGTTTACCTGCATTGTTAATTTGTACCAGGAATTAATCTCTGCAGGAGAAGCTGGGACTTTGTTTCCCAAGAGCGCACGAGGTTGAGGGCTGACCTTATAGAGGTACATTAAATCATGAAGGGCAGAGGCGATGGATGGCTACAATCCTTTTTCTGGGATAGGGGAGTCTAAACTGGAGGGTATAAGTTTAAGGTTAGAGGGGAGACATTTTAAAAGGGACTCAAGAGGCAACATTTACATACAGAGGCTGGTGGGTACATGGAACGAACAGCCAGAGGAAGCTGCCAGAGGTGGGTAAAAATAGTGTTTCATCGATATTTAGTCATAAGGATAGGAAAGATGGAGGGACATGGGCCAAATCAAGCAGATGGGACTCATTCAAATAGACATCTTAGTCAGCATGTACGAGTTGGGCCAAAGGGCTTACTTCCATACTATTATTATTCCATGACTTCAACATCAAGTGTTAAGGTGAAACACTTACTACTGGATTAGGTGTCCCAGTTTTGCGCTGCAAATACTATGCCACAGAGCAGTTGAAAAAATGCATGGTGCAACTAAAAATTCAACCCAGAGCCCCAACCAAGTAGACATCAGCAATGGCAGCAGTAATATTGACTTCTAAATTCCTGGGCTTACAGTCAAAAATACAGGATCATGATCCAATTAGCAATTGGATAAGAAGCTCCAATACAGGATTAAAAAAGTCACCTCATCCTCAAACTGCTTCTCCTTCCCCAAATTTGATATCCAGGAACAAAAAAAACTTGACATGTATAAATGACACAACTGGCAGTATGGATGAATTGTTCCACAGCAGACAGCAATGATAGATCTACATCAAGATTGAAAACAGGCCCCAAGCCAATCTGATTAATACAACCACAGGCTGCAAGGCACAGGTTGTGTTCACTACTTTAATTGAAAGCTTATAGAGCTAGTCTTTGTCAGTTCTCATTTGGAATAATATACAAATAACTTCCGCTTATTCTAGAAGCAGAGAAGCAATTTAAATGCAAATAAATAAGGTCCTGAATTGAAGATTTTAATCAGGTTTTAGGGAACTGGATAGGAAGTAGGTTGTAGGATTTGCATTGTTCACACATGTGCAACCCACTTCTTATCCAAGTTCTCAAAACTTGGTGATTTGTATATTGTAGTGTTGAAAAATGATCATCCTGCCCTACCCCTCCCAACAAATTAAGTCACCACAATAAACCGCTGCTTAAACGCTTCGAACATCCAAAATCTAAATGTCACACAGCTCACATAACTAACAATGTGGGAAAAAAACTGAATAATAACCACCCAGCCGAAGTTAACAAAGCATCAAGTCTAACACCTTGTTCAGTTTCAGTTACAGGATACCGAGTTTGATGATCAGCCATGATCATATTGAATGGCGGTGCAGGCTCGAAGGGCCGAATGGCCTACTCCTGCACCTATTTTCTATGTTTCTATGCAACCCAAAAAACAAAGTGCGAGAAGGCGGGGGCTGGTCAGAGAGCATCTGTGGAGCGAATTAATAAAAAAATGTTCCAGGTTGGGACCCTTCAGACTGATGAGTTGGGGCAGAGGTGGAAAAGAGGGAGGAGAACCAACGAGTCCCATATATCATCATCTTGCATACAAAACCCACCTCGATTTCAGATTCCCTTCCATCCATATCCCTTCCTCCAGCTTTATATGTCACCATTGCTCCATCTTGCTTCTCTGACACCCTTCTCTCATTTTCACCCATAGACTGTAATTTACTCTACCCATCTGCCAATCACACCCCCTCACCTGAACCCCCACTGCCTCTGCAGCCGGTCACCTTCAAGACCAAGATTTCAACCCAGGCAATTTCATTTAAAAACAATCTTACGATTTATCACAGAATCAAGAATAATGTACTGTGCAGTTACTGCAAGTGTGGTGATTATTGTACTGTGAGTGCAAAGATGACAAGTGAATGCAAAGGATTTGTTTTTAAAAAAAAACATGCAATTGGTCACTGGCATGCATATGATAACATGTGCTGTAACAAGACTCTGCACTCAACTCCTTTTGGATTCCATATGGATACAAATGCCCTGTAGAATACAGTGCCCTGGGGACCATTTATCTGACAAACAGAATAGGCCATTCATCTTCATGCTTTGCTGCCAAGAAATGTGCCAAATGTTTGGTTACTGGTGCGATACGGTTTTATGCAAATTCCATTACTTAATACAGTCAGGATTCAAGACACCCTGGGGCAATCTTCACTGTCCATTTGCAGCCAGTTACAGCGAAGATTCAGGAACAATATTAAAACCTACACCATATTGCACTACACAGGATTGCAGAAACAGTGAATGCTGCCTACATCGATTGATCAGTAATAGCCTTGGTTCAAGACCTGGATAGCTAGATGTATTGCAAATGCAGAAATTGCTGATCAATAAATGAAAGCAAGGAAATTATGGATACAATATTTCATAAACTTAGCAATACAAATGTCCCAGTACTGAGCTGTATGCCACGAGAATTTTTTTCACATGTAATTTTCATTGGAATATTATTTTCTGCGCGTTAGAATGGTCATCATATTCCAGTGTTTACCGCTGGGTTAGATTATGATGGCTGTGGTCAAGGTTCGGCCATTTGAATGGAACTAAGTTCTGGATAATTACATGGGTTACAGGTGCAGCATTTGCTAATAAATGGAAGGAGAGAGATTTTTCCACTTTGCTCAGACATCTGGAATCTAGACTATCGTGCTTGAATTTCCCAGAGGGAAAAAAAAGCCTCTCCGACCCACGTCAGGTCACAGTTGGTACACAATGCACAATCAAGATCCATTGATATCAAGTGGAGATTCTAGGTCCTCCGATTAGCACGCAACGATGAAGCCAAGTCCTCTCAATTATTTACTTGTGCCATCATTTATTAGCACTGTGTTTTAAAGTTTAATTACTTTGGATAATCAGCTAGATCAGACTTGGCATCTGGTCCAGGCAAGTGGCAGGGAACATTGGAGGAAGGATGATTCGGGGCACTGTAGAGAGCATTGTATGGGATCTAGTCCATAACATTGCCAGCTTTATCTTGCTCATGACCCATTTGAAGACCCAGATTGTGATTTAAAACCCTAACCTTCCAATTCCCCATTATCTAAAAAAGCTGCACCAATTTTATCATAAAAAATCAAATTACCCTCAGTCTGACAGCGACTGCCTTTATTTTAATGAATAAAATCAAATTTCAAAGTGATGATAGATTGCTTACTTCATACTTAAGAATGGTCTCTATGTTCCATCACCTACATTAACAATGTCAGCATTAGCTCTTAGAAACATAGAAAATAGGTGCAGGAGTAGGCCATTCGGCCCTTCGAGCCTGCACCGCCATTCAATATGATCATGGCTGATCATCCAACTCAGTATCCTGTACCTGCCTTCTCTCCATACCCCCGATCCCTTTAGCTCTTCTCTTTTCTGTCCCATCCTCAGCCTTGCTCACTGCCACAATGAGGCCAAATACAAACCAGTAGAACAGTACCTCAATTCACTCAAGTTACCTACACAGTCTGACAACATGAACATTGAATTTCCAATTTCAGGTAACTCAGTGCAACCCCCGTCCCTTTCCCATTGATGCAAATCCACCCAGGATCTCTCTCCCTTTATTCATCTTTGCCTCCCATCGTTACTTAGATATCACCCTCCCCCACCTGGTTCCATCTATCATAGTATCTGTCTTATCTGGTTCCATCGATCAAGTACTAGCCTTTGACTTGCTCTTCCCTCTCATTTCTAAATGCCACCCATCTTCCATCTTACAAGGATAAAGTATCATAATAAGGTGTTCACCAGCTCTGTACTATCACTAGTAATGAGAGAGAAATATGAAACGACAAGATTAAAACAATGTAAACAGCCAGTCAACAATATACAGTAAAAGCAGCCTGCATTTTTGGCATTGTTGAATGTGTACCCAGTTTAAAACTATTCAGACCAGTTGGTTTACTTCTGGAATGTGGCCTGCTGTAAATCTAACACCTTTCCCACCGCACAAACGCAACAAGATACAACCAACTCAAAACTGAATCCCGATTGTCTCTACTCTCCAGATATACCATACCAGTACCAGATTTACCAACCAGATGACCATGGTTTAATATGACAAACAACAGGATAATCTGATTGACAGACCTGCACTGTTGAAATTGTGCTTAAAATCAACTGGAGCAGCAACTGAAGAGACCGCTCAAATTCACACCACCCACATCTGGCCATTTTGTGATTGCAATAATTTAAAAACTGGACAAACTTATTTTTTTTTATGACAATGAAAGTGTTGCCTTGTAAAGGCGTACCGAATTTCCTGTATATTTATTTAATTAAAATGTTTGAAAGGATGACAGGAGAGATTCAATTGTCAATTTCAAAAAAGGATCCAGATTAATACTTGCATGGAAATCTGCAGACAGCTTGGTAGGACTGCATAAATTGCTATTACAGGGAGTAGAGAGAATTAATTTTATCCTCCTCGTGCTAATTATGACTTTTACACATCTCGATATAGAAGTACAATATCCACATAGTTAATAAAACAGTCCATTTGATTAGGCATGAAAACTTTCCCAATTTATCAAGAAGCCATAGACAACGCCATTAGATAAACAAGGATAATCTGTCCATTTCAAATGAGACAAAATCTGGTCAATCAATTGTTGACACAAGGCAATGTTTTGGATTGGGACCCATCTGGATTCTGTTTCAAGGGTCAGACCCTTGAATCAAAAGAAAGATCACGAGCCAAAACGTTGCTTTCCATGTTCTCCAGAGACGCCGACTGACTTGCTGAGCTACTTGAGCATTTTGTGACTTTTTCTAGACATTAAATTGTTAGATTTTGCTGTAGTGCAAACCACCATCTAATGCCATTCACTGAATGCACCTCGATAAAATTTATCTAATTTGATGTTTTGAGGCTTGGAGGGGAGAAATGTTATATTAACAGATTTCCATGTAGTGCTAAAAAAGCTGCTCGTGTTCTCCCAATGGAAAAAGGTTTCAAAACATGAAATCATACTTGTTTACGACATGGAGATCACAACAGGAAATTATGAAGTTTGTTCAAGTCTTGCTGTTTAAATGGATAATCTTCAACATTTGTCATGAGTCTCCCTGTACTACAGATCATTGATGTCCACCTCATAGCACATATTAATGATAATTAAAAATGCCACAGCATTGCACTGGCACACTACCAAATTAGATTGCAACAGCAGTATCATTTGCATTTTAATTGATCAGAATTAATGATATCGCATTTTTTGAAAAAATCTAATTTTTAAGAATCTATTAGATGCATAATTTATGCATTGAAATTAATTTGTGACTACCAGCATGTCCTGCGGTATAGTATAGTATAAATAAAGCAATTAATTTGGAGCAAGCCAAAATCTTTCACATTTATTTCTTTCTTAATCTGAAATGCACATCTTTACCAAGTCCAAAAACTGAATTCAAATTAAAACCTTAAATCGTGTATCATAATACTAAATAACCATATTGCATGGATCGTTTAGTATCATGAAGCACTAGAGGAAGGATGTTATTTAAGGTTGAAATTAGAATTCTGCTTTTAGACTTGGTAAGCATACATGGCTGTTTAAGACTCTATTTAAGATTGCAAGTCTAAATGACTCAGTAAGCACATACATGCAAGGTATGTATATAACCTTTTTAGGGTTGTAATTCTAAATGAAAGCATATTTCATCCATTAGTTTCAATGCATCCATTTACACTAAATTATTGATCATAGACAAAATGTGCAGTCAGAGAATAAGCCAAAAGGCAAGTTAGTATTTCAGCCAAAAGGCATTGGCTCAACCATGAGCATTCTCATTTGGCTGGGACAGAATGGAGGGGAAGCCAAAAGCAAAAAGAAGTGCCTGATGGTGCAACCGAGGCATCATTCTCAGTACAATAAAGAGGATCACTTTCATGTGACATGATCCTTCTCTCAGCAAGGTCAATCCAGTCAGGTGACAATTACCTGATAAGGTTACAATCCATTGAAACAAAAACAAAAAAAACATGAGCCTCTTCATCTAGAGCTTGCAAGTACTCAAATCATTCCTTCAGAGTCCCCTGTAGCCCTTGCTGCTGCCCTACAGTGTCCTGACCACAACAGCAAGGTACATGTGCCTAGGCAGAAGGATCACAAAATATTTTTTTACTAACAAGATATGCAAAAAGTGGTCTCCACTCTAGGTCAACTTCCAAATGTAAGTGTTACAAGTCTCTTCAAACTATGACAGGCTTGGAAAGTTGGATTCCAATGACGGGCTTGCAAAATTGGATTCCATAATCTGATGATTACACAACATTACAATTAAAAGTGAAACAGTCCATTAAATCCAACCCAAGCATAGAGAAATGCAAAAAAAAAAAGGACATTTGGCCCACTGAATCCATGCCAAGAATTTATCACCCATTTGTTCTGGTTCTATATTACACAACTTGCTTATCGACTCCCTGCACACCAGGGGAAATTGGTAAAGGTCAATTAAGCTGCAAAATCACATGTCATTGAGATGTGAGAGGACGCTCTCAGTCACAGCGAGAACCTGAAAACACAACAATGACAGCACCAGTGGTTAAGATTGACCTCATGTCTCTGCCGCTCTGAGGCAGCTGCACTCGCAGGCTGCAGTGTTTTTAATTAGATGATACGAAGTGAGGAGGGGGAGGAATATATCTTTCTCCTGTAACATGACAAAAAGATGTAATTGCAGGCGATAAACACGAGTGGCGAGGCACTGGAAACGGGGAGAAAGTGTGCAGGGCAAAGGAATTGTTAACAGTCTTGATAACAGGGTTAGGGCAAACAAAGGAAATAAGCAGGGTGTAATGGAGAGTTCAGGGATATTTTTACTGAGAGGAACAGAATAGTTTGGAGCTGCAATGCCAATAAATATGTAGAATATTGCATGTTTGTTCGCATTATCAATAATGGCCCAAGATGTAATTGGATTTAGTAATCAACTGAAATTAGACTTCCTTAACTGTGATCATAACTTTAAACCCGTCACAAAGTCTACTACATACCATGGCTTTACCTTTGCCCTTTTAGCGATTATGAACCTAACACCAAGTATGCAAGGGAGTAGCACAGAACCAGTGCCAATGCTAAGTAAGACAGACTTAAAAGAATGAGAAATTAATTATCCACAGCAAACCTGGCTGAATACAGAAAGTAACCCAAATAATTAAGTGCATAAATCATTTTAAATAATCTATGGTGTGCGGTAGGCAATACCCATGAAGAAAATGAGACAGGAATTGGATCATATGAAGGCAGCTCACAGTAAAACAAGGGGAAAACCAATGGATAAATTATAAAAAAATCCAAGATATTATTAGACCGCACGTGCAAGCTGAACCAGCTCGAAAGAAAAGCAGCAGATCTATTCAATTTGTAGTTTGTATCCATTTTTCAGGAGTGCAAGATGATTGCACTAAGAGGGAAGAATGAAACTAGGCTTGTCTGCCTAATTGTAGAAAAGTTGCTGGAATTCTGATTGAGAACCTAAATAAGTAAGCTGAGAAAAATTAAGATGTTTCAAGGCATACCCAACTAATCCACATCAGAAAGTCAGTGATGAATGTTAAGATAGCATCTTAGGATGTTTTTATTGAGGGTTATGGAAATTACTTAGAGGATTCACACCAGATGATTAAAACTTAAGCGGCCTCCCAAAAATAATTAGCTTGTGATATGGGTTGACATTTGATTGGGAGGCAAGAGACAAGAACGGTAGAAGCAAGTTAGCCGGAAATTACAAAAATACTCTTTACCTGAATGGTGGCGGGTACAAAAATACCCTTTACCTCAATACTCATTGGGTGGCACCAGCAATGGCTGCCTCGCCAACAGTCCAACTCGTCCATTCCTTCTTTGTTGTTTTATAGTACGTGTTAAATTTATGCTTTAGTGTTTGTTTTATATGTGGGGGGGGGTGTTTGGGGGAAAACTTGTGTTTAAATCTCTTACCTCCATATCGTATCTCCTTCCGCTCTACAGCCTAACATCGAGCAGCTGACGGCCTCTGCTGGAGACCGACTTCGGGAGCTCCAAGCCGCAAGAGCTTCGACCGACCTGAAGCAGGAGCTTCAATCGCCGTGACACGGGGATTCGATCGTCCTGACTTCAGGAGCTTAGATCGCTCTGACTACGGATGGTTTGACTGTGGTGGATGTTTATGTTAACTGTTATGTAGTTGTGCGTCTTGTTGCTTTTTTTTTAGTATGGCAAATCGAATATCACTGCACCTTAATTGGTACACGTGACAATAAAAGCCCTTTGAACCTTTGTGCAATGTTGTATCTTAAGGTGTGGATGGGACAAAAGGTTAGGGAAAGAGACAAAAAGGGCTTCAGTCAAGTGTAGGTGGGGTTCAACTGAGGCGATATAAAGTCGCCCAGATTGATTCCACAAATAACAAATTGTAAAACTTGTTATGGCAACTGTCCAGAAGCAGAGCACCAAAGGAATGCGAGGTATTCACGTTCAAGAAAGGCAACTCAATCTGCATGTGTCTTAACTCATCTGCTGTCACTGAGTTTTTCACCATTGTCTTTGCTGGAACTAGATTCAAGCACACAGCTTCACAACTTCAATCCAGCCAGATCGGCTCCTAAACTTTGATCGTTATCTTTTCAACAACTTGTATGGTCTCAGTTGCTGAATATGGAAACAATACTAATGTAATAGAAGGGATGCTTATGTATTGTAGATTATATTCTACCAGTACTATAAACCAATAAAGCATCTTCCACATTTTGTTATTTTGGTCTGTCTGCAATAAACATTTTAAATTGAAGCAATTTATTTGAGAATAGTACATTGCAGCACGGGATTTAAACCGACCCAAATGTCACGGGCACCGAGAGAGAATTTCAAATATCTGCAAGGAAATTAATCTTCACAATAAAGTAAGGTGTCCATCAACAAGGGTTCAAGAGCATTTTTTCCAGATCACATAGTGCAATGCAGCTTGTCTGCCAGAAATCTGGCACTGGGCTGCACTCCTCGTCTTTACCCATTAACCAGACCATTCAGTAGTTGGAGCCAACATCAAAAGGACACCAGGCAGATACTTCAGAGCTGGGAAACAGCTGTCCACCAGATGAAGCTTGGGGTGGGAGATTGCAACCTTCACATGGTCTGCCCTGTTTCAACGAATGCAATCAACCTGATGTGCACAATCAAATAAGACCAAATAGAACAAGTTGTCCTACAACTTTAGGCTGTGCACGCCATACGAAAGACCAGTTGAAGCTGGATACTGCAAGTTGAGTCAGGGTGCCTTTATAACCCAAGTCAGTACTCAGGAAAAAGTATCACAATACTATACTGGCTGGAAAAAATAGACAATCTAATTGAATTGTCATCAAGTTGAAAGATCATTTACAATTGTAATAGATACATCACATATATGCTGAGCAGTTTGTAGGCAGTATAAAAATGAAGCCTTTTATAAAATGTTAATTATATCATGTCCTGATATTAAACTAACCAAATGTTGAAAATATTACACCTGCACATTATCCTCTTTTACTATGTTAAGTAGCAACATTTTAATTGCATTAACCAGGTAAAAGCTTAACAAGCACTCCATGTCTATGACATTTGACAAAGTTCTAGTATTTAACATATTTTATGTCACTTGCACCAATATCAAACAAAGTACCTATTTGAATTCTAAATACAGCAATACAATCTTTATGCCATGATCATTTCATAGTAACAAGATCAAAAATGATTTATTGTAAATATTTTAAGGCTGCCGTCTCAAAGTTCTAACAACCCACATTTAATTTGGACTGCCTACATACATTTTGTCAGACACTATAGTACAATGACCAGGGTCAGTTCAATTGCTCTCTCCACACAAGTTGTCTGTTGCAAGCAGTACCCTTGTATAGATCCTAGTTAGAGTTATAGTCACACGGGCCAAACTGGGTAAAGATCTATAGTTTCTTTCCTGATGTACATTAGAGAGCCGTGGTGTTTGTAGAATGTATTTTGTGTGTTCCGTTGCTTTTTATTTGTATGACTGACTTAGCAAATGAAATTCCTTGTATATTGCAAAACATACTTGGCTAATAAAGTATTATTGTATTGTTTGTATTCATAGTTAGTTAAAGATTTTTGAATTACTTAAACATTCTGCACCATCCATCTTGAAAATCAAACCAGTGTCTCTGGGGGAAGGTCCAGATTGCAGCTGCCAGCACAGTAACTTAACCACTCTACCCACGACTAGCTACCTTTTTTCCCCCACAACAGCCAGCTTCACCTTCAAAACCTTGAAGTTCTCCCCAAGCCCCCAAATCCTCTTCGAAACCCATTCTGACCACCATCCGTCCGCCTTGCCAACGTCATCTTTGATTTATGTATTTGGTTTTTAATTCCTCGCCAACTCCAGTCAAGCTTTAAACATTTGTCTACAGCAAAGTGCTAGGATTACATCAGTACCAAACCCATGAGGGGCTGCATTATGGTTATGTACATTCAAATCTGAATACCACCCCGCAAGACTTCAAGTACTGATGGCCTGACTGAAATATACAACTTTTCTTGTCTGGGCCCAGAGCTCTTATTATTCATTTGGTGACTCTTGACAACCTCGCTGCTAAAGTCATGCTTTGCACAGAGTCTGGATTATTAAATTAGTCTAGTCTAATGCTTGCACTTTAGTCTAATAACGGAGCCCCTGAGAGCATTCAAAACATCCAAACCTGTAGGAAATGGTGATAATGGCTTCCAATATCATTCACCCTGCAAAAAAAAATATTTTGATGGATGGATCAAATTACTTTGCATTATCCAAACACCAAATGCTATTGAAAATGCCCAGCCTGTGGTTAGTTATTAGCTGCCCAGCAAATTTCTAGCATCTAGCTGTAGGTGGATTACTTTGGGAGTAAACCAGAAATCTTCAGAATGAATCAGCAGTTTGAAAACTACAACATTAAAAATAAATTGTATGGCAGCTTCTCCACACATCTCTCAAATCCAAGGAGAAAGCATATATCTAGATTTTCATTCAGTAATTCCAGAGTCGGGTAGTACATAGCATAAGAGTCGAGAGGAACTGCAGATGCTGGTTTAAACCAAAGATCGACAAAAAGCTGGAGTAGCTCAGCGAGTCAGACAGCATATTGAAGAAAAGGAATAGGTGACGTTTTGGGTCGGGACTCTTCTTCAGACTTATGATTTTAGCAGTTAGGTTGTCAAGAGCCACCTGGTGAATAATAAGTCTGAAGAAGGGTCTGAACCAGAAACTTCACCAGTCCTTTATCTCCAGAGATGCTGCCCGACTCACCATGTTACTCCAGCACTGCAACTAAAGGTTGGTCAGATGCAATAATATGGCTAGGCAGAAATAGGCTTTGTGTCCTCTCCATTTAATCAGGCAATGAAAGCTTTGCCTTTTACACTGGAGTGGACCACACAAGATCGAGCCAGCTACCCAATCTGAATGTCCACTTAAAGGGCCAATTGAGCTAATACCATGCCAGAGTATTATCTCATTAAAGCAGAGCAAGCCCCCAAGCAGTGACCCGAGACCGCAACCTCGACACCTTTGAACCTTCTTAGAATGTTTCTGTAATTAAGAGAAATAAACCCTGGTACTCAAGGTCAGCAACCCCATTCCAACAAATGGGATTGGGCAAGGCAAGAGGCCCGAGATGTCCGGCTCAACATGTGACCACACCACAGCCCGTAGGTGTGGACACCAGACCTGCAAGAGGGAGATAATTCTCAGGGAATTGCTGGCCTCTGGTGACCTTGATGAAGCCCACTGGCAAGACAAGTGACAGGAAACGTTGCGTAGATTACAAAGATGTATGCACAGATATTTAGATGACACATTTGCCTCGATTCAGCTAATGTTCTTCCCGAATACTTTTTAGTCTCACAACGTGATGACCCTCCCTTCTTACGCACACACCTGACACAAGAATTTCTGGAACTTCCGTTACCAAACACAAGGTACACAGCAGTAACTTTTAGATAAACTATTTCTGTAACAATGCATTGTGCAATGTCGAGTCAGAAACAAACATTGCTTTGCCAACTACAATTAAGAGCACACCACACCCTTGTGTAACTCCGTCATTGCAAACAAAACAGGTACACTGTAAAAACTGTGACGTAGTAGAATGCTCAGTAGAATACACAGATTACTGCCTGAGGAATGAGTCAGTAAAGACAGTCATATCCAATACAAAAGTCAGTCGGAGTCGATGACGATTTGACTCGCTGGTTTAGACCCCACCTAAAAATATTCTTCCAAATCACTTGATGTCACAAGCAAATTAAGTGACGCTTTCTTTGTTCCAAAGACAGGGAGCAGTCACTGGTTAAAAATAGAAAATCCTACATTGACATCTTTAAGAAAGAGATGAAAATTGAGTAAGAGGTCAATGTTAGCACAAAGCAAACTTAGCATCAAATTACAATCTTAAGCAAAAGTCTAAACAGAATACAAATTTGAGAGTCATTCCTTCCTCTCATCCTCCAACTCAATTTAGTTTTGGCAGCATTATAGTGGTGCTGCCGTTAATTTCAATGCATCCACTGTACTCTGTCCCCTAATCCTATTTTACACCCTCTACATTTGGTAAAAGACCCTCTCACCCATCTCTATTGCCCACATTTAAAATTGCCTATATAGATCAAATCTCAACACAAATTCTCCATTCGGTAATCTATAATCTGCCTTTATCGGTCAAACCAGCAGTAGCCATGTGCTTTTTTTAAATTACAAACTGGATGACATGTATAATTGTTTTTTTTGGAAATGAAGGCACATTTACAGGTACAAATTAGGATGGCATTCATTGTTGGAAGGACTTGGGAGAAAGAGGGATGAGAAACTTGCCGTGTGGGACTAGAACAGGCAGAAATAATTGGTCAATTGGACAGTCCCTGAAGACAAGTCGAATCACATGCAGGAAAAGGGAATAGTTAATGCAGAAACTTTAGTCGAAATGTGTGTAATAAATGACCATATGGTGTAGCTTGGTTACAATTCCAACAATGTACAATGCTGTGCACTTAATATAGAAAGCGTCAAGGCCTTTCTCAACAGTGTGAACACTGAATCAACAGGAAATGTTGTGGCAGGTGACCTAAAGATTGAATATTATAAGAGTGGATCATGATAGAGAGAATTTCAGAGCTTAGAGCCCTGGCAGTTAAAGATGCAACAACCAATGGCAGAATTATTAAATTTCAGGATTATTAAGGGGGCCAAAATAAGTACTAAGGAGATCCAATTTAAAGCTATCATACCAAGTGAAAAATTAAGCATGACAGTTAATAAAACATTTAAATTGCTGTCCACTAAAAGGTCAATAGCTCACCCCAGCTCTGTACAGGGGACATCTGCATTTTCAATTTAGGAGTTTTGAATTAAATCACCTAATTACTGAGCCTTTTGCTGGAAGTGTATTGGAGAGAACAAGTGCAGATTAAGTTTTGCATCTTCTTTTTTTTAGCAAAAGATCAATATACACCTTAACAGTTTGCCTGCCTGTAGTGATGAAACAGTGTGCGAGCCAATTCAGAATTAGACCTGTTAAACGAGGATTTTTTTAAAGTGAAGCATGTGCATGATAAACGGAACTGTGCATACCTTGGGGTCAGAGTTATCATTCACAATCTCTGGACATCATGTACCGGTGACATTTAAATAGTTACGACATTTCTAAAACAGCAAAAAACAAACTGCCATTGTGATATTTAACAGGAAATGATCACCAAGCAGATAGTCAAAATAGCCATTGGATCTTAGTGGGGATAAACTGGGATCCAGAAGTGGATTTGTTCAATGTCTTTCAGAATCTTGTAGGCATTTATTTTGGGAGGGATATTCAAAGATCACTTCCATTAGTTCCTTGTAACCTTATGCTTGAGGAGATTCTGCAACTCTGAGTTAGCTAGAAACCAATACATGAAAACTCCATGACTGGAAACAAAATCTTAAAACAGGCAAGGCATGTCTGAAAATTTGTTAAATCTTGATTTTCACCAAATCGCCCAACACCTTCGCTCAGTTCGCAATAACCAATCTGACCTCCCGGTGGCTCAGCACTTCAACTCTCCCTCCCATTCCGAATCAGACCTTTCTGTCCTGGGGCTCCTCCATGGCCAGAGTGAGTCCCAACGTAAATTGGAGGAGCAGTACCTCAAATTTTGCTTGGGTAGTTTACACCTCAGTGGTATGAACATTGACTTCTCCAATTTCAGGTTGTCCTTGCTTTCTCCCCCCCTTCCCAGATCCCCCAGCGGCCACTGTCTCTGCCTCTTCCTTTCTTCTTCCTGCCCCCATCAGTCTGAAGAAAGGTCTCGACCCAAAACGTCACCTTTTCCTTCACTCCATAGATGCTGCTTCACCCACTGAGTTTGTCCAGCATTTTTATCTACCTTGGAATAATAAGTAGGTCACCCATGTTAATCAAGATTTGGGGAGAAGACGGGGGAGACCTTCTCTACAGAGCAGTGTCGAGGGATCTTATATCTACATATTGCACTTTAACATCTCACCCAAAGGTTAGTGCCTACTACATTGCAACACTACATCACTGCACTAATATTTTAGCCTCGCATTATCTCCAGGAGAGTAGATGAACGCCATCAAAGTGTGTTATTAACCAAGTCAAAAAGTTGATTGTTGGAATGTGGTTTGACCACTGGCAACAGAGCAAGAATTCTTCCACAAAAAAAATGGGACATTATGTCCATTAGAAAAGCAGCAAGGTAACTCCCAACTGTAGGAGTTACACAGCAACCATAATAAATATTAAAACATACAGACTGGGAATCCACTTACTCAAGGAAAACAAATATTGATGGAAGGCATATTCAGATACCTAAAATAGAAAGGAACATTAACCTGTTTGTGTTAATTATATTGGATAGGACAAGTGGAAAAAAAAAATTCTAAGTACTTTAACTAGTTGTTTCCAATGGTCAACTTTGTACTGAAACCTGGTGCTCGCTCTGCAACCACAAAGATTGCATTGTTGTTAACAGCTTGTGTGCGATACAAACTGCCCTTTTGCTGTATTTAATACAAGGTTGCACATTATAAACCTGATCACCTGGTGTTGCCCCCAAATAAATTAAAAACAGCTTCTGTTGCAAAATATTGTCCCTCCACATGTACTAATCAACTTACTATGCAAGTGCAGTATGTTCTGCTTAGCATTGTTATAGACTTGTTTCTTTTCCATTCCATTCCCTTCTCTCTCCATCAAGGTCTCAGAAGAAAAAATAATGTAAACATGTAAAAGAAACTTATGGATACCAAGGACAACCTTGCCACTTGTACTTCTAAACTTTAGCGAATGATTTGCTTGTTTTGTGGACCAAAATCAGCCATGACTTTACAATTAATTCATTTCCCTCCTCTCCCCCAAAATCAAGACAGCCGCCTTTTTTTGGTGCGCGTGGGTGAAAATTGTCATGCAAGTCAATCTAATTGACCAAATATGAAAGGTAACCAAAAAGATAAACTAAAAACCCTGTCCCATGGTACGAGTTCATTCCAAGAGCTCTACCGAGTTAAAAAAAAAACCCAAAAAAACCCAAACTTGTGGTATGCACAGAGAATGAACATAGCGGGTACGTCGGAGCTCGGGGACGTCTCTTAGCGGCTCGTTACTCTAACGGCAGGTACTCGGGAAGACTTGCTGATGGCGGATAAGCACAGGAAGACTCGTGAAGAGTTTTAAACATGTTGAAAAACGTCCACGAGAGCCCCGAGTACCGACAAGTGGCCATTACCGTAAATCTCCGAGTTCGAATCAGGGCAAACTCGGGAGAGCTCTTTGAATGAACTCGTACCGTGGGACAGGGCTTTAATAATGCCAGGTCTTCTGTCCCCACATAGTGAACAGTACATAGTATCCAAGGCCAAAATAGCTTTGGTTTGTTTTTAAAAAGCTATGCCAAATTACTTCATCCTCGATATTTCAAGTGGTAACATGCCCTTTTTTTTGTTATTGTATAGATGTGGCCTACACAATGAATGGTCAGTGTGACTTCTGAAAACTTGCTAATTTGTGGACATGGTCTTATTGTCCCAAAACTAAATCTGGAAACAAGATTTCCTTCCCAATTTTCTTTTGTAATAAGAACTGCTCATTGGGATCCTGTTCCAGTAATTATTATTTCTACCTCCCTGAAAGTTGTACCAAGCAAAAACATACAAGTATTTGGTTGTGAGTGAAGTTTTTACTTCAAAAAACCCAATGTTGTTAGGTAATTCTCATCGTTAGATGGAGTTTTGCTGTTACCAGCTGAGAGCATACAGAAATGAACTGATTAATGAACTAACCACACTTTACTAACATTCAAAGTTTCCATTATTCTCCACACTGCCACCAACAAGTTCTCTCATCTCACCAAGAAGTTTTTGATACCAATGCCAACGCCTCCAATTTGATTTACAAGCCTGAAGTTAATCAAACCTACATTTGTAGAAATGAACTCAGATAGTTCTGTTCTAAAAAGAGATTGGCCTATTAAAACTGATGCAAATTAGTTGCAAATTAAAAACTTGCATTCAAGGAAAACTGGCTTGCATTCAGGGTCCGAAGTTGGGTCCTGAACTGAAACATCATCCATTGCTTTTCTCAAGAGAAATGCTGCCTGACCCACTGAGTTACTCCAGCTTCTTGTGTCTATCTTTTGCAATAAGCACATTGTATTTGCAAAACTGCTACTTGCAATGGCTATTCATACACATGAAAAGCACACCAACATCTCAAGTGGAATGCATAAGCCCCAGTGTCCAACTGAAAGATTAACTTTATTCAAGTTACATCAATATCAAGTAAGAAAAATAATTTCCATGTTGATAGTCACACAATTTTTTTTTTTTCACATAGCTTTCAAACAAATGTACATATGGCATTCTACTCACTTAGCAGGGAACTTTACAAGTTATCAATGGGTGTTCAAGAGTCATTAGAAAAAGGCATCATTTCCCACTTCATAGCAAATTAACTAAAAAGCTGATTAACAAGAGATTTAGAATTTGCGCTTTACCATGCAATTAAACGATGTTTCGAAAAATATGCATCAGACATCGTACAGTTTTGGTCTCCAAATCTGAGGAAAGACATTGTTGCCATAGAGGGAGTACAGAGAAGGTTCACCAGACTGATTCCTGGGATGTCAGGACTGTCTTATGAAGAAAGACTGGATAGACTTGGTTTATATTCTAGAATTTAGGAGATTGAGAGGGGATCTTATAGAAACTTACAAAATTCTTAAGGGGTTGGACAGGCTAGATGCAGGAAGATTGTTCCCGATGTTGGGGAAGTCCAGGACAAGGGGTCATAGTTTAAGGATAAAGGGGAAATCCTTTGGGACCGAGATTAAAAAAGCATTTTTCACACAGAGATTGGTGAATCTCTGGAACTTTCTGCCACAGAAGAAGGTAGTTGAGGCCAGTTCATTGGCTATATTTAAGAGGGAGTTAGATGTGGCCCTTGTGGCTAAAGGGATCAGGGGGTATGGAGAGAAGGCAGGTACAGGATACCGAGTTGGATGATCAACCATGATCATATTGAATGGCGGTGCAGGCTCGAAAAAGCCGAATGGCTTACTCCTGCACCTAATTTTCTATGTTTCTATGACATCCAAGTGATTTTCTGTAGGAAAGAACTGTGGGTGCTGGTTTATACCGATATATACACAAAGTGCTGGAGTAACTCAGCGGGTCACACTGTTTAAAGAAGAGTTCCGGTCCAAAACAGTAATTACCCATCCTTTTTCTCCAGAGATGCTGCCTGACCCATTTAGTTACTCCAGTACTCTGTGTCTATTCAAGTGATTCTAGTCATTTTAGAAATGAGTAATTTAGCAAGTGATTTTCATCACACATCTTTAAAACGCGAGTTAATGCTAACAATCAAGTAATTGTTTTAACATTTAAATGTCCTAACATGAAATTATTGTTCTCCAAGAGCCAGCACTTGTCACCCAAGTTCTGGCTTGGACTCGGGTTACCAAGAGGAAAAAACTATCGTAAATCTCAAGTGCATTACTGGCAGGGGGCAGGCGGCTGCATTCTAGAAGTCATCCTTTGGATAAAATATCAAATAAAGCCACTTGTATTTCCCCAGATGCATGCAAAATCCAATATTCCAAAATGCAAATTAGTTGCCAAATCCTTGACCAAATTACCACATTGCTGTGTACAAAGTGGCCAGTACAATTTCTTGCTATGTAGCAGAGACTACATGTGCCTGCCTTTCAGGAAATACTAAAGGTACCATTTAAAACTAGTAAAATCCAGTGATATAAAAGCTCAAAATGAGAAGTTATTGTGTGCCACAGATGAGGTAAACATTTTTTGAATTAGTATCCAAATCTAGACCTAAACTGGCATCCATCCGAGAAATACCAGTATACCGTGAGAAAAGGCAAGTCGCAATATTGCATTCAAAAATACCAATAGATGTCTCAATTAAATTATTCGTTGAATTTATTTGGTGAACCACAAAACGTTGTTTACAATTTGCATATGAATTGTACAAGCTGAAAATACAAATAAGATTTGACAAGAGTATTAATGGCACAGATGATTCAGATAAATTGTCTTCAATATACACTACTTCACTGGACTGCCTGAACATTTGATCAACTAAATCAAAGTGTCAGGTCAATGCAAGTAAATAGTGCCCTCCATAATGTTTGGGACAAAGAGCCATCATTTATTTATTTGCCTCGAGTGTACTCCACAATTTGAGATTTGTAATAGGGGAAAAAAATAAAAAAAATCACATGTGGTTAAAGTGCACGTTGTCAGATTTTAATAAAGGCCATTTTTACACCTACATGGTGAAACCAAAATAAATTACAGCAGTGTTTATACATAGTCCCCCCCATTCCAGGACACCATAATAAAATAGTTTCAAGCTTCCCATGATCACAGGTAGTAGAGAGACAGTTTTACAATTATACCAACATTTTAAACCGATTCCATGCCAGTTTAATGTGCAAAGCAATGACATCAAGGGTTGAGAAATCCATCTGTGGCCACAAAATACAATCACATTACAGAGACCTAACGCTCACTGATACACCCATAAATCTGAATAAACAATTCCAGAAAGGGACCTATTTGTATAAATTTATAGCATGGCAATATCCAAGTTTGTGATGTACTTCATCTTAACCTCCACATGATCAGATATTTTGCTTCCCAGTTATAGCTGTATGCCAAAAAGAATATTTCCCTCCTTCATAAGTACACACTCAATTTTCTAATCACATCGGAAATGAATAGACCAATTTCTAGCCACAAACTCAGGCGAGATTTAGAACACAAGCCACAATTCCCAGGTCCATCGTCCTGACCATCTTGGAAATTTTATAAAGTCTGCCATTCAACTATTGTGAATTGGTGAGAAGTTGGGAAGAAGAGCACAACCACATTTAATCTTGCAACTATCAAGGAATTCCATTAGACACACTAAATCATTCCTGCTGCCTAGTTTTATGTCCACAGTATTGCTACATTAGCTAATTGAAGCACTTGAAGACAAAGTGCCATTGGCTTTTAAAAGGTCAGAAGTCACCAAGCTTGTGACTCTTTGCGTCATCAGCAAACATCAGACTTGATCACCTACAGTTTTGAAAGATAAATTGCAGCTTACTGATACACTTCATGCAATTACTTCCCTACCCCAGGAGCAATACGACAAATATAGCATATTTCAACAGAGAAAGATCCCAAAGCACTTAACACAAGCAAGTACACTAATAAACTCGGATTCAGCTCTTCAGTCTGCAATGATTTAGCAACTCTTAATCACTTTGCATTTTGTTATAAAAATGCTTTGGCACTTCCCCAAAAATACAATCCACTTTAAAATGTAATGGAGAAATAATAAAACTACGAGTGAACACTTGATTTTGTCACATAGGCAAAAGTAAAATTTGATTTTAAAAAATGGCTGCTCCTTGGGGAGGGGGGGGCGCGGACGGGAGAGAACAGGAAGTTTGTAGAAAATTTGAGGGTTGCACAAGGAGGTAAACAAAGGTGAAGGTGTCACAGAAATGGATGGTGCACAAAGTGTCCGTGATTGATTGTGGAAAAGATTCAAAGTGACTTTGATATTGAAATGTATAGAGTGTGAAAGCAGCATCTTGGCGGGGCCTCCATCATCCCCTGTCATGGGCTTGACCGAAAGAATAGAGAACCGTTGTGGCTGCAACCCTGGAATTCAACAAACTTATAAACTCAAGTTTAAAGGAATTAACATGATCAATGGAATCACATGAATTCAAATGTCCTATTCATAACATTGTGCTAAGCAACGTATTCAGATTTAAGTGCTGGTAAAGGCAGGAATTTTCCTATTGTTGGGGATTGCAAATTAATAAGTTAAAGTAAATGGTTGCTCATCTCGCTTCAAGTTTATGTGTGTACTACGTTCACCTGGCTGGCATAAAAGATAATACAGCAATAACCTTTGAAGTTTATTTACCAGGAGGGAGGGATCTATCTATCTATACATAACTAAAACTCTTCCGGTTTTGCATTTTTTTCTATTTGCGCTAAAACAGTACATGATAGAGCTACGATTTTTCACCACCTTACTCACCTTTCTCCTGTGCTACAAGAAGAGTGGGGGAGGTAGGGGAGTGGGGAGTAGAGGGACCGGAGGGCAGTGGGGGAAGGCGAGGAGGGATAGAGGGAGGTTGTGGATAGAAGGATAGGAGGGGGGGGGTAGGGAGGGGAGAGATGGAGGGTGGGAGTGACTGGGTTGGGGGAAAGGAGAGAGAGGGAGGGGAAAGATCCTGGGGAGGTGAGGAGGGAGGGGTTGAGGGAGAGGAGGGGGGTAGGGAGGAAGAGGGGGGGAAGGGGGAAGTGGGGAGGTGAGGAGGGAGAGTGGGGTAGGAGGGGGAATAGGGGCAGAGGAGGGGGGAGTGGGGAAATAGAGAGAGAGAGGGAGAGGGCAGTGGGGGAGGTGAGGAGGGATAGTGGCGGGGATAGGGGGAGGTGAGGAGTGGAGAGAGAGGGATAGGAGGGCAGTAGGGAGGGAAGAGGAGTTATGGAGGGAGGGAGGGGAGGGGAAAGGAAAGGGAGGGATTGGGAGAGGGGAAAGAAGAGGAAGAGTGAAGAAGGGGAGGGAATGCTGGCGGATGAGGGAAATGAGCTGTGCCTGCACAGTTGGGGGCTATGCGTGAGTGGTGGAATATTGCGTAGGGGGGGGGGACGGGTTGCGTAGGGGGAACAGGTGAGTGGTGGAATATTGCGTTGGGGGAGCAGACCCAACGGGTCTGCACTTAGTCTAGTTACATTATAAATATCTAAACAATTTTGTGCATAAGCCTCATTGATTTAATCAAAATATTATCAATCATATATGAGCAATAGAAAGTTAGGAATCTTTGATTAAACTTAGACTTTCCATGTCAAAATTTAAAGAGGTCAATTAACCGACAGAACAGCACGTCTTTGCGACGCACGAGTAAACCGGACTACCTAGAGGAAACCCACGTGGTCACAGGAAAAATGTGCAAACTCCACACAGACAGTGCCAGAGGACAGGATTAAACCCAGGTCACTGCCGCTGAGGCTGTAACTTTACCAGCCGTAAACTATTTGACATTTTCTACATTCAGAAAGGTAAAGCCCGCGACCAATATCATTATGTGGTGTAAATTCAATCCCATCTAACATTAGAAAAAAAATGCTTATTGCATCTATCATCAAAATCATTCACAAGAAGTGGACTTCTAATGGAACTGCAACTGCAGCTCAAAACAGAAAGAACATGCAATTAAAAGATCTAATTTTCAAAATAAATGCACTCATTGTAATCCAAAACTACATTCAATTCATGGGTTGCAGAGGATATGAAACCACCTTGCCCTTGTTGTTTACAAAATACTGGAGGTCATTCCAGAGACGACTACAATAGCATCAATGAAAAGTTTAGAAGGGGCATCATGGGCCACCCATCCGCAAACCTGAAGAAGGGTCTCGACCTGAAACATCACCCATTCCTTCTCGCCAGAGATGCTGCCTGTCCTGCAGAGTTACTCCAGCATTTTGTGTCTATCATTTGCAGACCACATAGGCAAAGCAATTAGCAGCTGGGACTCCCTCAGCTGTGTTGTTCTCCAATTAGTGATAATACAGTTAGGGTTGTGGGAGGAAAAGAACTGATTAGGAGGTTGTTTTAATTGTTTCAAAGTTTGCTGCCCACGACAAAGTTGATTTATGTGGAGACTGACCATTTTCATCTACCCATAGAAAGGGAAGGGAAGAGTGGAAAATATTAGGATTATATCGCAAAAATGGCAAGAATATTTCTGCAATACAGCTTCAAAGAGGTTTTTGCTCCATTCCATATCCGAGGTAATCCCCCTCGATTCCAATCTAACTTTACCTCCCCCTTCAGTTTGAAAACTTAGGCTTTATGAAGACATGATTTACATGTGGAATGAAAATGCAATTGTTTGTATCTGGACAATCGTAATGGTTGTTATGGCACGAGGTTTTTAAAAAAAAAGTAAACACTATAAAAATAATATGTAACCTATATACTACCATACAGGAACCAAGACCACGTTTACTTGCTCAACCTGCAATTCATAGCTATTTAACGCACCCATTTCTGGCACCAATAGCGATGAGTCAATGTGCCTTGTTTGTGCTAAAAATAGATAAAACAAGGGGACATGAATAATGGAGAAATATTTTGCTAAAAATAGATCTCATTGTAAGTGCCTTACAACGCCACGACCTTTTCTCCCGACACCCCTCACCCCCTCCTTTCCCGGTTCTTTAGAAAAAGTTAAGATTAACCGAATTCCTTGCATAGCGGAAACCGTTCAGTGCACAGAGGTGTCGGTGTTAAGATACCTCCTACATTTAAAAAGACAAGTGATTATGGCGCACCACGTTGAGCACTTAAAGAGCCGCGACTATTTATACACAGTTTACAATAAGTCACATAAAATGCCAAGGCACCATCAGACATCAGTTATGTATCTAGAGATTGTTATTATTTTTAAATGGGATATAATTCAGGCGCCAATAGAAGGGAGCTCCTGCGTTCGACTTACCCCGTCTCTGAATGATGACTCGCAGTAAAGGGTTGGCAGAGGAGACCGCTTTGTGATAATTGTCATCGTTGTTGATGGGCAGCAAGTCCCCGTGGATGTCGGTATATCCCAGCAATACGTCCACGTACGGGATCTGATGGACGGCTTGAATCAGCTGGTAAAATTCCTGAAAACCCCCAACGTTGGAACGTTTAGAGCAAATCTTCGGAATTCAGCATCGAACTGTGAGGGGAGAAAAAAAAATGAAGAGTTTGCAGCACCTGCGTCTCTCTAAACACACGTAACCAGGCAGGCTTCCAATGTATGTGAAAATAATACACGAATCCAAAAACATTAGATTTATAATCTGCCTATTTTTAAAACCAAATCTAAGCGCAACCTTTCAAATTCTTTCTAACACGTAATATCATTAAATATGGCTCCAATATTAACAGCCAATAATGCGAATGATGATGGCGAGAAACGGGCACCGTCGCCTTAGAGTGCCCAGAGAGGGAAGAACATTGGCAGAAATATTAAATAGCCGCAATAACAAAAAAAAACCCGTCATATTTTAACCGTTGCAAACGCTTTGGAATTTTTTTTAAGGTGAGGTTTGTTTACATCAATAGCGGGATCAATTCGTTCCGAGGAACAGCGCGGCGCAAGCAACTGTGGTCCGCACGCATTTACGGATCAAACACAGGCAGTCCCTGGAAAATATCCCGAAAATAAGCGAACGATCCGTTGAACCAAGACCGTTTTGTTGTATCGTTACATAATCCGAGCTACCTTGGCTTATTATAAAAAAAAACTCGCGGCGTTTAAAAAAAAAAGCACGCATTCAATCTAGCACTGAGGAAAATGCTGAAAGTTACATAATACATCCAGCAATTAACACCTTCTACCTTGCTCTTCACTTCGATAAGATTGTCCATAGTTCTGGCGGGCGTCCTGTGGTACTTGGACATGGTCTTCTCTCCCCCGCTGTATACGTGAACCATGCACCGCTGAAACTCCACTGCAGGCAGCTAGGCAGGTAGCTGGGTAGGTAGGTAGGTAGGTAGGTAGGTAGCTGCACTGTTACAGTATCGCGCTCGCTGGCTGACTGACTGACTCCTGCAAGAACCCACCGCTCGATGCTGCTACTGCTGCGTCACTACGCGCTGACGCCTCCCGCCTCCTGAAATTAATGAATGGCTGCTGGTGGCAGCGGGGGGCGGGGCCGGGACAGGTGTCATTGTGATGTCATCAAGAATGTTGCTGTCGAGTAACGATGGCAACAGTGGAACGCGATTGTAAAAGTATCGTTTGGAATGAATCATTCCCAGGGATGTGTAAAGCAGGCACGGCCAACGTCGCTTCCCATGTTCAGATCGTTTTGTTAAGCTCTTCAAGTACCTAGCAGCAGGAAATTAGCATTCATATGTCATTTCGTCATGCCTGAATCATTTCAAACTGCGACATGTAGAATGATTAACATGCTACCCAGAGATTCATTAAATCAAAAGTAACTGCCATCTAACAACATTTTTTACAGTTAGCAATGTGACCAACACTCAGTGAGTTAAACTTAATACACCCGCCCTCTCTCCCTCTGATTCGGTTAGGTCGCCAAATCTTGGAGCCTGTTTGATGTATTAATTTATTTAATCAGTCAACATTATTGGTGCTCCAGATAGCGTTTTCGCCATTGGTAAGGATCCCATTGCATGATTGGTCAACATTAATTGAAGCTAGTCTACATTACTTAAAATCCTAGAAGCATTTCCAAAAGGGAAGGTTTAGTGTGCCTACAGACGGTGGGGATTGTTATCGAGGTGACAATGATTTGACAAAAGACACAGTTGGGGATACAATTGCACACCAACATCTCTACTTCCTTAGAAGGCTTAGAAGGTTTGGCATGTCCCCAACAACTCTCACCAACTTCTACAGGTGTGTCACAGAAAGTATTTCATCGGAATGCATCACAGCATCGTTTGGGAACAGCTCCATCCAAGACTGCAAGAAACTGCAGAGAATTGTGGATGCAGCCCAGACCATCATACAAACCAACCCTCACTTCCATTGACTCTTTTTATGCCTCACGCTGCCTCGACAAAGCCAGCAGCATAATCAAGGATGAGTCATACTGCCCACTGCCTTTTCTCATCTCTCCTTTCGGGCAAACAGTATAGAAGTGTGGAAACACATGCTTCCAGAAAGATTCAGGGACAATTTAATTAAATAAACTAAACTCAACAGGTGAAGATAAACACAAAAAGCTGGAGTAACTCAGCGGGACAGGCAGCATCTCTGGAGAGAAGAAATGGGTGATGTTACGGGTTGAGACCCTTCTTCAGACTGAAAGTTACGGGGGAATGCAGCAGCAAAGAGATGCTCGAACACAAATCCACCATCATGAACGGCACCGTATATATGTTGTAATTGTGAGTTCACGGCGAGCGATATACTTGGCTTAAAATTACTTCCCACATCTCACTTTCCCCTAATGCCACAATCGCTTCTGATTTGCAAGCTATAGTTGGATGTACCTCTAATTCTCCCTTTCTTCCACTCAACCTTAAGCCTTTCTCATTTCTGAAATGCAAGAACTTCATTATGGCCAGGTAAATAGTTATATCTTGAGAACAGGGAAAAAGACATGATTTAAAACACCCAGCTACCAGCTCATATACTGCTTTGTTTAGAGATGGGTTCTACACATGATGAATCCTGAGCACAAGCCAGGCAAACCGAGAGAGGAAATCACAATTTCTCTAGGAAAAGGTTTACATGGATCCTGTTGCAGATGACTGAGCTTATGACTTTAGGGGTAGGCCAATGAAGATGGACTTATTTTGAAGAAAAATAACTTATGTGCACAAAGAGTAATTTGGCAGGCTGACCTGAAAACGTGCGTGCAATGGTAAGATGCACTATAACATGCAGCAAAAACTTTGCACAGGTATCTCTACAGCATGGAACCTATCCATAGCAGCATAGAGCCGTGCAAAGCAACATTTGTGCAATTGGAAATCCACCCATCAGATCGCATTTGATGGCTGACATCTTGACTATTTTACGCATTGTGAAAGCTCAGATTTTGCCATGCAAGTTAAGCATACCATTGGTGGCAAGAATCAAGACTTTGGGGATGTTCAGTGTAGAGGAGGCCAACAATGCTGAATACGAGAGAACTCCAGAAAACTGGGTCAGGCATCAGAGTCATTGTTTAGATACCCCACCTCATATTCCGCTTGGGTAACTTACAACCCAACAGTATGAACATTGAATTCTCCAATTTGAGGCAACCTCCAACAATCCATCACTCTCCTTTTCCCCCCACATTACCCTTTCTTTCCTACCCCCCTCTTTTCCTGGACCCTCCACCTTCATTCCTTCCTCTGGCTTTATAATTCCCAACACTTCTAACCTTATCATGCATCTTTTATCCTTTCATCCCTGACCTTTGTCCAACCGTCTGCCTATCCCCCCCCCCCCCCCCCCCTCAGCTTTCCAGCTTTCCTTCCCCACCCCTCCACCACAAAGCAGTCTGAAAGGTCCGGACCTATCCATGTTCTCTGTAGATGCTCGTTGACCCGTTGAGTTACTCCATCACTTTGTGTCTTTTTTTGTCAACCAACATCTAAGTTCCTTGTTTTTACATAACCCTCAATGGCATTTTAGACTTTATCTTGAGGCCCATCAGGTTTAGTTATCTACCCTATTCTTAGCTGGCACTCAACTATTATCAGAAGTAAAAACAACTTCAATCTTTGGAGATTTTATATTGCTTTTTCCAGAACAATAATTCCACTTCAGATGGCTTTTTTCCCTCAAAATGTCTTGCAAGAGAAGCTTTTTTATTATTTCCTTGGGAAACTGTAATTTCAGCAATTTTCTTCAGTGTTGTAATCATGAACTATACCTCACTCTGGCCTTGCTACACAGCTTTGTATATTGGATTTCTTTTCAGCTTCTGCAATAATTTCTGCATGGGTTATTATGCTTGGTCTGGAAAACCAATGTTTTTTCTTTATTTGCGGATTAAACCAATAGCAAATTTAATATAGTTGAGACATTGATTGTTTGTCACATGGTCCATGTTTGTTAGTCAAAGTGTAACAAAAGATGCAACCGCGCAAATCCTACTTATTAGTGTGGCTTACTGTTGTTGAAATTAAATGTATTCTACAATTAAGAAAGCAACTCAAAGTTAAACATCGAATAAAATTAACATAAATCTGAAATCAGATGAGTTTCTCCTGTTTGATGCTCATGCGACAGGATTTGCTGGTGCTGATTATAGTCAAATGAGAATGAGGGGGACCCTTTAAAGAAAAGATCTTACCCAAATAATGATGACAATTTACCTTGAAAATGCATTGAAAACTTATTAGAGAGTAATAACTTGAGGTTTTCAACTTGGTAAATGAATAATTTGAGCCAGTGACTTTTTTACAAACACTTCAATCATCTCATAATTTGATTCTGATATCAGGTGGAGACTAACATGATATAGGATCTGAAGAAGGGTCTTGACCCGAAACATCGCCCATTCCTCCTCTCCAGAGATCCTGCCTGTCCCGCCGTTACTCCAGGTTTTGTGTCTATCTTCGGTTTAAACCAGCGTTTGCAGTTTCTTCTTGCACATGATATAATTATGGCTTACTTTGGTGGGATAAATGATAGAATTACCAAATATTCATCTCACAAACAAATTATTACACTACGTTGCAGTATATAACAAAGACACAAATTAATCAGCAATGGCCAGCACGGTACTGTCAAGCCAAGTTATCATACTAACTTAACGACATTTTTTGAGGTAAGGAGAAAGTTGATCAGGGCAAGGTATTTAATGTGGTCTGCATGCATTTTAATAGGACCTCTAGCAAATTACCATGTGTCAGTATTATTGCTATTGAGGGAGTGCCGCATAGGTGCACCAGGTTAATTCCCAGGATAGCGGGACTGACATATGATGAAAGAATGGATCGACTGGGCTTACAGTATATTCACTGGAATTTAGAAGAATGAGAGAGGATCTTATAGAACACATAAAATTATTAAGGCATTGGATAGGCTAGATGCAGGAAAAAAGTTTCCGATGTTTGGGGAGTCCAGAACCACGGATCACAATTTAAGAATAAGTGGTAGGCCAATTTAGATGAGGAAAAACTTTTTCACCAAGAGAGTTGTGAATCTGTGGAATTCTCTGCCACAGAAGGCAGTGGAGGCCAATTCACTGGATGTAATTCAAGAGAGAGTTGGATATAGCTCTTAGGGCTAATGGAATCAAGGGATATGGGGAGAAAACAGGAACGGGGTACTGATTCTGGATGATCAGCCATGATTATATTGAATGGCGGGGTTGGCTCGAAGGGCCGAATGGCCTACTCCTGCACCTATTTTCTATGTTTCTAAATGGTAGGACACTTATAAGCATTGATGTGCAGTATAATCTTGTGGTGCAAGTCCATAGGTTCTGAAAGTTATCTCAGTGGATAGAATGGTAAAGAATAAATACAACAAGCTTGCCTTCATCAGTCAGGGCATTGAATAAAAAAGTTGGCAAATTAAGGAATAACGGGCACTGTTCTGTGTCCTTTAGATTAAAAAGTAAAAACCCATGGAATATACAGAAGAATGATAAATTGGACTCAGAATTGGTCCAATTGTGGGAAGCAAAGTGTAAAGTTGATACATGCTTTTGAAACTGTAAGGCTGTCACTTATAGGGTTCAAAAGGGCTCACTATTTGGTCCATTCCTTTTTGTAATACATATTAACAAGTTAGACTTAAATCGATGATGGTGGTGGCAGATCTAACAAAAAAATGGCTGAGTGAATAAATGTGAGGAAGAAAGCTTCAACCTGAAGCAGAATAAAGATGGTTTGGTCGTTGGGCAGAAAAGTCACAAATGGAATTTAATCCAGAGAAGCGAGACATAATCGCAAAATAGTCCAGGCAACATCCTTGTAAAATTATTGAAGTATGACATAGTAGTAGTTGGGAAGATTGAATATGGCAGAGGACTACATGATAAACAGAATGATGTAAAGTAGTCTGGAGGAACAAAGGATCCTTGGATATACGTTCACAGATCATTAAGTCACAGTTCCATTAGCAAAATGGTTAAAATGCATGCTACCATGCTTTCCTGCTACTATTAACTGATGTATAGTATATACAGTAAGAGCAGATAAGTTATGTGATAATTATATGTATCTTGTCTTGAATACTGGAATGATGTGAATGTACAGATTAAACAAGAACCGGTTCAGTCCCTGACATCTCCACTCCAGAACCAAGATCACCTAATGTCAGTCATTGAGATAAAGTGCGCAGATATTTGTGCGTTCAGAAACGGCTGCATGTTTATCCCGTAACAATTGACTTCCACTTAAGGGTACAAATGTATGAAACTTAAGAGTAAACATTTGAATAAGTGTCTTGTAAAAAACTGCCCCTTTTGAACTACCCTGTCCTTATCCTTCAAAAACGTATCACTATCCATATTTTGAAAAATCATTATTTGGTGAAGGCAGACATCGATGCTGAAATTTACTACTATGTCCAGAGTGCCAGCAGAGCCTTCAGATAATTGAGAAAAAAAAGGGTGAACAAAGAACTAGACCTCCAACCCATTTGCACACTTTTGAGCAGTAGTGATCTGTGGCTTCCCACAAGTTTCTGACACGGACAACCTACAGCAAGTATGTGAAAGTTCAGAAGAAATTACACCAGCAGTGTCATCATTCAATCCTCCAAATCCATTGGCAGGAAAGCCAAACTAGTGTCAGCATCCTTGTCCAAGTTAAAATCCCCAGGCTCTCCTCAAGGTCAACTAACTTGCTCCCTGCCCTACTCCAAGTTGTATTCACCAATACAGTTCCAGGATAGAGGAAATGTTTCAAGGGGCATTATCATACTTTCTCTAATCTTGGGATCACTGGACAGTGATGGAGAGTGATTAGGAATCCTGACTGATACCACCTCTGTCTTAAATCCATAGGTCACCGGGATGTGATGGGGAGCAAGATCCCTGACTGATTTCCCCCTCTCTCTCTCTAACCTAGAGGTTATTATTCTTCCTATCGTTTTATGACAGAGGGTGATGCCAGAGAAAGTAGTGGAGATGGGTACAATTAGGACATATTAGGACATATAAAGGCGTTTGGAAAGGAAAGTGGATAGGAATGGTTGGGAGGGATATGGACTAAATGCAGGCGTGGGACCAGCTCTTTGCGCAATTTGAGCCTCAGCCACGGGAGCATGGCAAAGATCTTCCACAAACTCTTGCCTGTTAAGCACTTCCAGCCCATCAATGACAACGTCTGCAGCCTCAGAACACATATAACTGGAATGGCTGCAAGCCATCCTTGTTCCTTGGAATGCAGAAGATGAAAACAATGCGTACATGTCATAAATACTATTTTAGTTTAGGTCCTGCTGATCTTGTGAAAGGTGCTATGTAACTGTCAGTTCTTTTCCTTGCTTTAAAAAAAAATAGTGCACACTCACCATTATCTGACTCACTGAATAAGAACTGAAAAGTCAACAAACTGCTCTGGTATCTCCCTGCACACTCCCACTCCCGTAAACATTGCCACATAACGAAGAAGTGTAGGACTGAGGATTAAATTCCAATGAGTTTCTGTTTTCGTTCACTTTGCATGGGGAATGTGCTTCACCATTACTCATTTAGATAATTGAATCATAATCACGATGACAGACCATTCGGCCAACCACGTCTATGCCAACCAGTAGGCACCCATCTGTATTATTGGATTGGTATGGTTTATTTAGTCACATGTACTGAGATAGAATGACAAATCCAGGCAGGTTATGCCCTACATAAGTGCAATTATATTAATTCCATCTTCCAATATTTGGCCCATAGCCTTCTATGCTTAACCTATATTATTTCCTTGTCTAGACATTGCATAAATGCTGTCGAATCCATTGCTTCCACCATTCTATCTGGCAGTGCATTCCAGGTACTCACAACCCCCTGCGTGATAAAGATCTCCATCAGATTTTTGACAAATTTCTTACTCCTTACCCTAAATCTATGCCCGCCAGAGTTATCTATCTCTGTTATGATGAACGTTTCCTGCAGGCTACCTTATCTATGCCCCTTGTAATTTTATATAGCTCAATCATTTCCCCTCTTTACCTCCATTCCAGGGACAACAAACGTAGCATTTCCTTTCTCTCCTCATAGCTGAAACTCCATCCTGATGAATCCCGTCCGCATCTTTCCCATAGTGTGGTGACTGGAACTGCATGCAGTACCCCATCTGATGTCTGACCAATGTTTTATAAATCTGGAGCATAACCTACCTTATCCTGTATTCAATGTCCTGAATAATGAAGGCCATCTTCAAGCACTAAACCTGCATAGCGATCTTCAAGGATATTTGGATTTGGATCCTAAATGTCTATCTATTCCTCATTATTCCCTCGGACTCTACCATTGTCCCCTGCGAGCTGCCGCCCTGCTCTCCTTCTCTTCTCCCCCCTCCTCTCTTCTCCCCTCTCTCCCCCCTCCTTTCCTCCTAGCTTTATTATCCTTATCCTTATCACTATAAAACTCTGATCTTGGATGTGGATGTGTGTGTGTGTGTATTTATTTGTTTGTGTGTGATCACATCTACTCGAAGAAACGATGCGATAACGGGAAACATTTTACATATTCCGGGAGAGATTTACCCCCTGGAGTAAAAAATCGGCTTACCTGAAAATGTTGTGCTTTATTTCTTGAGTTATTAATAAAAATGTTCACAAATCTGAAATGTCTTTGAAAATAAAACCGAGCGGCTTTGGTTGATGACGTCACAACGGCTCTGCGTGCCGCGAGCTGACATCCCCCTGTGAGCTGACATCCCGCCCACGAGCTGCCGCCCCCGCGAGCGCGTCCCCCCCCATGAGCTGCAGCCCCCCCATGAGCTGACATCCCCCCCACGAGCTTCCGCCCCCCCATGACCTGCCCCCGCTCTCCCTCCTCTCCCCCCTGCCTCCCCCCTCCTCCCCCACTCCCCCTCTACCCCACCCTCTCTCCGCCCTCCTCTCTCTCCCCCCTCCTCTCTTCCCTCCTCCCTCTCCCCTACCCCCCCTCCTCTTTCTCCCCTCCCCTAATATCAAGGGGGGTGGTTAGTGTGTCTGAGTGTGTGCGGGGGGGGGGTAGTTAGTGTGTACGTGGGGGGGTGGTTAGTGTGTGTGTGACGCCGCAGGCCAACCCCCCCCCAACCGTGCGTTGAGGGGACGGGACCCAACGGGTCACACTTGGTCTAGTTATTCCTAAAATCCATCACCTCCGAGTTATTTGGAATGAAGTTCATCTGCCATGTCACCCATACATCAATATCACCCCATAGCCTAAGCCTACCTTTCACACTATCAACAACTCAACCAATCTTCGTCATGTGCTAACTTACTGATCACGCCTCCCTCATTCACATATATAGCAAACAGCAAAGATCCAAGCACTGATCCCTGTGGAACACCACCAGACAGAGGAATCCAATCACAAAAACAATCTTCTACCATCACTCATTGTCTCCTTTCACTAAGCCAACTTTGGATCTAATTAGATGCGGCTCAACATGGATCCCATGGACACTAACCTTTAGAACCATGTGGGACCTTGTCAAGGGTCTTTAGTGCAGTTCATGTAAACTGCATCAACTACACTGCCCTCATCATAATTCTGTGTTACTTCTTCAAAAATTGAATCTTGAAAGCTTGAAAGCACGTCACAACTGATACAGGAACTGCTATCCTACTGTTATCCGACTTGAACTGACCTCTCAAAAGATAAGGATGGAGTCCTGATCTCCCAGACCGCTTTGTTGCGGCCCTGCACTTTTTTATCTGCACTTTCTCAGTTGCTATAACAGTATATTCTGCATTCTGCTTGTTTTTCTCAGCTACCTGTTCTACTTGGGTATAGTTTTATTGTTCTCAGCATGGTCTGATTGGCCTGGAGAGCAAAATAAAGATTTTCACCGAATCTCTGTATGTGACATTGGCAGGATCTTCCCTTGACTAAGCCATGTTGGGTCTCTGGTTAGTTAGTCCCTGCCTTTCCAAGTAATCATTAATCCTGTTCTCTCCCTCAAATCCAGAATTGATTGTAACAGAATATTAGGCTACTGTTACATCATTCAGTATTGACAAAGCCAATGGGGTTTTAAATGTAGGAGATTAAAAATCCAGTACCAATTCAGTCTGGTAAAAGTCCCTCCACTCGTCCACAGCACAAGCAACCCAGACAGACATAAATATTTATGGGTGAGGAGAAATGTTTTCTAATTTATTTTAGTTATTCTCACATTCTATAAGGCACTGCAATTTTTGAGGAAGTATGATTTAATAGAAAAGTGTTCAAAATCTTTTCAACCAAATAGCAATGAAACCACATCCTAAGGTATTGTTTATCTTTCCCTTCTCATTCTGACAAAAGATAATCATTAGCAAATACTTTACCGTTAGGTTTGTATTTCTTCAAGAACGAGCCTCATCTATTCAAACAGCAGAAGAATAAGTAGTGGCTTTTCTATCCGAATGACGAGTGATAATCACATGCCCACATCTTACGTCAACTCTCCAAATGAAAAACTGTAGCTTTATCTAATCTAAAGGATGATTCACCCACCCACTCATTTGTTCATCTCACTCAGTTTATTATTCAGTTTATAACTTACATCTTCATCACAGCAGATGTAACAAAAGGGTCTCAAACCTGAATCATTAACTGCGTCCCTTTTCACAGATGCTGCCTGACCTGCTGAGTGCCTCCAGCACTTTCTGTTTTTGGTTTTTTCATTATTGCTCGCTGATTGATGAGAAATGCCAAAAGATTGAAGACAATGTAAATTAATGTTAGACTTCTATTAAGAGTTTTTTGAAATTGTGGAAATGTGAAATAAAAACAGACTCATGCTAGAAATATCAGGTAGCCAAGAGTCAATGGTGTTTCATTCTCATATGTACCGAGCGCGGGAAAAATAAATTCTTATTTAAAGCGGTGTAACAGCCCTGTTGGTACATATAATAAGCAAAAATTCAATAAAGTAATAACCCCACTACCAGTGCAGAAATCCCAAAGTCCTTTGTGCGACCAAAAGCAGTCTATAATGTCTGGAGACAGAAATATAGGGTTAGAATTTCAAACCAATTATCTGTCATTATTCTACTGGTTCTGAAAAACACACTTGCCAGAGGAATTTTCTGAATGTTAGATTTGTGGAAAACTTTGTTTAAAACTTCAATAAATGTTATTTTAGTTCCAGTGCATTGTCGTGAACTAAAGAGGAACATTTCATCTCATAAATCTCATCAAAATCACACCAGCCAGACTTCAAAGCACTGCCCAAGGATAGTAGGGAATGCAAGTAGATGATTCAGGGGAAGGTTAATGTTTGCGGGGGGGAGAATTAGTGTGCGGGGTGAGAGAGGAATGGATGTGGATTCAGCAGAAGAGCGCAAGGTAGATGCAGTGGTATTTAAAAGGAGGCTTCATTTTATCTGGATAGTCAAGATTAAAGTCGCTTATTACCTCCATTTATTAAAACATAATTAGAAACATTTATTCTCAATATAATCACTTTGTAGAAAACACAACTGACTTTGGTGTCTAGGCTGTCTCAAGATTAGTGGCAACAGCAAATTATGAATTATAAAACGAACTGAAAATGATTTGCATCCGATTTTCATCCATATAAATAAATAGACAATAGACAATAGGTACAGGAGTAGGCCATTTGGCCCTTCGAGCTAGCACCGCCATTCAATGTGATCATGGCTGATCATCCCCAATCAGTACCCCGTTCCTGCCTTCTCCCCATATCCCCTGACTCTGCTATTTTTAAGAGCCCTATCCAGCTCTCTCTTATAAGCATCCAGAGAACCAGCCTCCACCGCCCTCTGAGGCAGAGAATTCCACAGACTGTCCTGATGCTTAAGTGCACACAGTGGTAGCTCCTGTGAAAAACAAATGAGACCTCAATTACTGCCACACAATGTGGCGTAAAGACCTCTCCTCCCCTCCCTTCGAGTTATACAGTGACACAGCTGGCAGAGCTGCTGCCTCACAATTCTAGTGACCCGGTTCGGTTTCAATTCTGACCTGCAAATGATCCTCCTTCACCAAAATGAAGTGGAAGCATTAGTGTTAAGATTAACCAAGAGTTTACAAGAGCATTTCATTTCCGACTGTGCAGAGAGCAATAAAATTAAAAATGACACCATCATGTAAGGCTTACTTTAACTTTTTAGAACAGTATAGTGGCAAAGCTAGTAAATCAGCTGCCTCACAGCTCCAGCAATCTGTTTTATCCTGACTCCAGGTCCTGTCTGTGTGAATTTAGCATGTTCCCCCTAAGGCTGTATAGACTTATTCAAGGTGCTCCAGTATCCTGCCACCTTCCAGACAAGTGCAGGCTGGAAGGTTAACTGACCATTGTAAATTGCTCCCAGTATGTACAGTAGATGAGTGGTAACATCTGAGGAAATTGATGGAAATGTATGAGAATAAAATGAAATTAGGGTATGTTTAGTGTGATGTGTTCATGATGATCAGTGTCGACTCGATGGGCCAAAGGGCCGTTTCCATGTGTTGACACTATAATTAACCCCACATTTGTGATTTCTTGAAGAGTCCGGCAGCAAATCTAATGCTTGCTTAGAAAACTTTAGCCTCAAGATTCTATCCACTGAAAATGAGAACAGAAATGGTTAGTGCTAGTAAAAAATGGCTTCAAGGATAGGAAGTATTCCTGCCAACCACCGACAAATTATTGGAAGGATTTATGTGGGCATAAAGGTAGAACAGCCTTTGCTGTAAGATTTACTTTCATCTCTCTTCTTTGATGTATTAATCACAAGGTCTATCCCGTACCAATTTCAGGAAGGAAACTGTGACAAAATGAAGGGGGAAAATCCTAAGGGAATTCTTAAGTGTACAAATGAAGATGATTTTATCTCTAGATATTCCTTTGTACTCAGTGTTTCATAATGACGAGGAGATGGAAAAAGCTACTCAGCCAACTTAATATTAGATCATGCAACACTTAGCTCCATCTTCATCAGGTGCAGTGCCTGGGGAAGACTCTGGGTTCTGAAGAAATCATCATTGAGGATCCTGGAACCAGATCTTTGTAATTTGAAATTTAAGGATCCAATTTTACATTAACATGGTTACAGGCAATCAGACTGGTGTAACCCTAACTAATATGGTTCTTGATGCTGCTTGACCTGCTGGTCCTCCAGCAGTTTCATTTTTTTGAGATTACACCATCTGTAGTCTCTGGTGTATTATTGTGGAAGGAAGATCATTGATAGAAACATAGAAACATAGAAATTAGGTGCAGGAGTAGGCCATTCGGCCCTTCGAGCCTGCACCGCCATTCAATATGATCATGGCTGATCATCCAACTCAGTATCCCGTACCTGCCTTCTCTCCATACCCCCTGATCCCCTTAGCCACAAGGGCCACATCTAACTCCCTCTTAAATATAGCCAATGAACTGGCCTCAACTACCCTCTGTGGCAGAGAGTTCCAGAGATTCACCACTCTCTGTGTGATAAAAGTTCTTCTCATCTCAGTTTTAAAGGATTTCCCCTTTATCCTTAAGCTGTGACCCCTTGTCCTGGACTTCCCCAACATCGGGAACAATCTTCCTGCATCTAGCCTGTCCAACCTCTTAAGAATTTTGTAAGTTTCTATAAGATCCCCTCTCAATCTTCTAAATTCTACAGAGTATAAACCAAGTCTATCCAGTCTTTCTTCATAAGACAGTCCTGACATCCCAGGAATCAGTCTGGTGAACCGTCTCTGCACTCCCTCTATGGCAATAATGTCCTTCCTCAGATTTGGAGACCAAAACTGTACGCAATACTCCAGGTGTGGTCTCACCAAGACCCTGTACAACTGCAGTAGAACCTCTCTGCTCCTATACTCAAATCCTTTTGCAATGAAAGCTAACATACCATTCGCTTTCTTTACTGCCTGCTGCACCTGCATGCCTACCTTCAATGACTGGTGTACCATGACACCCAGGTCTCGCTGCATCTCCCCCTTTCCCAATCGGCCACCATTTAGATAATAGTCTGCTTTCCTGTTTTTTCCACCAAAATGGATAACCTCACATTTATCCACATTATACTGCATCTGCCAAACATTTGCCCACTCACCCAGCCTATCCAAGTCACCCTGCAGTCTCCTAGCATCCTCCTCACAGCTAACACTGCCCCCCAGCTTAGTGTCATCCGCAAACTTGATGATGTGGCTGAAGATGTCTAAGTGAAGGACACTGTTCTGAGGAACTCCAACAGTCATTTTCTCGCTTTTTATATCAACAACCACAACCACAAGATATGAGAATCATTTTGGAGTGTTTTCTGCTTTTTGCCGGTTTTACCAGGGTACCTTGCTGTCATATATGGTCAAATGCTACCTTGATGTCGAGTACTCTCACTCATACTTCACATCTAGAATTCATCTCTTTGGACCATATCTGTGTTGAGATTTGGAATAAAATCTTCCTGGCAAACCCAAAGCCAGGACAGGTTATTGGTGAGTAAGTGGTACTTGATAGTACTGTCCATGATAGTTTCAAACTGCACTTATATTGAGATTAGATTGATTGGGTAGTATGTGGCTGAATTGCATACGTACTGTGTTTGTGAGAGTATCTACCTGGACAATTTTCCACATTGTCAGGTAGATATAAGCATTTTACTTCTGCTGGACCCACTTGGCTAGAAGGACAGCTAGTTCTGGAGTGCAGGTCTTCAGTACTACCGCTGGGATGTTGTTTGGTTCTATAGCCTTTGGTATATCCATGTTCCTTGTATTCATATGGAATGAATCAAATTGGCGGTTGATTGGATTCTGGTGAACTCAACAGGAAGACAAGATGGATAATTTATTTGGCACTTATCTGGCTAAACATGGTTTCAAATGCTTTAGCCTTAGTCGTACTAGTATGCTGTCCCACTATCATTAAGGATAGGGATGTTCTTTGATTCTTCTCCTCCCGTCAGCTGTTTAATTGTCAACTACCGTTTACAACCAAATGTGGTGGGACTGCAGTGTTTTGATTTTGTTAAGATGCTGTTTGATCTGTCAGGATGGTGTTCTTTGGTTTCCCATCACCTGCATGTACACCATTCTGGTTGTGACTCACCAAATGTGATTGTAAATTTGCACCTTACCACCGAGCTAATTGTGACCTTTCAGCAGCTGATGTCAAAACTCCCCCAACTAACGCCCCTGCCTGAACCTCATGATCGTGAATGAACCACTGACTGATGTTGTAAGCTCCTGCCAAACTTCCCCCAAGTGGAACTGAGATAGTTGGTCAAAGGTGAGAAATGGGTTCAGATTTGTTACCTTGTGCCCAGTATCACACAGACAGGGCCCAGCAGCGCACAAAGCTTATTTGAACGGTTGCATTATCGTATTCAATTGTCTTTCCAATATCCTGTAAGTGCTTTTAACATTTTAATCCAAAAGAAATACCAAGTCTGGAAATTTCCCTTGAAGGGGTTCACGAGAAGCGAACAAAAACAGCAAACCTCATGGGACAAACAGATTGGATCCATGCAGTAATGTTCTGTGCAATTACACTTGAGTTTTTATGTACCAAGTGGGACATTTAACGAAAGCTGGAATGCTTGGTCAATAATCTATTATTGTTATTCAATTCACTGTGATTCACTGGCAACCCTATAAGTGCTTAATCTGGTCGGATGGTTCAATAACTACTAGGTATGTCAAATATTAATGGTTTTTCAACCACTTGGGGAATAATATGTCAAGGCCCAGGATGAACAGTCATATTTATACTGTAAAAAATATACCAGAATATCTCTGCACATGAAAAAGGGGACTATACAAAATGTTTAATTTGGGGAGATGATTTTTTTTATTGCACTGTTTAAGATAGTGGGGGCAAGTTGGGACAGCTTTCACTGCAAATGGAGGGTAGGAGATGGGAGCATGCATCGGATGTGTCCAAAGGCCAAAAGTAGATTGTGCTGTTGGAAGTGGGCAATTAATCAGTGTGGACAGCCCTCAAGTCCATCTGAGAGTGTTCCACAGCTTGACAATGCAAACTCCCTTACAGGCACTCAGAGAGGGCTAAGGCCACAACTGCTCCAGCACTTGACGTCATTTCTCAAGTGCCTAGACAAGCTACAAAATTGTAGCAGCAATGTTAATCAAAATATTGCACACTCATTGACACCTCTACTGTGCATCTAGTAAACTATGTGCACAGAAAAGTCAAATGTGCAGGAGACTGCAGTGCAATTGACTGATGTGTGCCCTGCATGCGCAGTGGTTCTAATAGTTTAGTTTAATTTAGGTTAGAGATATAGCAGGGAAATATGCCCGCCGGCCCACTTTGTCCGAGCCGACCAGTGATCCCTGCGCGCCAGCAGGATCCTTCACGCTAGGGACAATTTACAATTTTTACTGAAGCCAATAAACCTACAAACCTGGATGTCTTTGGAATGTGGGAGAAAGCCGGAACACCTGGAGAAAACTCACGCAGTCATGGGGAGAACGCACAAACTCCATGCAGACAGCACCCATAGTCAGGATCGAACCAAGGTCTCGTACTGTAAGGCAGCAACTCTACCACTGTGCCACCGTGCTGTCCTTTTGGTAACTGTTTTAGTCATTGATGTTCATTTTCAAATCTATCACAAGGCATTTGCAAGGTGCATCTGATGATGGGATTTCTATCCGGGTATTTCGTAGGAACAACATGTTTGTTTCAACATAGAAAGTATGTGCTTGATGTTCTAATTATGGAAAATAAATACTATTGCAATAAATTTACATAAACATGCTTCTCACAAGAACAAAGCATCATATTAGAGATGCTAAATGAGTCAGAGAGTATACTCTTCTTCTTCAACAGAAGTTTAAAAGACAAGGTATAAATGACACAGTCAAACAGTAAATAGCCAACTGCACCATCGAGAGCACAGGGTTTACCAACTGCATCACAGTATGGTATTGCAACTGCTAATGTCTCCGACCGGAAATCATTGCAGAGGGTGGTGAAAATTGCCCACCGCATCACCGTGGTTCCACGGTCCCATCTCCATTGAGGCCTCTTTCGTCCAAAGAAAGCGCTGTCTGCGGAGGTGTGCTCATGCATCGCTAAGGACTGCTTTCACTGATCATACAAACTTGAGTGGAAAATTTGGAAGTCCTACCATCCGGGAGGCCAACACAAACTTGGTCTCTCTCGTCAAGTCCGAACCAGCAGGTCGAGGAAGATAGCAATTCTTTCTTGCGGCTGCACAACTCTACTCAAGCAACGTACAGACGGTGACTGCCAATATACCACCCCCCCCCCCCCCCGGACACTAATTATTATTTATTTCAGAATTTGTTTGCTATGTCGCTCTTCAAGGGAGATGCCTAAATGCATTTACGTTGTCTCTGTACTGTACACTGACAATGAGAGAATTGTGGCCAATGGTGAATCTGAATCTTGAATCTGAAGCCGACTGCGATAGTTTTCTGTTAGAGATACAGGGTTGATGGACAAAGTGGTCAGTTTCTGTTTTTTCATGCATTTTGACCAGGAGCATAATGTGGCTGATTTTCAATCATTCTACCCACAGGGTGGAATGTCATTTTTTTATTAATACACCCACATCAAAAAACTGTGGTTATGAAGGGTCCCATCTTCCAGCTTCATTGAGGCCTGGAGCTTTCGAGCCACTGTGAAAAGAGGCTTTTTAATCTTAAGGTAAGAGTGTAGTTAATGGCTTCAGAGTAATCAAACCCCCTTTCACTGATCATACAAACTTGAGTGGGAAAATGTTGGAAGTCATAAGAAGGCATAATCCCAACACAAACTTGGATAATAGTTCAAGTCAAGTCAAGTCAAGAGAGTTTATTGTCATGTGTCCTAGATAGGACAATGACATTCTTGCTTGCTGCAGCACAACAGAATATTGTAAGCATAAATACAGAACGGTTCAGCGTGTCTATATAGCATAGAACATATATATACACATAAATAAACAGATAAAGTGCAATAGGCTGTTATGGTTCAGTATTTGATTGATGGCAAGTTTAATAGCCTGATGGCTGTGGCGAAGAGGCTATTCCTGAACCTGAATGTACCAGATTTCAGGCTCCTGTATCTTCTACCTGATGGCAGCTGAGAGATGAGTGTGTGGCCAGGATGGTGTGGGTCCTTGATGATGTTGGCAGTCTTTTTGAAGCAGCGACTGCGATAGATCCCTTCGATGGTGGGGAGGTCAGAGCCGATGATGGACTGGGCAGTGGTCACAACTTTCTGCATTCTTTTCCACTCCTGGACGCTCAAGTTGCCGAACCAAGCCATGATGCAACCGGTCAGCATGCTCTCTACTGTGCACCTGTGGAAGTTCGAGAGAGTCCTCTTTTGCATACCGACTCTCCATAATCTCAGGAAATAGAGGCGCTGATGTGCTTTCTTTATAATTGCATCAGTGTGCTGGGACCAGGAAAGATCTTCGGAAATATGCACGCCCAGGAATTTGAAGTTCTTGACCCTTTCCACCATCGTCCCATTGATATAAACGGGATTGTGGGTCCCTATCCTACCCCTTCCAAAGTCCACAATCAGTTCCTTTGCTGGTGTTGAGAGCCAGGTTATTGTGCAGGCACCATTTGGTCAATGGGTCGATTCCACTTCTATACTCTGACTCGTCACCATCAGTGATTCGTCCCACAACAGTGGTGTCGTCGTCGAACTTGATGATGGAGTTCGCACTATGTCCGGCTACACAATCATGAGTATAGAGTGAGTACAGCAGGGGGCTGTGCACACAGCCTTGAGGTGCTCCCGTGCTGATTGTTATCGAGGATGACACATTTCCATCAATACGGACAGACTGTGGTCTGTGGATGAGGAAGTCGAGGATCCAATTGCAGAGGGATGTGCAGAGACCCAGATCAGAGAGCTTGGTAACTAGCTTGGGGGGGGGGATGATGGTATTAAATGCCGATCTGTAGTCAATGAATAACAGCCTGACATATGAGTTTTTGTTGTTCAAGTGGCCCAGAGCGTGGTGGAGAGCCAGTGAGATCGCATCCACTGTTGATCTGTTGTGGCGGTAAGCGAACTGCTTATGGAATAATAGTTTATGGAACTTCTTGGATCTAGTAAAGTCATAAACACAAAACATAGAAAAGTACAGCGCAGAAACAGAGCCTTTGGCTCACCATGTCTGTGTCAACTGTGATGCTACATTAAAGCAATCTCATCTGCCTGTATATGGTCTTCATCCCTTCATCCCCTGCCCGTTCATGTGCCTGTCTAAATACCTCTTAAGCATTGCTATAGTATCTGCTTCTACCATCTTCCCGGGCAGTACATTCCACGCAACTACCACTGTCTGCATATCTCTTTTAAACTTTCCCCTTCTCAGCTTAAAGCTAAGCCATCTAGAATTTTACATTCCCAACTTGGGAAGAAGTAAAATAGCTGATCTTCTTACTAAATTAAAATCCAGGAAAAGTCAAATTACTTTACAGGATTGGCTAAACTAAGACAAGTTATGGTCACCTTTCATCATATTTACAAGATGACTTCCCCAACTCCAATCTAATGAGGGCTGAAAATACAATGGCCTTCAAAATACTTCCTGCCAATCGTGCAACAGGAAGTGGAAGAAGATTCAAGGAGTTCGACCACTATCTAAATAACCAACATTCCTATTTTTGTGTTTCTGGTAGCTTACACAAGGTCTTGTTTAATGTGGAAATGTACTAAGAGGAGGCTTGGCTGGTGATGAACCTGAATGAGCAGCAACGACTGTTGCACCAAGTGAGATGATTACACCATCTACTGCAGGACTGCAAGTAGCCCCATTGAAATTTTTGACACAATATTTTGTTTTGTTTCTTTAAAAATGCACATCAGCAGAATGTTTTCAAGTTGGCCCCTTCAAAACTCCCCTCCATAGGGTAGGAATTTTGCATCAAACCAGTGGACATCCTATCAAATGATGCACCCATTGTATAGGTGACTCACTTCAGACCATTTGCCCAATCATTCCTGCATTCTCCAAAAGGCACAAAGTAGCAATTAGACCAGTATGTTGACCACATCACCTCCAGAAATGTCCATAACCTATGTTGTAATTCATGGCTAGTGTTAGCTATGTATGTCCATGATGGATACAGTACCTTCAGCATTATTGCCTTTCGTCTTAAAGTGTTCCTTCACTCACTTTTTCCAGTGTTTTAAATTCATTCCAAAGCTCCAGCAGTATTGCACTTTATCAAACCCACTGTGGGCCGCGTGCTGACACTTGGGCAACACTGTATATTATTATGACAATTGTAACCTCTTATCTCCTCTGTTATGCTTGCAACCGATATCAGTTTGTAACAAAAGCCAGAACACAAGTAGGAGGAAGACTCCTTCACACTTGTGTACAAACCCTAAACTGGATGGTTTGCAACAAATCCTCAACAATAAGGGAGCTGGAGATGAGGACGTAGAAAAACCAGTCCAGTTCTGAACCATTTCTTTTGCTTTATTTCTTTATTTTATTGATAACAAATCAAGCACCTGAGCACTTTACCATGCTAATTATATTGCAAACTTAAAGCTGACATTTTCCAGTTTCCAACATTAGCTGGAGCACAAACCACTGAAAGGGAGTATGTGAGCAATGGAGTAATGACAGTGACTCTGCACATACTTGCATTTCACACCATTTGTCAGATGCAAGGGACATGCAGCAGAGCTGCTCTCATCGAAGAGGCTTTAAAGTGACATTTATAGAAATTTCTATGAATTCACAGATGCCAATGAGGACAGATTCTAGGTTAGGAAAGAACAACACTAATCAGTTTGACATACTAGGGCATTAGCTGGAGAGAATCATGAGGGGGGTTTTCATAGTTCTCATTCCTGGTCTTAACTCTGATGCAACCCTTATTCAGTGTCATACTGAGGTGGTGCTTAGCTGGTGTAGTTACTGAAGATGCATTAACTCTCAATACGACAGCATGCCGAGGCTCCCCCACTATGCTGTTTCTGATATCTTTGCATACAGCACCCAAAGAATCAGGCCACCTGCACAGTGTCAGATGTTGAAATGCATTTGTCCCTATGAACAACTGTTGTGAGCCAAAGATTTGCTCATTTTCAGGAAGATCTTACACTACTTTCAGTTGACAAGACTTTGTATTTGTATCTCACGGAATGCCTTAAAATAGCTGCTTGTGAAATGACCATTGACCAATATTGTCGAATGCTGACAATTGAAAATGAGTAGCACATTTAGAGTATTTTCTAATCTATACAGTGAATGATCTTGTACAATGGAGCCTAAAAAAACCCTTATGGATGCACCCTGAATCTTTGAGTCATTAGACAATAGCTACTCATGAAAATGATCAACTTACCAAGAGGAAGAAAGTGAAGGTAGCAGAAATCTGCAGTCATTTGAAACTAATGAGGAACGGATGTGATGGTCCTGCACCTCAATGCTGGATCAATCTAAATCAATATAACCCCAGTTTTTTATGATCAGAAAATTAACAGCAGTCAGTCATAAAAGATATAACACTGAGAGAAACTCATTCAAATCTGTGTACACTAAATCGCTGCAGCATGTGGAATCAATGTTGCGCACACAGCTAATTTATCCATGTTATCAGTGAGTTGTCAATGGAATGGAATGCAGAAGAGTTACCAGAACTAAATTGAGAGGTAATAAAACGATAAGAGAGACACAATTTGTGTCATTGAATCTGCTTGATAATCTATATTCTCTCTTTGTCAGTACATTTAAAGGCATATTTTAGTCTTATTTTACACTTGTAGCAGGTTTGAAAAAATAAAAATAACAGCATGCACGAAACTCAAGTTAACTCTTGCTAATCAAAAATAGAAATAAAATATAAATTCCAAGCTGAATGTTAATATGTCCATTGGATTTCTTGGAGCCAATTTATGATTTGAACTACGTTAAAAATGGATTTCCTTTCAAGGTGGAAATACATTCATACCAATCTAATTTTGAGTACCTCACTACCACAGGCTCAATTGTACCAGATTTATTTTCTCACCCTTATAAAGGATTATTATTTAATTTGTTTGAAAAAATGGGGTGCAGGGGAGGGATGAGAGAGAGAAAGAGAAAGAGAGAGAAGGAGAGAGAGAGAGAGAGAGAGAGACTCGCACACACAAAGGGTTTCCTTCAGGTGCTCTATTCCTCCAACATCTCAAAGATGTGCAGGTTTATGGGTTAATTATCCTCTGCTCCTAATGTGTGCAGAGAGGGAATGTGAAAGTGAGAAGGCAGAGCTAGTATGAACAGGCAATCAATGGTTGGCAAGGACTCAGTGGGCCGAAGGGCCTGTTTCCATGCTGTATCTCCAAGCAAAAAACGAAACTTATTATCTGTGTATCTTTTACCTCTGTGAGATGGCAATGACCTGGATCACAGATTTATTTTTGATATTAAACAGTGGTTGATTTACTGTTGTATTATAGTTAGGTAGCATCTGGTAGAGTAGCTGCCTCACAACTCCAGCGACCTAGGTTCAATCCTGATCTTTGATGTGTATGTGAACATTCTCCCTCTGACTTCTTGATTTCCCCAATGTCCTCAGTTTCCTTCAACTTCCCAAAGGTGGCTGGTTGGTAGGTTAATTCACCGCTGTAAATTGCTCCTGGCATGTACTGGGGAGTATGTGTACTGAATAGGCACCTTGTGTGAACTCTATGCAATGTAAAACAATCAAAGGTATGTAAATAATGAAAAGCTGTGAATATCTTGAGCAAAGATAGTCCTGATGTAACTCAATGGATCAGGCAGCATCTGTGAAGGAAATGGATAGACAATGCTTCTGGTCGTGACCCTTCAGATTGATTGTAGTAGCGGGGAGAGAAAGCTAGAAAAGAGGTGAATCAGGTCTGGATGCATCGGTTGCTATGACCGTCACTATATTTTTGTAAACATTTGATGCATATTTTGCAAAATCCCTTGAAACCTTTCAGGAAGTGATTGTATTGATTAGTTTTCTGTGTAATTGTATCAGTGTGCTGAGCCGAGAATAGATCAACAGAGATGGGCATTGCCAAGAATTTGAAGGTGTGGACTCTCTTGGCTGTTGTCCCGCCAATTAACACAAGTTCATGGAGCGACGGCTATCATTTCCTGACGTCAGCGATCAGTTCCTTTATCTTGCTAACATTGATAACAGGATTGTTGTTCTGGCATCACTCAACAAGATAATTTATCTCCCTCCTGTACTTTAACCCGTTGTTACCTGTTATTTGTTCAACAATGGTGGTAGTGTCAATTAACTTAAGATGGCTTTGAAGCCATGTCTGACTACACAGTCATGGCTGCAGAGAGAGAAGAGCAGAGGACTTAGCCACAGCCTTGAGGGGCCTATGGTCAGCAAGGAGGAGGTGTTGTTGCCTATTCATAGTGATTCAAGTCTGACCAATGAGGAAATTGAGGGCACTGTTGCATATGGATGCGCAGAGACCATGCTGCCTCGGTTGGACGATAAGGTTAGCGGGTACAATGGCATTGAACATCAAGCTGTAGTCAATAAAAACAGCCTGACGTATGTTCTTGTTGGCCAAATGATCCAGTGTAAAGTGGAGAGCCAGCAAGATTGCATCTGCTGTCAATTTGTTGGGGTGAGAAAGGTGAATTGGAGTGGATCCAGATCCTTACTTAGGCCAGAGTTGATATGCATCATGACCAACCTCGAAGCGCTTCATCACAACAGAAGTGAGTGGCACCAATCGGTGGCCATTGAGGCATGTTGCCTTGCTCTTTTTGGGCAAGGGTATTATAGATATCCTTTTAAAGCATGCAGGGACCTCGGGGTGTAGTATTGGGAGGTTGGAGAACATGTGAACACTACAGCTAGTTGGTCCGTGCAGCTTTTAACACAATTGGCTCTGATTCCACCAGTTTCAAATGGTAGGTGTCCACGATGAATACAGTGGATAATTTTCAGAGCCATGGACAGAAGGTACTCTGGCTGAAATCAATTAGACTGTTTTACAGAGTCTGGTTACATGAGAATAAAATGTCATCATAGTGGCTCTTATTAATGGAGACATACAACCAAATGTATTGATATTCTGACGCTTCTTCTTTCAGTTGTCACTGGATTGACTGCAATTTAATTCAAGGGCAAGTTTGTACTTCCCGTTACAGACATAGATTAATAATAATATTTTAAAACATTGCAATTTCTAGTTTTTTTTTAGCATCACTACTCGTCTGAGTATAATTGCCCAGTCTCAATGCCATTCAGGCAAACAAAGTGGTTTACTCTCATATGGTACCCCATGAGTTACTGGAAGCCGTAGAAACACGTTAATGCATGACCACCACTAGCAGCCTCGCCAACAGTCTGTCTTGTCCTTTTTCTTCTTTTGGTTTTTAGTCTGTTTAAATGAATGTTTTAGTGTATCTTTAGTTTTGTGGGGGATGGGGGGAAACTTTTTTAATTTCTTTCCTCGACGGAGACGCGACTTTTCCGTATCATATCTACGTCCATGCAGCGGCCTAACATCGAGGAACTGGCGGCCTCTTGCTGGGGATCGACTTCAGGAGCTCCAACCTCGAAAACCAACGGACTTTAACATCGTGGAACTTGCAGTCCCTTGGTTAGGGACCGACTTCGGGAGCTCCAAGCCGCAGGAACTTCGACCCCCGCAATCGCAGGAGTTTCAATCGCCCCGACTGTAGATGGTTCGACTGCACTCCATCCGCGGGAGAATAAGGAGGAAAGAAGATAAGATTTTATTGTCTTCCATCACAGTGAAGAATGTGAGGGAGCCGCTGTGGTGGATGTTTATGTTAACTTTGATGTAGTTGTGTTTGTTGTGTACTTGTTGCTTTTTTGGTATGACTGTATGGCAAATCAAATTCCTTGTATGTTTTTACATACTTGGCTAATAAATGAATTACAATACAATAATAATAACACGTCTGCAGCTCTGTCCCATTTACAATTCAGGGTATCTAATAAGTGAGTTGACAGGCTGATTAATTCGAACAGTTCTGGCCCCAGGTGGTAAATGTTCTCGTGTAGGAAGCTATTTTTCAACACTCCACTTCCAAATTGGTGACAGAAATATATCTCGAGCAAATCCTTTTAAAATATATTGAAGCAAGAGGCTAGCTTGGCAAAGAGTAATTATTTTCAACAACCAAAATAAACATTTATGTGTGGAACTGGGAGATACGAGCAGGATCCCAAATTAATACATTTTATCAGTATTAACTGGGGAGAAGAATGTGGAGGATGGAGAGTTAATGGAGGAGTATGCTGATTCTGGAACATTTCTGTATCAGGAAAGAGGAAGCGTTACAGATAATTGCACTCCAAGGTGGATAAATCCCCAAGGTCTGATAGGATCTCTCCCAGAGTGTAACAGGAAGCAAGAAAGGAGACTGCTGTGACTCTAACAGAGATTTTTGCATCTTCATTAGCCATGGGTAAGGTACCAGAAGACTGGACAAAAGCTTTATTTTTATTTTTTTTAAATTAAATTGGTGAAAACATTAGCGAAGCAGTGGTGCTGGTTTCCGAGGGACATGGTGACGGATGCACCACACATCTATGTCCTCCATGCAGCTGGAAAGCTCCTCTTTTGTCTCTACACATGTGTCTTCCATCAACGTGTTCAGCATCGTCTTGATCGTCACGTCTTCCATGGGTGGGTTCCCACAGCACAACCTTGTTCGCTGGCATTTCTGGGGGCGGTGGCAGTGACCAGTGAGCATCATCCTTCTCCACCTGATCTTCGAGGTTCAGAGGCAGATTCTCCCCATAGAGCATGGCGTTGGTGATGTGGTCCCACCAACTGACATTTTGAGCTATTCTGAGCATTCAGGTGTAGGTACCATCGAGAGACTTGGACCGTGCTCGAATGAGAGTCCATGCCTCACACCCGTACAATAATATGGTCTCTACAGTTGCATGGAAGAATCTCAGTTTGAGACCCTTAGACATCCAAGACGTCCAGATTTTCCTCATGTTTCCATACAAGCGCTTTCCGGACCTTGATGTTATTCTTTGAGCTCTAAATCCTCGCTCCCAGGTACTTGAAGTCCTCCACTTTCTTGAGGGATGCACTGGTCTTGAGAGGCTCATGGTCACCAACGTTGAACGCCATGTACTCTGTGTTCTTGACATTGAGGTGGAGGCCCGCTTTCTCGCACTCCATCTCCACCCCGCCGATCAACTCCTGTGTTTCCTTCATCTGGTCTGACAGCAGGACGATGTCATCAGCAAAGTCGAGGTCTAACAAGTTGACTGGCCCGATTCTTCTCGAATGCCTTGGGGTGATTGTGAAGTCGAGGTTCTCATGTTCCTTGATCGCCTGCCTCAAGGCATAATCAAAGTCAATGATGAAGAGAAAAGATGCCAGCGTGTCTCCCTGTAAGACCCCCGCGAGGATCTCGAACACTTTGCTCTCGCCATCCGGGGTTACAACCTTGGCCATGGTGCCCAAGTGCATATCCTCAATGGCTTTCAGGAGCCAAGGAGGGATACCCTAAGCCTTCAAAATCCTCATCATTTTGCATCAATGAATCGAGTCAAATTCCTTCTTGAAGTCTATGAAGGTTAGGAGGCCGGCAGGTTGTTATTCTTCACCTCCTCAATGATTCTTCGGAAGGCACAGATCTGTGTGACTGTGTTCCTCGTCTCTCTGAAGCTGTTCTGATTGTAACGTAACTTCAGGTCGATAGCAGCCCTAATCCGGTTGAGAATCGAGCGGTTGTACAACTTGGTCAAGGCACATGTCAGGCTGAAACCACGATAGTTGTCAGTCTTGTTCAGGCTCCCAGATTTGGGGACGGGGTCGATGTTGGATTGTGAGCACTGTGTTGGCTTGTCATTCGTCATTAGCGCTGTGTTGCAGAACTTAAGCCTAATGTCGTTGAGCTCATAGATTTTCAACACCTCTGGAGGGATGTTATCAGGGCCTGGACTTCCCTTGCATCAGCGAGGTCTTCACTTTTCGCAGCTCCTCCATGGTGAAGGGGCCGTCGTGAATCTGTACATTCATGAGGACAGTCTCGATCTCCTCATCTTCCTCAGTGACAGTTGGAGATGACCCAAGCAGGTTCTTGAAGTGGGTGAACCACGTGTTGATTTGGTCCTCTGGAGAATTCCCATTGACTTGACCTAACTTGGCCTTTTTCCTGCCACTGATCTCGTTCATGACCCTCCATGCCTCGCTGTACCGCTTGCCACATTGGCTGCCTCCACTCCCTCTATCATTCTCGCAACCTCCTCCTCCATCACTTTGTCATAAACATCGAAGAGTTGGGATTTGGCCGTCTTCAGGTCAATAGACAATAGACAATAGGTGTAGGAGTAGGCCATTTGACCCTTCGAGCCAGCACCGCCATTTAATGTGATCATGGCTGATCATCCCCTCCTTGAGCTGCTTCATCCTGCTCCTCGTGTAAGCCTCTTAGCATTCAACAACTACTTTCTGTGCTGCAACAATTTCCGGGTGCTCAGATTTGCAACTTCAGTTCACACGCTTCACTTTGGGTAGACTCTTCATTGCTTCAGAGTTGGCGTCTATGAACCGATCATAGCGAGCAGTAGCATTTTCCCTCGCCTCAGCTCCTCCCCTTTCCTCTTCCTCCTCATCTTCTCGTTTCTCCTCTCTCTCTCTAATGGTGTTCAATTATTGAAAAAGGCTATAAGGGATGAGCTACAAAATTACAGGCAGGTGAGTCTTACATCAATATTAGAGAAATTATTGGGAAACATGTAAAGAACAGGATTTACTTTCAGTTGGAAAGGCAGGGACAGGTTAGTGAGAGACAGCATGTTTTATTTGTAGTGGAACTACTGTCTCACAAATCTGATTGAGTTTTTTGATAAGGTAACCAAGAAAATTAATAAAGGCAACATGTTAGATGTGGTTTACATCAACTTTATTCATGCCTTTGAAAAAATCCTGCATTTATGCTGGTCCAGAGATTTAGGGCATAAGGGATCAAAGGTGTGTTAGCAAAGTGGATGTACTGCAGGGATTGGTACTGGGACCATTGTTGTTTGATGTATATATAGACAGTATATATGACTTGGATGAGGATATACAGTAGGTGGACTGATTAGTAAATTTGTTGATAACACAAAATTTGGTGAAATGACATTCAGCGAAGATAGTTGTGAAAGAGAGATATCAATGGGAAAGCTGGGCAGAGTGCGGCAGATGGAAATTAATCCAGAAATGCGTGAGGTAATGCTTTTTTGAGACATCAAATACAAGTAGGACATATACGGTAAATGGCATGGACCTCAGGAGTGTTGATATACAGATAAAACTTGGGATGCAAATTCATAGTTCCTGAAAATGGTGACACAGGTGGATAGGGTTGTAACAAAGGGATTCGGGATGCTTGCCTTCACAGGCCGTGGTATTAAGTATAAGAGTTAGGATTGACACATAACGCTGGAGTAACTTAGCAGGTCTGGAAACATTTCTGGAGAAAAAGGATGGGTGATGTTTCGGGTCGGGACCCTTTTGCATTGGGGTGCCATGTTGTAGCTGTATAGAGCATTGGCCAGGCTGCACTAGGAATATTGTGTGTAGTTCTGATCACCACATTAAAGAATGAATGAATAGTATATTGTCATATGTGACAGGTAACAGTGAATTTTTTGTTTTGCATACCCAAGGTATGCAAAGAGTTACCACATAGAGGGCGCCAACAAGGTTACAAAGTATCCCGCACCAGGTCTTCCTTTGTTCTTCCCCACCCAAACTCATGGCGGCCCCCCACTCCGGATCCTCCTTTATCCCTTTGTTCCTTTCTGGATGGAATATGATTGTGCTGGAGAGAGTGCAGAGGAGATTCACCAAACATTTGCCTGGTTTGCGGATGTCATTGAAAAGGAAAGATTAAAAAGGTGGGGTTTGTTCCCCTTGGAGTGACGGAAACTGAGAGATGACTTGATAGAAGTATACAAAATTATCAGAAGCATTGATAGGATAGTCAGAATCTTTCTTGCATGGTAGGGGTATCAAAAACAAGAGGGCATAGATCTAATATAAGAAGAAATAGTTTTATAGGGCATATGAATGGTATTTTTTTTACACAGAGAATGATTAATGTGTGGAACACACTAATTAGAACTGGTAGTGTCAGATACAATCACTATGTTGAAGCGGCATTTAGACCGATATTTGGATAAGCAAGGAACAAAAGGATATGGACCTAAATCAATTTGGGAGCAATAATGAAGCTAGGACAGATGGGATAGACTGCAGGAAACTTTTCCTTATATCAAATGATTGGCAGTCAGAGAGTGTAGTCAGGATGAGAGCAGAGAGGAGCATCGGGGACCAGGCATGATTGGCGAATTATGATGCGGGAACCAAGGAATTATGTGGAGTGACATCCTTAGGCTGTAGTGTATGATCCAAAATGATGGAACGTGTGTAGTGGACCAATGACAGTAATTCTTAGGAGCATAGGGAATAACGATATTTGCTGCATATCTGACCTGGATAACATGTTGCATGCACAAGCATAACTCATGCCAGAGAGAACCCAGTGCAATTTCCAGAGAGATGTAATATATTTTGAGGCAGTTGCTATTGCATTGCCCTCCAACAAACTTTCACATCCAATTGTTTAAATCCTGAAATAAACAATGTTGCATAATTGAATTTCTATCACAATAAATTTAGAATGATGCATATTAAAATCATCTTCAAATGTTCAGATTTGTTTGCAAGCTCTTTTCTTGCTGATCACAAACATCAACTGCAAATACATTAGATCCTAAGTATTCAACTTGTAAACAGTTTGGTGAAATGTTGTATGATCACTCACAAACAAAAGTGGGAATGGAGGTTTCTGGGGAAGTGCTTTAATTGACAATGAAGGGAATTCAGGGACTGGCTTCATGTGGGCTGTGGGCATGACAACAGGGCCATTGCTTCAAGCAATTCAGGCCTCCAGCAAAGTCTCAAGTCGGACTGATTAGATAATCATTTTACTCATAATTGAGATTGGCTTTAAAGAAAACTCAAACAAGTGATCACAGAAAAAAACAAACATAAAACCTACAACCCACAATCCCTAAAATTTGAAGTGAATTAAAAAAAAAATCCCTTTTCCCTATAAAGAAAACTGCTGCTGAGCACGACTGGATTTTTGCCTCGGTATCTCATCGGTAATTACTGATTGGTTTTGATAATAATCTTCCCATAGTGGGCAGGAGCGGATGCCCGTGAGTGTAGTTATAAATTAAATATGTGAAGTGCATGTTGCTGTCAATGAGAATAGTGTTAAGTCAGCAGAATTTTGAGTCTGGTTTAAACATAATATTTGCCGTATGGGTTTCCAATGGAGCTTAGGAAAGCTATCAGTAAACGGAAGGTGAGGGTTGATGTTTCAAGGAGGTACAGTAAATGCTTTGTATATTTCCCCAGACTCTTCATGGGTTCCTTCAACCTCCTTTGTCAATGGCTTGCTTTTCTACTGTCCTGCCTGACTCGGTGACCTTACCACAGTTTAGATGTTAAACTGTTGAACCTCTCCTTCTGTGATGTGGTAGTTACATAGTCATGATACATGTAAACAGATCATTCAGCCCAACTCGTCCATGCCACCAAGATACCCACCTAAACTCATCTCATTTGCCCACATTTGGCCCATTTCCCTCCGAACATTTCCTATCCAAGTGCCTGCACAAATATCTTTTTGTATTGTATTGTATTGTATATCTTTATTGTCATTTCCTGAGTATTCGCATACCCAGAGGAAACAAAAAAACGTTGCTCAACCAGTGTCCATTCAGTGTGCATGAAAAAATAAATAGAAATGAAAATAAAAAATACATGTCATGAACAAATTTAACACTCTACTAAACATTCAACAGCCGTTCCGACCGGCAGCGGCACAACAGTGGCTCTGCTGCAGTGTGGGGGTTTGTGCGCGATACTTGGCAGGGGGCAAAGTCCATTTAACAGTCTTATAGCCTGTGGGAAGAAGCTGAGGAGCATCCTGCTGGTTTTGCAGCTAATGCTCCTGTACCTCTTCCCAGATGGGAGGATGGAGAAAATGTCATGCGATGGGTGGTAAGGGTCTTTGATGATGGAGATGGCTCTGTTGATACATCTCTTCCTGTATATGTCCAGCAGGAAGGGGAGTGGAGCACCAATAATCCTGCTTGCGGTCTTCACTATCCTGTCCAGTTGGTGCCGTTCGTACGCCTTGCAGCTCCCGAACCAGGAAGTGATGCCGTATGTCAGTGTGCTCTCGACAGTCCCCCTATAAAAAGTCCGTAGGTGTGTGGTGGGGAGGCCTGCTTTACGTAGTCTTCGGAGAGGGTGAAGTCGCTGCTGGGCTCTCTTGACCAGAGCTGTGGTGTTGGCCGTGGACGTCAGGTCATCAGACAGATGTAGTCCTAAGAACTTCATGCTGCTGACCCTTTCCACATCAGCTCCGTCGATGTGCAGAGGTGTATGGTGTTGTTTCCCCGCCCTCCTGAAGTCAACCACCATCTCCTTAGTTTTTCCCACGTTAAGAATGAGGTTGTGGGATTTGCACCAACCTGTGAGCAGCTCCACCTCCATCCTGTACGCCGATTCATCATTGTCACTGATGAGACCCACCACTGTTGTGTCATCAGCGAACTTGTTGATGAAGTTGTTATTGAGTCTGGCACTTGTTGATGAAGTTTTTAATGTTATGGAGAAGATATATAGCAGAGGAGAGTTATGATCCATCAACCTCTGATAGACGACATAAGTTTCAAGCCCTGATCATTCACTTGTGTGCACCTGCAATAGTTTACCACATCTCCACGGCAACATTTTTCCCCAAAATGGTCTTTCCCAAGGGAAAGCCACAACTTACCCTCTCTCCTGATATATTCACACGATCCTCAATCTCTGGTACTGTCCCTCAAATATAGGCCCTTCACACCCCCTAAAACATCTATTGGTAGTACCTGATTATCAGACAACCTATGAACTTCCTTAAAAGATACAGTGCTGGAGTAATTAAGCAGGCCAGGCAGCATTTTTGGAGATCATTACATTTAGGGTTGAGATGTGGAATTTCCCAGACATGGTAAATGCGGCTGTAAATTTATCTGAAGTTCCTCTCCATTAAGGTGTAGAACTTCCGCAGGGATGCCATTTGCCTTAATATTTTTCAATTGATACATAACCTGTTCAGCTTCTTCTCAGTCAGGAACAGGGAAGGTGTCAAGTGCACATAAGTCAATAGCAGAGTCATGGTGGAGAGGTTTTTGAGTCTGTTCCTTCCAGTGGGTACTGACTGCATTCCAATCATGATAATGGCCCTCTCAGCTGTGTGGGCCAATGAATACTTGGACCAACGATAGCTTTGAAGTTGATGAACACTCGAAAAATATCACAACAAGCAGCAAATTGATGTATCTTTTGTACTCTGTCCATCCACGATCTGTTCTTTTGGCTTTTGAGTGATGGTTTTCTGTTGGATCGCCACTCCTGGTATCCGTAGAACAAAAGTATTTTATTTTGGGGGATGTTAGAGTTTCCAGTCAAAGAATAAATGGCACTTTCAATTATTTAAATCCTGGATTTCCTAATCACTCTCATCAAACCGGTCGGTATTTATTGGGATGCAAAAATCAAGAGCCTTCGACTCCTTTCGTTGAGAATGATAATAGACAGATCTTCTTAATTTTTATGTGTTCTCGGAGCAGAATAATGCCATTTGGCCCATCAGATCTACTCCACCATTCAGTCGTGGCTGATCTATCTTTCCCTCTTAACCCCATTCTTCAGCCTTCACCCCATAACCCCTAACACCCTTACTAATCAAGAATCTGTCAATCTCTGTCTTAAAAATATCAATTGACTTGGCCTCCACAGCTGTCTGTGGCAATTTTGGCTGCTCACACAAATTTGTCTCCATTTTATGCCTGCTCCATGGCAGCATGTAAGCAGCAATAGAATCACAGAATTATATAGCGTGGAAACGGGCCATTAGGGCCACCACGTCCAAACTGAACAGTGGGCACCTATCCATATTAGTCTAGCTAATTGTTGATATGTAATTTTCTTAACCTGAGCAAGCTCCCACTATATTGATAACAAAAAAAAAATCAAGATTTTTTGATTTAGTCTAGCTAATATGGACAGGCCATATTGATTGCATACCTGGAATCCCAATCCTGAAACAGACGTATTATTCCAAGCTCCTTTTGGCAAGGGACTATCAGGTGGTGATAAGAAAAGTCATCAATGTTCTGATAGCTTTCTTTACAAAGATCCTAAGACATCACATGTATAAATTCATTTGCAGGATAAATGACTCTAAAAATGTGCTTATTGTGGCCTTGTCAAACATAAGGGTTAGCACTACACGCTACGAATCCCAGCTGTGGAGACACTGGTATCGTTGTCTCGTTGTAGGACATTGATCATTCTTTTAATCTGGATTTTTAACATATGTATTGTGTTTTAAAAAATATATGAATTATGATGTTTTTATAAGTGACATACTAAGATTTTATATGTATTTTTGATATTTAATATGCAATGCATTTTTAATGTAATGTTGCCCCTTGTCTGGACCTTGAGTCCGTAATAAAGTTTTATTATTATTATTATTATTATTATTATTATTATTATTATTATTATTATTATTATTATTATTATTATTATTATTATATCCCCTGACTCTGGGGCACACAGCTATTCAAAATGGAGAACGAGTATTCAGGATGCCATTGAGAGTCCATGCAATGAAAGCACATACAAGCTCAGCATAAGCTGTTGAAGGAACGCACCACCTCCCTAACAACCCACCCACCTGTCTCATCAAAACATTCCTGCAACACCTGTGGCAGACTCTCAGCAGCTAGCACAAAACCTATCAGAAGTGGAAAGCAAATCATCCTTGCTTCGAGAAACAATCTGAACATTGTTATTTTCCACATTCAAAAATGGGACATTACAAGGTTTATAGTGCTATGATTGCCACCTAGTGGTGCACTGTAGCTATAAAAGCTGTTTAAAATACAGTACTGTATTGCACACAGCATTGCATTTTTACATTGGGAGTATTTATCACTTCCATGCCATTTAGGTATTCCTTACAAAACCAACATTTCTTATACACTCCATAATTGTTGATATGCCATTTTTTTTTAACCTGAGCAAGCTCCCATTCTATTAGTAACAAAAAAAAACAAGATTTTTTATCCAATGATGATGAAGAAGTCGGATTATATTTTCAGCATAACGTGTGACTTGGAGGATAATATACGGATACCGGTGTTCCCAAATACTTGATACCTTCACCTTTTAGCTATACTGAAATAAAGCTTGGCACCTTCTTAAAAGGTTACAGGTATGGGTGCTGCTGTCCAAGAGGCCTTGATAAGTTTAGTTTAGAGATACAGCATGGAAACAGGCCCTTCTGCCCACCAAGTCTGTGCCAACCAGTGATCCCAAACATTAACATTATCCTACACACACTGGTAGGGACAATTTACAATTATACCAAGTCAATTAATCTACAAACCTGTACGTCTTTTGAGGAGATCCCGGAGAAAACGGAGATTGTTAAGGGTTTGGACAAGCGAGAGGCAGGAAACATGTTCCCGATGTTGGGGGTCCAGAACCAGGGGCCACAGTTTAAGAATAAGGAGGAGGCCATTTAGAACGGAGACGAGGAAACACTTTTTCTCACAGAGAGTTGTGAGTCTGTGGAATTCTCTGCCTCAGAGGGCAGTGGAGGCAGGTTCTCTGGATGCTTTCAGGAGAGAGCTAGATAGGGCTCTTAAAAATAACGGAGTCAGGGGATATGGGGAAAAGGCAGGGACGGGGTACTGATTGGGGATGATCAGCCATGATCATAATGAATGGCGGTGCTTGCTCGAAGGGCCGAATGGCCCATTCCAGCACCTATTGTCTATTGTCTAAAACTCATGCAGGTCACGGGGAGATCTAAAAACTTGATACAGACAGCACCCGTAGTCAGGATCGAAAGCGGGTTTCTGGTGCTGTAAGGCAGCAACCCTACCGCTGCAGTGCATCTTGTAGATTCAAACCAATTTGTGACAGCAAGCTCCCACAAGCGTTTGACAACAACCAGATTATTTATTTCTGTAAAGTTTAGTGAGATTTCCCAAGGACATTAGGGATAAATCCCTTCCTCTGCTTTGAAATACTATTTTTACATCCACTGAGAGAGCAGATGGGCTCAGTAGATGCTGTAACTGTGCTGCTTCAGTGGTGGAGGAAATATATATTTAAAAGGATGCATGGGAATAATCAGTTTGATTAATATTTAAGGAGGCTGTTGGGATGCCCATCAAGCAAACTACTTTGTCCAAGATGATTCTGAGCTTCCTAATTGTTATTGGAGTTGGCATGGCAACATTTTCAGTGCTAATGTAGTCTTACAGTTGCATGATTTCTAAGACAATTAAACTAAATTAAAAAACATGATAGTGATAAAAAATTGAATTAATGTAATGAAATGTGAATTTTTTTTAGCACTGTTTAAAGTGTGATTTGTGGTTATTCAAAATGAAAAATTGCTTCTAACAGTAATGACAACAGATATTGATTTATAACTAGGAGAAACAAATCTAATTTTAACTTTTCCAATTTGCTCGAAAGCAACTTGTGGACATTAAATTGAGAAGGAAGTAAAAACAGCAACTGCTGGAAATACTCAGCAGGTCAGCCTGCATCTGTGAAGAAGAGAAACAAAATCAATGCTTTAGGTCGGAAATCTTTAGTCAGAGCTAAAAAGGAAACGAAAGAAACCTATTGCGCTGCAGGAAGTTTGATTTAGTTTAGTTCAGAGCTACAGCATGGAAACAGGCCCTTCAGCACACCTGGTCTGCACTGCCCTTATTACCCGTACACTAGTTCTATGTAATCCCAGTTACGCATCCTACACACGAGGGCCAATTTACAGAAGCCAATTAACCTACAAACCCGCAAGTCATTGAAATGTGGGAGGAAACCATAGCACCCAGAGAAAACCCACATGGTCACAGGAAGAACGTACAAACTCTGTACAAACAGCACCAATAGTCAGGATCGAACCTGAGTCTCTGGCACTGTAAAGCAACTCTACCAGTGGGGGGGGGGGGGTGGTTAAGGGAGATGGAAGCAGTTAGATGACATGAAAATTGACAAAGAACCTAGATTAGAAATGTAGACAAAAATGCTGGAGAAATTCAGCGGGTGAGGCGGCATCTATGGAGCGAAGGAAATAGGCGACGTTTTGGGTCGAGACCCTTCTTCAGATGGAGTTGTGAAATAGGCTGGGCTTGTCCTACTGCTCTGCTTTTTGTGACCTGCAACAATTATGTGTTAATCGATGCAAACTATGGTTTTTCCATGGTTTGATTCCACAGTATGACCTATATTTTACTTCCATTGCACTATTATATGTTTTATATGTTAATATATTTAACTTGTAACCCATTGGTAACACCACCAAAAACAATGAAATCACCTTTTTTTTACAATTATCTCTTTAACTCTGAAACCATTTTATGGGAAAAGATTTATTAGGAGAAAAATACCAGATAACTCTAAAAAACTGGTAACCATTAAGACTCTTTTAAAAAAATAGATCAAAAAACATTTCATATTTCATAGAACATCCCCAAACCACGGATATTTTAAATTCATTTGTGATGAATTAATTCTCTATTAATATTCTATTAGTAATCTTCCACACCAGGGCATCGGAAACGTCCTCGTTCTTCAGGGAACGGGGATTCCCCTCCGCCACCATAGATGAGGCTCTCACCAGGGTCTCATCCATACCCCGCAACACTGCTCTCTCTCCCCATCCCCGCACTCGCAACAAGGGCAGAGTCCCCCTAGTCCTCACCTTTCACCCCACCAGCCGGCAAATACAACAAATAATCCTCCGCCATTTCCGCCACCTCCAACGTGACCCCACCACTCGCCACATCTTCCCATCTCCCCCTATGTCTGCCTTCCGCAAAGACCGCTCCCTCCGCAACTCCCTTGTCAATTCTTCCCTTCCCTCCCGTACCCCCCCCCCCCCCCCCCCCCCCCCCCCTTTCACTTTCCCCCCCCCTCCCGGGCATGGCATGAACGTTGAATTCTCCCAGTTTTGCTAGCCCTTGCTGTCTCCTCCCCTTCCTTAACCCTCGAGCTGTCTCCTCCCATCCCCCCGCCCTCGGGCTCCTCCTCCTCCCTTTTTCCTTCCTTCTCCCCCCCACCCCTCATCAGTCTGAAGAAGGGTTTCGGCCCGAAACGTCCCCCATTTCCTTCGCTCCATAGATGCTGCTGCACCCGCTGAGTTTCTCCAGCATTTTTGTGTACTCTATTAATATATACATCTGCACATAATTAATGAAGTGGGTTTTTTTGTGATAGTAGTAGCAATTAAACTCCAGAAAATGAAAAATTTCACAGACTGTCCCCAAAAAAATAGTTTTGTTGCCATTACAAAGGTATCTCATATTTTTGTTTGAGATGTAAAATTCAGGAACAAATATTTAATACTGAAAATGAGTGGATTAGTTCTAACTGGAGACTAACGAATGCCAATCAGCAACTTGAAATCAAGCTTCTCATAGTCGTATACTGAGTATTCAGAAGTGAGATGGAAAGAGATCACCTGATTATGTAACTAATGGTAGAAGTGCACAAAAAAAACAAGATACTAATTCAACATATACTAATTCAGAATGCAGAAGAGTCCCAAAGCAAAACACAGTCTGTTCATTGCCCTTCAAAGATGCTGCTGACCAGTTGAAGTTCTTCCAGCAGTATTTTTTTTGCTTAAACTCCAGCATTTGTAGATCTTTCTGTGTCCATACTAGCTCAACTAATCTCACAATCTGAGATTGACAGAATTTTGTAATCCAAGATTTGTAATCCAAGTGTTAAAAGATGTGGAGGCAAAGTGGGCGGTTGAATTAGGATGCTAATCAACCGCCCATCAATCTCAACAAACTGCAGAACAGAATTAAATAGCTATAAAGTCTACTACTAAAGACGGGGTCATCTACCGCCGTTCCCGCCAGCATCTGCTGCTCGTTAACGAGCCCCGACCTCCGCCTGCTGTCCCCTTCTCCCCTCCCTTGTTTGATTCCGCTCCTGCCGTTCCGCGGATGCCCAGATCCCTCCCTTCGCCGTTGATTAAGCCACCGTCTCCGCCTCCCAGCCCTCGTTCTCCCTCTACCCCGCCGGCGGGTGGGTCTTCTCCTGCCGCTTCTCCCCCTGTATCCCCGGTTCGCTCGCCTGCCCCGGCCCCGGCTGCTCTTGTTCCTGCAGGGGGAGGAGGTGGCGAGCTTCGCACCCGGTCAGGCAGGCTGGTCAAGCCGCCTGTTCGATACGGGGATTTCGTTTAGCTCTGTAATCATTGTATGCCTGCTTGTAGCGCATGAGACGTGGTCGCCCTGTCACTGTTATATTGCTTTGTTCCAAGAGGAAGGATGTAGATGGCTAGTGCATGTGCCTTTAACATAGTGACCTCACCACCCTTAACCACTCCCCTTATTAGGTGTATAATTGCATGTTCCCTCCCTGGTGTCTCTCTCTCTAGCTCTGGTGACAGACCACGTACAGCTAGTATAGCAATAAGGTGGACAGTTAATAAAAGCTACAGTTAAGACAATGTGTTGTTGAGACTTCTTTACAACTACTTACAGAATGCTTTCAAAATACCCCTACACCAAAACACACCAAATAGATTGATTATTTCACTCCTTTCCTGGTAGTCATTTTCAGTGGGAAAAGAGCAGATTGAAAATTGGTATGATGTCCGTCTGTTGGCCTTAAATTGGGTCATTATTGATTCCTGGTCTTACACTGTACAAAGCTCATCTATTAAAATTGAACGTAAAGTGGCAAAACCAGTGACCCTTTAATTGACCGGCTGCTTGTAAAGTAGGTTCGGTTATTTAATTGATTTTTGCGAAGGATAAGGGTTATAAATGCAGGATGGGTAACCTTGATTTTTCCCACAGCATAAATATTATGTGTAGTCGTTTGGAAAGAGAGGGAGGCAGTCACTTGGTAGAATAAAGTAAGATCAAATAAACGGTGATGGAACAAAGAAAGACTAATAGAGAAAATGAAGCAACTGTCTGGAAATAAGAACAGTGCATGGGTGTAGGAGAGGTTTGGAAAGAAAGAGTATAATAGAATAAACATATAACAAGCACAGTTTGCGAACCTGAAATGTGAACCATTTTTTAGTACTTTAACATTGGGATGGATGAATGAAAACAAGGAGTTAGAAGTCATGAGATGTGAAGCACAATGAATATGAATTATTAGAGATTTCACAAGATTAAAATGTGGAATTCACAATAATAAGAATAGAAGAGGGAATGTATAAATACCAGCATTGCATATATCAGAGCAGACACATACTGAATAGGAAATGTTGTTTGTTAAAGGGCCAGTCCCACTATGGCGAGTTTATTTGCAAGTTTAGGAGAGTGTCATGGTCCTGTTGTATCGCCGAAAATTTGGCATCCATCGACTAAGTAGAACACCTCCTACGACCTCCTTCGACTAAACCTACGAGTAAAAAAGTATCGATTTTTTTGCATGCCGACTAATTTTTACGAGCAGAAAAATATTCAGTCTGCTGAAAAATGTTCCTCGACCAAACTGAGGCCGCGAGTAGTAACCACTATGCGGGAACCCCTCTCGACCATGAAGGAGACTTACCAGTGACCACCTACCACAACGTGTCGACCATGCTGCAAGCTTGTGGTGAGCGCAAACTCTCCTAAACTCGCAGATAAGGTCGCCATAGTGGGACAGGCCCTTAAGTGTCGCTCATACCATGTCATTCCGGATTCTGAATCTGAGGCAGGAGTGAGTTTTAAGCTCAATTAAATCCTGAACACAGTTTAGGAGTCTCAGTGCAGTCTTTAGTTCATCACTTTGCAGGATGAACTATCTTTTAAACAAGATATTAAGATGAAGTTCTCTCGGGACTGGAAAATAAATGACATGGTGCTATTCTGAAAAGAGCAGAGATGTTCACTTTACAGTCCTGGTAAATTTTTATTATTTATCTATATCCACCAAATGAAATAATCTGGTCATTGTAATATTGCTGTTCTTAGGAAATGTATTGACAGCACTGTTACATACATTGCAGAACTGCCTACATTTATAAAGCACTTCATTGCTGCAAGGTTTTGAAAGATATATATATACAAGCAAGATGCTTTTATTTCAATCTTCAAGATAATTCCTTTATTATTAATGCTTTAGATGAAGTAATACTACCTGTCATCAGACTTGAACCTATCTTTTATGAGATGGTGTCCTTGCCCTGCATGGTTTAAGTTGAATTAATTGTCAGGATTTATATTCCACTTAATAGAAATAAATCTTAATAAGATCCTGTCTCAGATACTTTATGACTAGGCTAACATATCCAAGAATTTCTGGCCTTTCCTCACAATTCACTTCTTCATTAGCCTTTCCTCACAATTCACTTTTTCATTACGATCGACTTTCTGACTCTGCTTGGCACTGATTCCAGGCCTTATATTAGAAAGCAGGATGATAAATGACAAGGTTCTACTTACTGATTACTTACTTATAGTAATCATTTGCCTGTTCAGGAGCACAGAATTGACAGATTGATAACAGTAATAAAATGTAAATGCAAAACATCGGAGTAATGATACCTAATTAGAGAAACTGCAAAACCAAGTCATAAAAAATATTAGTCTGCGGCACTGATTAACTATTATGGCTTTAAGGTATAAAGTTTAAAATGTTTAAGAATATAAATGATTGCAAGAATTGAGAGCTAACTGTTGAGATACTCAAATATTGAGTGAATGTGTAGACCAAGAAGCTGGGGTACAGACTCTGTCCTCTACAACATTATCCGTTTATCTGACAGAATTTTGTCCCATTCCAGTGTGGATTGAGATTATGTGTAAGAAGGAACTGCAGATGCTGGTTTAAACCGAAGATAGACACAAAAAGCTGGAGTAACTCAGTGGGACAGGCAGCATTGCTGGAGGAATGGGTGATGTTTCGGGTCGAGACCCTTCTTCAGACTGAGATGAAAGCCACTTCCAGGTTAAATTGAAACACTTTTTAAATCAAATGATTTATCCTGCACATATCATTTTAGAACACTGTGCACAGCCCATTGAGTGAAGTAAGTAGGGTTGACTTAATTAAGTGATGGGCTTTGGTGAGGTTGGATCAAATTAAATTCAGTTAAAATAGGGATGGCAGGACAGGTATAGAACATGGGGGCTGATGGAAACCATTATGACCATATCTGCTGTATCTGCATTTTGAGGGACTTTGGCTTAGAGTTGGATTCATAGATTCAGTGGTTGTGTATATCCAGGGAGCAGGAAATTATCTGGACATTTTTGTACTAGGAATCATGTTTTCAAATTAAAATGTCAAATCAATGATTTGAAAGTGTTTAAAATTCAAATGAATTTTTTTTTCTTCAAATAAGGATTATTTCCTTTTTGATTATACATTATTTAAATGCAGGGATTAAAAGTAACATTAGCAAATTTCCAGATGACCCAAAGCTGGGTGGTAGTGTGAACTGTGAGGAGGATCCTACGAGGTTGCAGGGTGACTTGGACAGGTTGACTGAGTGGGCAGATGCATGACAGATGCAGTTTAATGTGGATAAATGTGAGGTTATCCACTTTGGTGGCAAAAACAGGAAAGCAGACTATTATCTGAATGGTGGCCGATTAGGAAAAGGGGAGATGCAACGAGACCTGGGTGTCATGATACACCAGTCATTGAAAGTAGGCATGCAGGTGCAGCAGGCAGTGAAGAAAGTGAATGGTATGTGAGCATTCATAGCAAAAGGATTTGAGTATAGGAGCAGGGAGATTCTACTACAGTTGTACAGGGTCTTGGTGAGACCACACCTGGAGTATTACGTACCGTTTTGGTCTCCAAATCTGAGGAAAGTTATTCTTACCATAGAGGGAGTACAGAGAAGGTTCACCAGACTGATTCCTGGGATGTCAGGACTTTCATATGAAGAAAGACTGGATAGACTCGGCTTGTACACATTAGAATTTAGAAGATTGAGGGGGGATCTTATAGAAACTTACAAAATTCTTAAGGGGTTGGACATGCTAGATGCAGGAAGATTGTTCCCGATGTTGGGGAAGTTCAGAACAAGGGGTCACAGTTTAAGGATAAGGGGGAAATCTTTTAGGACCGAGATGAGAAAAACATTTTTCACAGAGTGGTGAATCTCTGGAATTCTCTGCCACAGAAGGTAGTTGAGGCCAGTTCATTGGCTATATTTAAGAGGGTTAGATGTGGCCCTTGTGGCTAAAGGGATCAGGGGGTATGGAGAGAAGGCAGGTACGGGATACTGAGTTGGATGATCAGCCATGGTCATATTGAATGGTGGTGCAGGCTCAAAGGGCTGAATGGCCTACTCCTGCACCTAATTTCTATGTTTCTATGATATAGCTGAGGAGGGTTTCTATGTTAGCCCTGCACTGTGCTCGACTTGAAATGGAATGGATTGAATTGTTGGCCCTGCAGTGTGCTTGACTTGAAATGGAATGAATTGAATTGTTGGCCCTGCAGTGTGCTTGACTTGAAATGGAATGGATTGAATTGTTGGCCCTGCACTGTGCTGGACTTGAAATGGAATGGATTGAATTGTTGGCCTGCACTGTGCTTGGTCTAAAGGTCCAGCTCACTCCGGAAGTCCCACACAGTGGCGAGGCCTCGCTCAACCGCGTGAGTAGATTCAAGAGTTTTACTGTCATATATATGTTGTATGTGAGTGTGTGTGTGTGGGTATGTGTGAGATGGAGGGTGGCTGTGTGTGTGTGATGTGATGGAGGGTGACTGTGTGTGTGTGTGTGTGTGAGAGATGGAGGGTGTCTGTGTGTGTGATGGATTATGTGAGTGTGTGTGTGAGATGGAGGGTGTCTGTGTGTGTGGCTGTGTGTGATGGTGTATGTTTGTGATGGAGGGTGTCTGTGTGTGTGTGATGGATTGTGTGCGTGTGTGAGATGGAGGGTGTGTGTGAGAGATGCAGTGTGTGTGTGATGGAGGGTGTGTGTGAGCCCACCAACTGTGAGTCAACTGCCAGCCCACCAGCCATGAGTGAGTGAGCCAACTGCCAGCCTACATTTGGTCTACCTGAAACCACTCATTTTGGCCCCTAAAGCCCAGAATCCAGTCCCTCTTGCCCAAAATGCTCGCATTAGCCCAGGAGGAGCAGTTTGGGCCTAAAGGCCCATGCCAGGCCTGGAAAAGTACAGAAAAAGTGCCTTTCACTGAGATTTCACTTGGATTTTTTGTTTTATAAAAGTCCCTTCGGCCCATGGGCAGTCTGCACCCCAGTGGCTTGAACATTGCCTTCTCCAATTTCCGGTAGCCCTTGCTGTCTCCTCCAAAGATACAAGGGGAGCTCCTCTTTACTCTCCTCCCCTTCTCAGCTCTCCCTCAGCTCTCGGGCTCCTCCTCTTCCTTTCTTCTTTCCCCACACCCGGCATCAGTCTGAAGCAAAGATAATAGAGCAGAGCTTCTATAATCTTTGGTCTGAAGAACTGGGTTTCGACCCGAAACGTTGCCTATTTCCTTCGCTCCATAGATGCTGCCGCACCCGCTGAGTTTCTCTAGCACTTTTGTCTACCCTGTATGAGTTAATAGAATAGAATAGAATAGAATGCAATTTATTGTCATTCAAACCTAGGTTTGAACGAAATATCATTTCTACAGTTTACACACAATCCAAGACCCACACTTAACACAGTTTTTACATAAACATCCACCACAGTGAGTCTCCAACATCTCCTCACTGTGATGGAAGGCAAAGTCTTCATCTCTGTAAAGCGGGCTCGAGTTGATAGGATTTCCTGCTGCCTTGCTCTGATCTCCTATCTGATATTTAATGCTGATATCTCAAGGTTTGTTTAGTATTTAACAAAACAAAAATCACTTCAGTTTTGACTGTTTTGTTGCTTGAGACAAAGGCTGTGTTTTGAACAGTTCGTGGCTGATGGTCAGAGCCTCAGAGCCTGCATCTGGACCTGAAAATATTCCCAAAGCATGAGAATTATCAACTGTATGAGTTAATATGTGTAGATTATTTAAAATATTTTGTAATCTGAGGAAACTTTTGAAGTAAAGTGAAATAAAACTTGTCCACATTGTGCTTACTCTCTGAGCCGCTCAACCGCCTCGGTGTGTGGGGTCGCTAATGCGCATGCGGATTACCGCGGGTGGGCGGGCCGGGGCGGGCACTCGCATCTTTGGGCCCAGGGGCCTGGTGGCGCCAAGCGGCCGCTCGGACGGTCTCGGCGCTCGGGAGGCCCCGGTGCTCGGATGACGATGATATTGTGCGTGTCGTCCCAGTGCACCTGAACATGACATCCCATATCCAGCGTGCCCACAGGCCCTGGATCGCGGAGCTGTTGCTGCAGCGGGGAACCGCCGAGAGTTGGTACAAGTCGGCCCCGGTTCAGGTGACAGAGGTGAGCAGTCAATGTGTGCAGGGGGAGACCCTCATAGTGGCCGCAGCACAGAATGGGCAGCTCTTGAATGAAGCCAGGCAGCAGGATTTGTCACTGAAGATTCTCACCAGTCTGGAGAGTACAAAAGATTAGGAAAAAAACCCATAAACATAGATTAATATGTTTATGTTTTAAGAGAGTACAGAGGAGATTTACTAGAATGTTGCCTGGGTTTCAGCAACTAAGTTACAGAGAAAGGTTGAACAAGTTAGGGCTTTATTCTTTGGAGAGCAGAAGATTAAGGGGGGGGGGACTTGATAGAGGTCTTTAAAATGATGAGAGGGATAGACAGAGTTGACGTGGATAAGCTTTTCCCACTGAGAGTAGGGAAGATTCAAACAAGGGGACATGACTTGAGAATTAAGGGACAGAAGTTTAGGGGTAACATGAGGGGGAACTTCTTTACTCAGAGAGTGGTAGCTGTGTGGAATGAGCTTCCAGTGAAGGTGGTGGAGGCAGGTTCGTTTTTATAATTTAAAAATAAATTGGATAGTTATATGGACGGGAAAGGAATGGAGGGTTATGGTCTGAGCGCAGGTATATGGGACTAGGGGAGAATACGTGTTCGGCACGGACTAGAAGGGTTGAGATGGCCTGTTGCTGTGCTGTAATTGTTATATGGTTATATTTCAATCTTTTGTACTCTCCAGACTGGTGAGATCTTCAGTGACAAATCCTGCTGCCTAGCTTCATTCAAGAGCTGCTCATTCTGTGGTCATAAAGGTTCCTCAGTGTGCAAAAGATTTTAAAGAATTGTACATTGAGAAATCTTTTGAAGTGAAGTAAAATAAAACTTGTCGAAAGCTTACTTTCTGAGCTGATCTATTTCCTTCGGTTTGTGAAGTCACAAATAAGTATGCAAGTTGATGAGCTGGAGTTGCAGGTGAACGACTGGAGAATGATGATCTTCTATTTCTGGTTAGTGAATGTTGCACACACAGCATAGAATGAAACTATGTAGGGATTTGTCAATAAGATGATTTTAAAATTTATGCATTGCTACATGGGACATCCCAGTTGTGTTTTTATTTGACAATGTTGTCCTTTTATTTTAGATGTAATCAAATTGAGATAAGGTTATTTGAGAAAATGACTTCCTTTCCCAAAATATGTCAGTCTTGTAATTTCAATGTAAATTCTTAAAATATTTGCTTAAATCTGTTTAACAGAGTTCAGTCTGTTTGAAAGTTGTCATGCTTAATTAATTGTTGCATATATTTGTGCATCTAGCTATGTTTCAATAGACAGTAGGTGCAGGAGTAGGCCATTCGGCCCTTTGAGCCAGCAACGCCATTCAATGTGATCATAGATGATCATCCCCAATCAGTACCCCGTTCCTGCCTTCTCCCCATATCCCCTGACTCCGCTATCTTTAAGAACCCTATCAGCTCTCTGTTGAAAGTATCCAGCGAACCGGTCTCCACCGCCCTCTGAGGTAGAGAGTTCCACAGACTCACAACTCTCTGTGAGAAAAAGTGTTTCCTCGTCTCCGTTCTATATGGCTTGCCCCTTATTCTTAAACTGTGGCCCCTGGTTCTGGACTCCCCCAACATCGGGAACATGTTTCCTGCCTCTAGCGCGTCCAAACTCTTAATAATCTTATATGTTTCAATAAGATCCCCTCTCACCCTTCTAAACTCCAGAGTATACAAGCCCAGCTGGTCCATTCTCTCAGCATGTGAATATGACAAACAGCAATGTTACAGCACATTGACCTGCGTGAGTGAACAGTTTGGGTTCTGTCATGCTATTTTCACAGATAATGCTTGAGATACTATGAGATGTATTATTGATATGTGCAAATGTGCGGATAAGTATATTGTTTTATAATCGTAAGTCATGACAGAAATAGAAATAAATAATGTACATTTCCTGCAGTGGCGCAGCTGAGAGCTGCTGCTGCCTCACAGTGCCAGAGACCCGGGTTTGATCCTGAGTGCTATCTGTGTGGAGTTTGCACATTTTTACGTGGTTGCACATGGTTACATTTTTCCTGTAACCATGTGGTTTTCCACCCATATCCGAAAGACATGGCAGTTTGTAGGTTAATTGGCCTCTTTTTAAAAAAAATGCCTCTACTGTGTATGAAGTCAGTGGAAAGATAGGATAACATAGAACATGTGTTAACTGGTGATTAATGGTTGCTGTGGATTCGTTGGGCCAAAGGTCCTGTTTCCATGCTGTAGGTCTAAAGTAAAACGTAAAAACTCAACTAAAGGTGCTACGTAATTAGATATGATTTATTTTGAAATTGAATAATAAAACATCAAATTAACATTGAAATTTAGTAGTATTTGTTATATGTGTGCAGTTATGGACTGGCTGGGCTTGTATACTCTGGAGTTTAGAAGGATGAGAGGGCATCTTATTGAAACATATGAGATTATTAAGAGTTTGTGCAATGTCGTCCACTTCTAGAGATTAGTCAAGGTTAATTAAGGGTGTTTGAGAAGATGTCATTGTTCTTTAAAAAAAAGTCAGTTTTGTTATTAACATGTGAATTTTTAGAATGTTTAAATGAGGGTTTTCTTTGCAGCTTGCTCCACTGGAGAACTGGATTAAAGAGGCTGGATATCAATCTGCTGTTGTTGTATTTATATCAGATTTAAAATACAGGATTAAAGCTGTTCTGACAGAAGAAGCTGGGAATAACATGCAGCAGTAAGTGATTACATTTAATAAATCTAACTTTTATGTAGTAAGTTACATTTTTGATATTCCTGAGAAGAGGAAATTCTTGACACATGGTATCCAGGTATCCAGAAACCAGTTTAACTATCTTTCTCCCTGTTATAAATAAAAAAGCATGCTATCTAATCAAATCAAATGATACTATACGTAAATAAGGGCCTGTCCCACTGTGGGGACCTAATTTGCGAGTTTAGAAGAGTTTGCGCTCAACTCAAACTCGCAGTATGGTCGACATGTGGTCCTAGGAGGTCAATGTAACTCTCCTTCATGCTCGAGAGAAGTTCCCGCATACTCGAGGCCTCAGTTTGGTTGAGGAGTATTTTGTAGCATGCTGAAAATTGTCCGTGAGTAATAATTGGTCGTCATGGAAAAAATAGATTTTATTTTTACTCATAGGTTTAGTTGAAGTAGATCGTCATAGGTTGACATGTTATTTGTTGGTAATCAAAGGCAATCTAAGGCAATCAAAGGTAGTTGAAGGTAATCGAGGGTAGTCGTAAATAGTGTTAGTATAGTCGAAGGTGGTCGTCTTCACTCTCCATTATTCGGTGTCCAATATTCCCGAAGCTAGTCTTCAACATGGTCGAAGGAGATCGAAGGAGGTCTTCTACATATTCGGAGGACTTCTACATATTCGTAGGAGCTTCTCTGCATAGTCGAAGGAGGTCGTAGGAGGTGTTCTACTTCGGCGATACAACAAGACCATGACACTTTTGAAACTCTCCTAAACTCTTCTAAACTCGCAAATTAGGTCCCCGCAGTGGGACAGCCCCTATACAATCAAGCCAAGCTCAAGTACAATAGATAAAGCAAAGGGGAAGGTAGAGAGTGCAAAATATTGTTCTCAGCATTGTAGTTCACCAGTTCAATAGATAACAATGGGGTAGAGGTGAATCTGATGGTATCCTAACGTTTGTTTGGATACAACACCTATGACAATAATCACCACTCCTAGAGTGGTTCAAGATATGATGGTGCTTTTGGATGTTTAGAAAGCATTTTATCGGGATGCGTCACAGCGTGGTTTGGGAACAGCACCATCCAAGACTGCAAGAAATTGCAAGGCATTCTAGATGCAGCCCAGATCATCACACAAACTAACCTCCCTTCCATCGACTCCATTTACACCTCACGCTGGCTCAGCAAGGCCACCAGCATAATGAAGGACGAGTCGCACCCTGGCCGCTCTTCTCACTTATCCCATTGGGTGAAGGTATGGACTTTATCTTGCACTTAACGTTATTCCCTTTATCATGTATCTGAACACAGTGGATGGCAAGATTGTAATCATGTATTGCATTTCCACTGGCTGGTCAGTACAAGTGACAATAAACTAAACTCAAACACATTAATAGAGAAATCTTCTTTGTGAGTTGTCTGTCAAACAATGCAGCTCAGTGAATATACCTTGACAAAAGTTTGTAAAAGTTTGACAAAAGTCAGCTGCATTTATTTCTATTAACTTTTAGGGAGGAGGAGAACTATACACTCAGTCAACTCAAAAACAAAATTGTTATTTTGAAAAAATTCAATATTCAGGTCAGATTGGAGCTTGAATTGGTAAGTGATTTTTGATATTTTACTGAATGTTTTTAGGTTGATTTTGGGTTTGGTACTGAATTATGTTAATGGCATGTTTTAAATTGGTTCAATGTTTTATTTCATGGGTATAGCCATTGATTATTAAAGCAAAATACACATTTTAATTAACAGTGAGGTTTTGGAAGTAAGTGCAAAAACATATATTTAAGATGCCTTTAACATAATAAGTGCCCCTAAGTGATGTTTAATATGTTGGAGCTTACAAAACAGTAGTAGGCTATCCTGACATCTAAGCCTATTTTGATCATCAGAAATTCTTTACTCATAACCCACGGTTTCTTCTAAAAACTGTAATCCAATTATCTATGGATCTTCTCCTTGAATACAGTCAAATGAGTTAGAGTTTAGAGTAAATGTAAAAGACAGCACTGAACAGGGTGTGAGAGGTGATTATTGCATTAATCGGATTGGAGTGGGGAAGAAGCTGCACTTAAGTCTAGAAGTCCAAGCTCCTGTTTCTTATCCTGGAAGGTGAGAGAGAGAAGGGAGAGGCCAAGGTGACAGACCGGGGACAGTTTCTTCCCAGCTCGGGCAACCGAATCATCCTAACATATCTACTTGATCGGACTTTGCTGGCTTTACCTTGCACTAAATGTTATTCCCTTATCATGTATCTGTACACAGTGGATGGCATGATTGTAATCATGTATTGTCTTTCTGTAGACTGGTTAGCACGCAACAAAAAGCTTTTCACTGAACCTCGGTACACGTGACAATAAACAATAGACTGTAAAATGGTGTCAAAGTCTGTCGACTATTGCGTATGGACTATTATGAATGGGCTATTCAGAGTCTGAAGAAGGGTTTTGGGGCGAAACTTTGCCTATTTCCGTCGCTCCATAGATGCTGCTGCACCCGCTGAGTTTCTCCAGCACTTTTGTCTACCTTCGATTTTCCAGCATCTGCAGTTCCTTCTTAAACTTTTCTTTCAATGTCAGCAAGACAAAGGAGATAGGAACTTCAGGAAGCGAAGCGGTACACACACCCTGGCTTGCATTAACGGCACCTAAGTAGAGATGGTTGAAAGCTTCAAATTCCTAGCAGTAAATATCACCAACAACTTCTTCTGGACCACCCATATTGAAGCAATGGGCAAGAAAAGCCCCCCCCCCCCCCCCCCCCCCCAACGACTCTACTTCCTCAGAAGCATGTCCCCAACAGCTCTTGTCAACTTCAGATGCCCCTTAGAAAGCATTTTATTGGGATGCATCACAGCATAGTTTGGGAATGGCTCTATCCAAGACAGCAAGAAATGCCCAACCCAGACCATCACATAAACCAAACTCCCTTCTGTAAACTCCATTCATACCTCACGGTGCCTCGGCAAGGCCACCAGCATAATCAAGGATGAATCGCACCCTGGCCACTCTCTTTTCTCCCATCGAGCAAAAGGTATAGAAGTGTGAAAACGTATACCTTCAGATTCGGGGACAGTTTCTTCCCAGCTATTATCAGTTATCTGAACCATCCTACCACAATCAGAGGCCAGTACTGAACTCCTGTCTACCTCATTGGAGACCCTTGGACTATCTTTGATCAGACTTTACTGGTTTTATTTTGCACTAAACATTATCCCAGTTATTCCCTTTACCATGTATCTGTGCACTGTGAATGGCTCGATTGTAATCATGTATTGTGTTTCCGCTGACTGGTTAGCACGCAATGAAAGCTATTTACTGTACCTCGGTGCACGTGACAATAAACTGAACTCAAACGCTGTACTTGGTCTACTCCCTGTACACCCATGATTGTGTGGCCAAGGGATAAAGCACACAACCATGTTTTAGTGCCCCCTCTACCACCCACCAAATGGAGCTCAGGGCCTGGCAGACATTGACACAGAGACAACAACCTGACTGCTCAACACCTGGCTTGAGATCTAACTGTTCCTTTGGTTTATGTTCCATTCGCAAGAAGAAGATAGGGCGCTGTATCTAATGACTTTCTCAAAGTTGAATGGGTAGATAGTGAGGAGAAGTGATCATAAAAGGCTGTTTTAACTGTGTTATGAGGAATATCACACAAAATAGAACTGTTCTCTGGCACTGAATTTGTTGCAGATTGAAAGTACAGGTACTCCGGTCCATTATTCTGTATGAGTGGATAAGGCATACAGGGATTATACTACCCATTAGATCCTGCAATGTTATCTACAGTTGTATACAATTACTAACAATGCTTATTCTATATTTTTTCTTTTCTTCAGAGGGATTGTGAATTTTATCTCGTGGTTCAGGATTTGAAGATTTTGCCAGGAGACATGGGTTTTGCTGATGCATGTTCCTGGTAGGAAGTATTCCAACTATATGGAGCAATATATTTATTGATTTTATAAGTTTGCTAAATAGCTAAACTTTGAAATTATTTTGAATTTCAGTAACATGGACCTTGCTGTGCTGAAGAAGTTAAGAGAACTCTGGGAGTAGGTGTTACTTTACATTATTTTTTAAGCTTGTCAATGTTTTTTAAGCTTGTAAGCTTTCCTTGAATTGTGTAGAGTTAAGAAATTAACTAAACCTTTGTTGCCTTGAGTTGCTGAAGGTTTAATTTATTCAACCTACGGTTAGGATGAGTAACTTTAACATTTTCTTTAGGATTCTTTTCCCACAACTGTTCACATTTCTATTACCTTCAAAAGTTCCTCAATTAACTCTAACCAAGTTTTCAGTCACCAGTTTTAATTGTAGTCCATTGGTGATGTTGTTGTGCTTGGTCAGTGAAGCCACCAAGGACATTTAGCCCCATTAACATGGTACATTAGCACATAGTGTTAAACATAATTAAAAAGCCAGTCTGGACTGAAAAAAGGATCCATTGATTCACATTGATTGATTGATACATTATTGTCACCTGTACTTGGTACAGTGAGTTTCTTTGTTTGCATACAGTACAAGAGTCGACAAGTAAAGGGTGCCGACCAAATTACAAAAATAAAGTTGGAAAATTGTGAATAGATACAAAATATTTTAATCCTAGGATTCATCAAAGGCACTGTAAACTGAATGTATGTTGATCTTTATGACCCCATTTCTTCTAAATCCTCTAAAGAGGGAATATTTTACAGTGAACACAGCTCATGCATGTACTTTTAAAATCTTGGTCACTCATTCTTATCTCCAGTGTATTTTATTTTCCTGATTTAGAACAAAAATCAAATGGTTTTCAAGAGAGAGTTAGGGCTAATGTAAACAATGGATATGGGGTGAAAGCAGGAACGGGGTACTGATTTTGGATGATCATAATAATGAATGGCGGTGATGGCTCAAAGGGTCAAATGGCCGACTCCTGCACCTATTTTCTACGTTTCTATGATTTTATTGATGTCCTAGTCAGAGGATGTGAGCCAGTCATGCACACTAATATTTCAGTGTATTTTGTGATAGTGTACATTTTAAAATGGAAACCCATTGGTCTCAAGTAAACGGAGACAAGAATAATAAGTAACTCACTTTCCCAAAGGAAAATTGGGAAAATTACAGGATAAATGATCTCTGTGCAATCTGGTGTTATTTCTGTGGAACTTGTATTAAATGTGATTGTCCTTGAATTTGGAAGAAACTTGAAAATAGGGAGAATCTGATAATTTAAGGGCAACTAATATCGCTGAACTCCAGCTAGTCTGTTTGAGATTTAGCCTGTCTCTTATTTCATTTAAAATCATGTTTTGCATTGACTACAAACAATTAAAACAATGTAAAAGAAAAGTAAAATTGTGGATGAATTGTAACTCAATATTCTTGAAATTTTACAGAAATCACTTAAATATCACAGTCACCCAAGAGAAGACGTTTACCGGTAAAGTTCTGCTTGATTTTTATTCTTGCTGTATATTCTATCACATTTTCATAATTGCTAAGATGCGTCTTTCTAAAGTTTAATTTTTAAATGTGTAGCTAATTTCCTACCCTCGAAATGATGTTGTGTCACACAATGGCCTGGCTATAGCTTCAGGCAACAGGTTTAAACTAACAGATCTGCAAAACCTTTGACAGCAGGCAAAGCCATCCCTTGAGTTGGCTGACTGGCCCTGATAAAAAATGTTGATAAAACTCACCAATCAGGAAATAATTAAACAAATTTAAAACAATATCAAACCTCTAAACAACATGTTTTAACTGTAATTCTATTTTTAATTTATATAATAACACTTAAAGAAGCTTTTAATTCAAAGAAATATAAATTGCCTCGTAATTACCTAAATCCTCAACGTTCTTATTTATTTTATTCAACAAATCTACTGTTCCTTTGACAGCACAACTGTCGAGACATTGCAGCATATTTTCATTCTGGCAGTGGACTCCATGAAGATCGTAGAGTAGTTATCAGCAAGAACATGCCAGCAAATTTGTGACATTGCGTTTGGGTGGGAATCTTGAAAGGAAGCACTAAGGATGAGACATGCTGTCAGTTCAGCATTAAAATGCCAGTGTTTCCAAGCAATTTCCAATCAAATGTTATTTTGGACCTTCATGCTTCATGATACCTTCATAAATACAGTGGTCTCCATTATGTTTGGGACAAAGACCCATCATTTATTTATTTGCCTCTGTACTCCACAATTTGAGATCTGTAATAGGAAAAAAAAATCACATGTGGTTAAAGTGCACATTGTCAGATTTTAATTAAGGCCATTTTTAGACATTTCGGTTTCACTATGTAGAAATTACAGCAGTGTTTATACATAGTCCCATTTCAAGGCACCAAAATGTTTGGGACACATGGAGGGCACTGTAGACTGGCAAATCTGGAATTAGTATTTTTATTGGTACAATTATGACAAAATTGTCCTTTATGTTTTAATTTTTAGATCTCAGTTTATCAAATATGATTACTGCAGCAGTGGAAGATGAAGTTAATGTGTTAAAACATGCTGCAGAACTCTGCCTTGATCCACTTGCGTCTCAAGTTACAGCATCCACATCACATTCAGAAAATCAAACTACAGGATGGAAAACCATGAGAAGACAAAATACGGTAAAGGAGTTTATTTTTGTTCTCTACTATTTGCTTTTGTTGTGTTGTGTCTGTGAAGTATTAGAATTTGTCAGGCTTTTTAGTAAATAATAAAACTTTGACTGAAACTTTCATGTTTGTGGTGAGTTGATAAAATACAGATTTTTCAAGAACACTTGGAGTGAGACTTTCAAATGAGATCCTTGCTGCCTTTTATTTCTCATCTGCATGCTGTAGCTCAGTTATATATTTAAAAAATATGTCAACTTCAACATGTACCTGGACAATACAATTATTCATCATCCATAGTCGCAAACTAGAACTTTATTAATAATTAATTTTAGAATATAGACAATTTTAGAATGCTGGGTGAGCAGATGATTTATACAGCAAATCAGGCATTAAAAATGAAGGATGCTTGAGAAATGTTTGTTAAGATGATATTACATCATCTAATTGCTACACAAATTGACCACTATTCAAGGGAGAAATGTTGAATATTTGGTAAGAACTGGAAAATATAATTTATATCATGGGGTTGGGCAAGAGTGGCATGGTGGCATAGCTGGTAGAGCTGCTGCTTCACAGCGCCATAGATCTGGGTTCGATCCGACCTTGGGTGCTGTTTGTGTGGAGTTTTCACGTGACTGCATGGGTTACCTCCAGCTGCTCCAGCTTCCCCTCCGTCCTAAAAATGTGTAATTTTGTAAGTTAATTGGCCTTTGTAAATTGCCCCTGATGTGTAGAAAGTGGATGAGGAAGTGTATAAAATAGAACTAATGTCATCGGGTGATCGGTGGTCAGTGAGGACTCAGTGGGCTATGGGGCCCATTTCAATACTGTGTTTCTAATTTAATCTGTTTCAAACTAACTAGTGAAGAACATATTTAATCATAATTTTAATTTTTGTTGTTATTAATAGGACAAGAGAAACATTTTCACTGTTCCTGAAGCAATGTTGATGATTTCTTCTGATCAGGAAAAAGCCCTAAATAATATAAAAGGTGAGCAAACCAAGCATTATGCTAAAATTTATTATTCCACTAATTGAATGATCAAGTCTTTATGTAATTGTTATTTAAAATATATTGCCATGTTGGGGTATTTTTTTTCCCCTCAATTACAAACAAAATTGCCATGGTGGCAAATTCTGTGTAGTGTTTTATGCCATTACTGGAGATAAAGCACCATCAACGAGGGAAAAAATGAAATTCATTTGTTTGGGAGTTATGATTTGTAGTTTAACAAAATGATTGACCTACTGGTCTGGTTGGACAGAGTGCAAGATGTAAAGGAGGCCATCTGGGGAATATGCAGTAGATGAGGTTTGAGGAGGTGCACGTGGTCTCTGTCTCACCAGGAAGGGCCGCTGGAGTCTCTGGATGGAGGCGAGTGAGGAGGTGTAGGGACCGATGTTACACCTACTGTGGTTGCGGGGGAAAGTACATGGGGAGGACGTGTTGGCTGGGACGACATGAGTGAACCAGGCGGTGCGGGAAAGAGTGATCTCTATGGAAAGTGGACGGGCATGGGAACGGGAAGATATGTGGTGGCGGGATCGCGTTCAAATGCAATCACTTTTTTTTACACCAATTTGAATCTTCACGCTGTTAGATTCTTACTTACAATTTTTTTACTTTTGTAAAGTTTAAAATAAATAAGAATGCAAAATGTTGTTACAAGCTATTGGAAAACACTTATTTTTCATCATTAGAATGGAAGGATGATTTTGTGTGCACGGAAGATCCAGAATCTGACTATCACAGCTGCATGGATGCATTCACAGATATTGCAGGTATGTTTACGTGTAGGAAGCGCATCCGTTTTTGGAAATTCCAATTTACGCATTTAACAGGAGTCTGAGGGCCAGCAGCAGGCTTAGTTTTAGTTTAGAGATACAACGTGGAAACAGGTCCTACGGCTCACCAAGTCCACGGCGACTAACGATTCCCGCACATTAACACTATCCTGCACGCACTAGGGACAATTTACAATTTTACCAAGCCAATTAACCTACAAACCTGTACGTCTTTGGAGTGTGGGAGGAAACCGGAGCTTCCGGGGAAAACCCACAAACACCGTACAGACAGCATCCATAAATCGAACCCGGGACTCTGGTGGTGTAAGGCAACAATTCTACCACAGCGCCACGTGCCGCCCCATGGCAGTAAATTATTCACTACGGAAAGAGGAAAGCCAAACTTTATAGAGGTAGTGGCAAATTAAAACACTTCTGCATGAATGTGTCTGTTCCAAGTACCTCAACTTGAACAGTTTACAATAACTTCAGTCTTGCGAGAATTATTTTACCCATACCCCAATTAATACTTTAAGGTAACCCCATAAAACAAATAAATAAAATGAATTGTAATGTGCGTTGCAGAAGAGCAGGAGGATCCATCTTCGCAGAATCCTTGGAATATGGTGTTACCTGTCTCCCTTGGTGGAATTCCATCTTCAGGGGGTGAGTAATATGCTTTGGTTGATCAAACGTTTCAGATTTTCAGAAACTGCTTTGAAAATTAATTGGCTATTTACCACCTTCCCCTTGCAGCACAATCGGATTTTAATTGTGTTTTTCTTTGCTAATCAGGAAGCATTTAGTATACAAAGGGTAGTGTGAATTTCTGTGGCTAACCAGGGAGTTGTTCTTACTGATGTTTGCACTTTGAAATCGACTTGAAAGATCAAGATCTAAGATACTTAGAGGAGGAATTTCTTTAGCCAGAGGGTGGTGAATCTGTGGGATTCATTGCCACAGATAGTGGTGAAGGCTTGGTCATTGGATATTTTGAAAGTGAAGATTGATGGGTTCTAGATTAGTAAGGGTGTCAAAGGTTACAGAGAGAAGGCAAGAGGAATTGAGGTTGAGTGGAAAATAGATCAGCAGTGATTAGATGGCAGAGCAGACGTGTTGGGCTGAATTGCCTAATTCTGCTATGTCTTATGAACATATGGTCTGACCCGATATTATCAATACTGCAAATTGTACTGTTACCTTGAAAGCACCTTGTAGTTCAGTTAAATTATGTTTTTGCTTAAAAATTCTCCCAGCTGTTTGAGGGAATATTTTCTATCGATGTTTGCCCGCTCTTCCTGGGATTCCCTGGCACCTTCACAAGCTTTCTGGGGAAAGTTTTGCTAAATAAGTAGTGGAAAGATGGAAAGGAATATATACATTGAAAATTTCTGTATTTTAATATTTGGATTCACTAACAGATGAGCAGACATATGTAAAGAAATAGATGAACTGTACAAACATGGTCCAGTGCACTTGGCTGAGAGATACATTTTGCTAGGACACCAAGAGAACTTTAATCAAAGGATGAGAGTATCTTTTGGGCATAACTTGCACTTTCGACTCTGCTATTCTCTTGCCAAGCTACTTGTCAGAACTGAAATTCAGGTTCCATGTTAAATAATTTTCAAGCTGTGTAGCTAATAGATCAGAGGAGTGACTATCAGTAGATTGGCACAAGATTCAGTGACTTTAGGAAATGGTACGAATGGGTAATTTGTTTGTGTGGGGAACAACAGAAAATATTTTAATACTTTATTATGATGGTTCAGTCCCTTGGTCTTACAAACAAAGAACTGCAGAACCTGGTAAATACATAAAAGGGCACAAATTGCACGAGTAACTCAGCAGGTCAGGCAGCATTACACATGGAAGATATGAGACTCCTTCTAGCAGGCAAATCAGACCACTTCCAAAAGACTTGGTCTGCATTTATCGACTTACTACAAGTATAAGGTGCAACAGAACTCTGGTGGTTTCAGGACCTGGTGAGGGGGGAGGAAAAATATGAAGTTGGTATATCCCTTCCAGTTTTCTACTTTTGACATAGCTTTTGTTTCTTTTTCTCATTTTTCTTTTCTATGATGCTTACTTCTTAACTTTTTTCTCTAACTCTTCGTGCCTAAGGGTCTTTTTTCTTGATCACTCTTTCACACACTCACGATTCTATCTCACTTTCTTTACCTTTCTTTCTTTTTAAAGCTTAAAAAATGAAGTGATAAAAGACATGTATTAAGTTATATTTGGCTTGTATTATTGTAATGTACTTTACTTCTAATAAATAAAATTTAAAAAAAAATTAAAAAAGAAATGTAATTTTAGACAATTTTTTTTGAAATTGTACTCTTGTACATTTTGTGTATAAATACCTTTGCAGATGGAAACTTTCTGTGTTGATATGTCAGTCTTTAATATGTCGTACTCCAGGGATGGCATTGTTATTTCCATTACAAACAGACGTAAGTTAATAATAAAGTTGAAGAGAAGGGTCTGAGATTGCTGTTTTCAACCTGTAAATGTAATAAAGCAGCTCAATTAATGTAACCGATTATTTGTTTAATTCCAGAAACTTGTATTTCATGTACCTGTTCTTCAGAATTGTGTAAGAAGCACGGTGAGAAAAGTCATGCCCTTTGCTCCACGTTGGTCGACGTACCTGCTTGCAGTGAGCTATCTGTGGGGCTCCAGCTTCCAGACATCGGCACACAGGATGATCCAGACAAATCGGTGCAGTTATATACAGATGAGTCCCAACGTTCGGAAGTGCAATGTGCAAAAGGCCGTTTGTGCTCACCAGCCACGGAGAATGGAAGGAACAGAATATATGCCACGGTGCTCAAGGAGGACAACGGAGAGACATCTACAAACTCCACTAGTGCTACTAATTATGTTTTGTTTAAAAACCTCTGCCCTTTATCAGGTTCATCAGTTACTTCCAGTGGCTTGAATTGTGTGAGCTCATTCAAAAACTTAACCCCTATGTCAGCCATAATAAATGGAGGGCAATTGAAACTGAGCATGGCAGCATATGATGATGCAACAGTAACTAGAAATAATATACTGGAGACGGAAAAACAGTTGGATCCCAGAGGTGAAGAACTCTATGAGATCACAAGAGCTGCAAAAAGGAAAAGGCAGATTGTGGATGCAGAAGATCAAATGGACGGAAAAGGTGTTTATCAAGGAGCTTCCTGGACACAGGCGAGGGTCGAAATAGAGGATGAGAACTCCAGGAACTTAAGCAGTGATGAAGCAATCATTGATAGAGGGCATTGTGAAGAAATTGCTAACGATGTTTGCGAAATGAGTAACGTTACTGGACACGAAGCGTTTTTCCGAAAGAAAAAAGGTAGAATTAATAAATTGCCTAAAGATATTGCTTTGAACAATTTGCCAGGAAACAAAATGGCAGTAGAGTCAACAAAGTATAAAAAGTTAGATTTTGTTTCCAAGAGCCCATCTCAACAAGTTCAAAATTGTAACGGTCAAACATCAACAGCTATTCCAAATCGGCAGCACACTGAGGATATAAGGATGCATGCTTTACATCAACATCATGAAAATGAGCCTCGGGTAAGTTCTTCAAAAAATGGTAACCGGAATCTGAGAATCAATTTTTACAGAATTATTTGATTCTTGGAATTCCAATGTAATATTTCAAATTGCCATTTAAAATGCTTCTAAGTTCTGTGGTTGGGTTACCAAATGTTCTCTGAACATGCTGATTGCTTTCACAAATTGGCCCAGTTTAGATTGCATGTGTGGTGCAGGTTTTAGGCAGTTTATGTGCACTGAACCTTTTACTAAATGTACTTTGGTTTACCGCAATTACACTCGTGCTTGTTATAATTTTGGGATTTTGAGTCTGAAACTCTAGCCTCTAACTCCTTCTTCCCCATTGGCAAGTTAGTTATTATAGCACGATTTTCTGTAACAAGACAACTGTTGCATGTATCAGAACCACCTGCAGCCATCGTACTTATCCCCTTTGTGCCTTCGCCCACAGTTGTGGAGGGATGTTTTTATGTTAAATTTCTTCTTCAGTGTTATGTTGTATTTTTATTAGTGTGTTGCAAGGCCACCTGAATTTCCCCTGTAAAGGGGATTAATAAAGTATTTATTATTATTATTAAGTTTACGGATAGCACATAGCTGGGTGGCAGAGTGAGCTGCGAGGAGGATGCTGTGAGGCTGCAGGATAACTTGGATAGGTTGGGTGAATGGGCAGATGCATGGCAGATGTGGTATAATGTGAATAAATGTGAGGTTATCCACCTTGGTGGCAAAAACAGGAAGGCAGATTATTATCTGAATGGTGTCAGATTAGGAAAACGGGGAGGTGTAACAAGACCTGGGTGTGCTTGTACATCAGTCACTGAAAGTAAGCATGCAGGTACAGCAGGTAGTAAAGAAAGCTAATGGCATGTTGGCCTTCATTGAGAGAGGATTTGAGTTTATGAGCAAGGAGGTTCTACTGCAATTGTACTGAACACTGGTGAGACCACACCTGGAGTATTCTGTGCAGTTTTGGTCTCCTAATTTGAGGAAGGACATTATTGCTATTGAGGTAGTGCAGCACAGGTTAATTCCCGGGATGACTGATAGAGGATGAAAGAATGGGTCGACTGGGCTTGTATTCACTGGAATTTAGAAAGATGAGAGGGATCTTATAGAAACATAATGTTCTCAAGGGATTGAACAGGCTAGATGCTGGAAAAATGTTCCCATGTTGGGGGAGTCCAGAATCAGGGGTCACAGTTTAAGTATAAGGGTAGGCCATTTAGGACTGAGATGAGGAAAAACTTTTTCACCCAGAGAGTTGTGAATCTGTGGAATTCTCTGGTGAAGGCAGTGGAGGCCAATTCACTGGATGTTTTCAAGAGAGAGTTAGATTTAGCTCAGAGGGCTAATGGAATCAAGGGATATGGGGAAAAAGCCGTAACGGGGTACTGCTTTTGGATGATCGTCCATGATCATATTGAATGGCGGTGCAGGCTCGAAGGGCCGAATGGCCTAATCCTGCACCTATTTTCTATGTTCCTATGAAATGCCAAATATGGGTCGGAAAACAAAGCATGTTCTCCTGAGCTGGATAATTGATCGAATCTGAGTGTTTTATTGGAGGTGACATCCAATATGATCAGAACCAGGTACATCTAATTGTGTCGTGGGCATTATGCTAGGAGGCCAGGCTATGTGGCAAAGTGGTTTTGATGTCACTCACCACGTGAAAGCAAAGGATTAGTGTAATCATCCTGAAATAAATCAAACTTTCACAGCTGACCGGACCAAAGTGAGAGAGACAATGGCTGTGACAGAAACATTTCACCAAGTTTCCACAAAAATTAGTGCAGTTTAAGAACTCATAATTTTCACCAAGTCTGGAAGCAGTTCTGTCATTCAATGTTGAAACTGTGCTATCATTAGATGACAAAATACTCTTGTCAAACATGCATGTATTAAACATAGTTTAATAATATTACTTAAGAAGAGCTAAGTATTTCCATTGCGACCTGGTTTGCCTTACAGTTGGATGAGGAAGCATGTTTGTGAAATAAATGAGTTTCAACAGAAATTTCTGTGGGTTTTTTGTTTGCTGTGAATCAAATTTCTTTGTGACTTTTGCAGAGACATCCTGATGGAACCAGATTTTTATACAGCTACCCAGCACCTACTGCCGTACTGATTGCTCAAGTAAACTCTATAAGGTTTGTTCACTGAAATCACATGTCTGTTTTTTAAAGATGTTTCTCTCAAGTGTTTCCACAAATACTTTAAATGTTGTCATACAGATTAATGACACAAACATAGACTTTTTGGCCCACAGAGAATGTACTATCAATCGCTCAGTTACTCTAATTCTATATTAAGCCCATATTGTCATCCTCCAGTTTGTGCGGCCCATAATGGTCTTTGGGTTTGTCCAATTGCAGTGTACACAAACTGCTTCACAAACAACCATTTTGGCAAGATAGACATAAAATGCTGGAGTAATTCAACGGGACAAGCAGTTTCCCTAGAGAGCAATAATGGGTGATATTTCAGGTGTTCAGGGAAGGGTCTTGACCCAAAAGGTCACCTATACCTTCTCTCCAGAGATGCTGCCTATCCTGCTGAGTTACTCCAGCATTTTGTGTCTATCTTCGGTGTAAACCAGTGTCTGCAGTTCCTTCCTAACCATTTTGGCAAGTTGAGCTGAAGGGCCTGTTGCCATGCTATATGACTCTATTTTCTTTCCCTCTATCAGATAGCCACATATGGTTAATTGCGTTTCATTTAGAGTAATGTAAGTAATTATAGTTCAAAGTAATAGTCTATTGAACCATAAAAGTGCTCACCGGACTAACACCGAATCCCATCTCCAGGGGTCCTTAAAGGTTTTCACACATCAAGTGCTCACCCTAAAAACTATTTAATGTGGACAGAAATGCTATGGAATCTCAGCGGGTGCACCCGCTGAGTTTCTCCAGCATTTTTGTCTACCTTTGATTTTCCAGCATCTGCAGTTCCTTCTTGAACAAACTATATAATGTGGTCATTTTCTGCATTTACTCTCCTTTTATCTCCAGGACTCTTATTCACACAGAGGTTGGGGGAATTCTCAACCCTTTTGATAAGCTTACCCATTTAATAATAGAGTTGCCGTTTTATTGAAATTCCTTGGGTCTATTTTTAGCAATTAAGGAAAGGAAAACTAGATTCCTTTTTACGCATTATTTTTTCAATACCTACTTACTTTGCCTCATAATTTTACCCCTGTGGAGTTCAATAGGGACGACGTCTGGAAAGAATGACTCTTCATCTTGGCATCGCACATGAGTCTCTAGCTTCTGCATTCTGATCAGTGTGTTAGCAAAAGCTATATTACTTTGGTGCTTTTCAAGTTTAGAAAACAACAGTATTATAGAATGCTGATCAAAAAGTAAATAGAAGGTAGACAAAAACGCTGGAGAAACTCAACGGGTGAGGCAGCATCTAAGGAGCGAAGGAATAGGTGACGTTTCGGGTCGAGACCCTTCTTTGGCCTCACCCGCTGAGTTTCTCCAGTATTTTTGTCTACTTTCGATTTTTCCAGCATCTGCAGTTCTTTCTTAATCATAAAGAAAGAAAATAAAATAACCAGAAGCCTCATCAAATGTAAGGAAGGAAATAACAAGGTGGAGGGTCCAGAGTGTGAGTCTGAAGGTTAAAGTCTGACTGTCATCAACAGATCGAGTTGATGATAAAACTAATACTTATATGATAGATATGATAAAAATAAAAATAATACTGGAAAAGGGCAGGATTTACACAGGGATGTAGAGTTGGGATTAAATTACAGAAATACCTTGACATCACCTTGGAGGTATGTAAAATTCATTTTTGGGAAGAGGTGGACTTTGATATGGATATAGGTAAGAATGTAAATCAATAAAATCTGGGTGAGGGACAGATGCAGAGAGCATTGGAGATGTTGAGTTCGCGACTGAATAACCAATAAAAGTAGCGAGAATAAACAATAAATAACCATAAAACCGTAAATAACCAATTTGGAATGGTGGAGACACATTTGAAATGTATCATTAGATCTGGATTTGAGAAGAGTGCCAGAATGAGCAGGTATCGCAAGCTTTTATCATTGGTCTAAGCATGAAATGAACGTGGAGAGATTGATGGGGCAAAGGCTGGAGACATTTCACTGTATTCGGGAATCAAAACATGCAACAATTAACATAAGTAAAATGGTAGCAGATATCTTAAGCTCAATGGCAGAAATAATAAGACACACCATTGTATAAATGATGTACGTCTTGAAGTGGCATTTCAGGGATAATTGGAACAGAATAGCACAGGGTCCACATTTTAGAAAACATTTACTAGATGAGCATAGGCACTGCTGTTGGAGGAAATATGTTTTCTTCAACAGTAAGACTTGCAAGCGAGGAATTACGGGAGCTGTACCATTTAATTGAATTGTAAAGAAGAATGGAATATTTAAACGTTCATGTTGAAACCTATAGTGTATTGTCTTTTCTTTTTTATTTTATATGGATGAATGGTAATCTAATTTTTTTCTCTGTAAAGCACTTTGGCTTCAACGTGATTTGATTTAAAAGTGCTATATAAATAAAAATTAATTACTTACTAATCTAAGTCTTTGTATTTTTCAGGGTTTCGAGTGACCTATTGAATTGGGCAGTTTCATATCTCTCTGGAACAAGTTTGACACATAACTGACTGCTGCTCTTTACTGACGGGCAATTAACTACGGCTGGAATTCTTTCAAAGCATTTCAACACATTTTAATGCCGCTTTCGTGTGTTTTCAATGGTAGTTCATCTCGAAACTGCATTACCCTTAATACTGCTGAATACCAAGATGGTTTATTTATAGGTACTATGATATATAGTAGTAGTTATTAGACCGGCAAAGCAGGAGTGGAAAAACAGGAATGATACCATTATCATGGGCTGATCTTGGCTGCTCCTTCTGTTGACTGAAGGCACCTTTGGCTTTGAACAGGAAACTACCATGCTTGTGCTGGAAGATCAAAAGATTTGGAGACATCAGAGAACCACTTTGCTCTTGACAAAAACAATCATTAAGTTTCTATATGGGAATTTTGTAGGGGAATAATTAGCCTTCACTGAAGTATTATTATTGTAATGAAGGGATTATTACCTATATTTCTATATTAATCTCTTGATTGACATGAGTTTCACTCCAACTCCAATTCAGAGCTGCATTTTTTTCTATATGTGTAACATTTGGAAAGGAATCTTTATTGTTCTTTGGCGAGTAAATAAAAATATAATATTTTTCTTCAACGTGGGTCTTTTTAATTTTTAAACATCTAAACTTTTTGACAAGTTTATGTGATGAAATCTAATATACATTTGTTAACAAACATGCTCACCAAATCCCAAAATGCCCCTACTGAGTAATTAGGTTTGGAAAAACCCAATCTTGGGAACTCTTTCAAAGTTTTACAAAGAGTTTACAAATGTGGGAACTTGCAAGATCATAAGGGGACTTGAAATCGGGTGAGATTTTTAAAACTTTGTATTGAATGGTGTCATCCTGAGACCAGTACCTGCAGACAGAAAGCAGCTTGAAAGCATTTGAATAAAGACTGTCTTCATTTCATCAGGTGAGGTGGCAATTATGGTGAGAGAAACACTATCCATGTCCTGTAACTGAAGATATTTATGGTTTTAAATTTCTGTATGTGTGTAGATGGACTCTGGATAATACTTAGCATCTGTTGGTGACCAAATCCGTCCTACCTGGTGTATTGGCACACTTGTAGTCTATACATTATAGTAACTTCAAGGTCAGTTTATTGTCACATGTACCAGTTAAGGTACAGTGAAATTTGAATACCATACTCAGAAAAAGCAACAAGACACCAGGACTACATGGAAGTTAACATGAACCCACCACAGCAGCTTCCCCATGTTCCTCATTGTGAAGGATGGCAATAAAGTCCAATCTTCTTCCTCTTATTCTCCTGCGGTCAGGGCAGTTGAACTATCCACAGTCGGGGCGATCGAAGCTCCCGCAGCCGGCGGTTGAAGCCCCTGCGTCGGGGCGTTCGAAGCACCCGCGTCAGGGCAGTCGACGCTCCTGTGGCGTGGAGTTCCCAAAGTCGATCTCTAATCAGAGACCGCGAGCCCATGTTAAAGTCTCAGAATTTTATGTCCTTCTATCAGGTCTTCAGAGACCCACAAAATTAATATTTCTAAATGCAATTATTAATTTATATGTAAATGCAATCTATGATAGCAGATAAATGCAATTATGCATTTTATTTTATCACTTTAGAGATTTGGTAGATGATACAAATGCTTGGAACTATTGCATATTAACTTCAAGTTTAACTGGATTCTATTAAGTACTTTTCAGACAATATTTAAATTAATTGAATAGAGTGTGGAAAAGAATTAATGCCCAAAAAAGACACAGTGCTAGAGTAACTCAGCGAGTCGGGCAGCATCCCTGGAGAGCATGGATTGTTTGTGGTCAGGACCCTTTGGACACCTAATTGGTTCATTTCACAGGTGGTAGTTGTGGTTTTAACTTTAAAGAAATCCAAAAAGATAAATTATTACTAGCTCATTTTATATTTCTAGTTGAGCAAGCTGCTTTTGGCATGGAGGTGTTGACGTAGCTATAGATCTTTATGTGACTTGGACTACATTTCCAGTTCACTGTCCCAAGACAACTGGACAATGCAAAGCTTGCAACAAAGATAAAATTGAAAAAATATTTCAGAAACTGGATACAGCAGAATGGTAACGGGCATTTAAATGCAGCCTTTCCAATCTCACCAAATCCTGGGAACATCAAAAAAGAATCACGGAATCGTTGTAGCACAGAAGTAGGCCATTCAGCCCATTGAGTCAATGTCTGTTCCTATTAATGCACTTCTATCAGTCCCAATCGCTTTTTCGTCGGGGTTGTGCAATGATTATTTTTGCCAATGTCTATCATTTCACAATGATATCTCCTACTTGATCAATCAATTCAGCCAGACTTTCGATGTCACCTGGTAATCTATTTCTATCCTTTTCGATCGTCCAAGCTTTATATCATCTCAAAGTTTGGATTTTTTATCCCGTAATTCATGTCGGAGTTATTAATGTGTACAAGAGAAGGCGGTAATGTCAGCTCCAACTCGAAGTGCGCACCACTGTCTGCCATCTTCATTCTGAAAAACTCTCTGCTCTCTTCCTTTTAGCCCTTGTTGTATTACTACATCCCTTTTAATTTCATGGGGTTCCATTTTGCCAATTAACAAACGTCTGAAAATATAGGTTGAGTACATCTATAGTATTTCCTTCATCAACCTTCTCTGTTAATACATGTGCAACGTTGGCTCAAAAGGCAAGTGTGCTTGTACATTTTGGAATTGGCATCTGCTAAGGGTTCTAAGAAGGGTTGAACACCAGACAGAGAAATCGCTGCATCCATCCTGTCAAGCCCCCAAAAATATTGCACGGTATGAAGATTTTCATAGTTTAATTTATTTAACATATAAATGCCTTAAGACATCTGACACTGGGATTTTAAGAAATGTAATTTCACATTGGTCTCAAAAAACATTTGTATTTACATAGGATTTTTACTATTTTAAAATATTACAAGGTAGTTTACAGGTATATAATCAAACAAAATTAACAATTGGGCCACCAGCCATTTCCCAGACCACGGACGTGAGGAACTGCACGCATGCGAGGAGAGGAAAAGCTGGCATGCATTACGAAGCATGTTAGAATACTTTTCAGTTTATTCGATTCATGGACTGCTTTTGCTATGTTATATTGAGGTACTGTTAAAACAAGTTGGTAAATGTGGAAATGTGAGTGGTCAATTTATCCTCTTCCGTGAGCGTCCATTTTGGCCATCTGTGAAATCATCCCCGTAATAAATTGTAGCATCTCGTGATGAAACAATCGTGTATAAATTGTCTATTCCTGGATTTCTTTTACCGATTTGAACGTTAATAAGGTCAAAAATATATAGAAAGCTAAAACAGAATAGAATGGAGTGTTCTTTTGGCTTCAGGCATGGAATGTGGGTGATGCCTACCCCATAATTCTTTCTCTGAGATTGTGATACAGTTCAATTGCCTTTTTAAAATGTTATGCACTGGTGCAGAATCTACGCTCAGTCGCCCATTTTGAGGCTCCCAAGATTTTAATCCAGGAACCACTGATAAAGGAACAGCAATTTATTTCCAAATCAGAATGGTGTACAAGGTTGAGGGAATGGTGTTGTGAATGCCTGCTGCACTGGTCTTTAGTGTAGGTTGCAGATTTGGGCGGCACAGTTGGATAAAGGTTGACATTCCTGCAGGGACTCTTATGGTTGATATGCAGTACAGTCACTATAATTGGTGGTGGTGAATGGGATACTGGTTAAAATATACTTTTTGCTTGATTTCTTTTTAGAGATATGGTGTGAAAACAGGCCTTTTGGCCAATCAAGACCACTCTAACCACATTCACTAGTTCTATCCTACACCTAAGGGACAATTTATTTTCACAGATGCCAATTAACCTACAATGTGCACATCTTTGAAATGTGGGAGGAAACCAGAGCACCCAGAGAAAACCCATGCAGTCACAGGGAAAACGTACAAACTGCACACAGAGAGCACCCATAGTCGAGTCTGAACCCGGGACCCTGGCGCTGTAAGGTACCAACTCCACCGCTGTGCCGCCCTTTAAATTTACATTTTTTTTTAACAAAATGTGTTGGAATGGTATAAAATATTTTTAAGCATCATTGGAGCTTAAGTGGAGGGTATTCCATCGCATCCATGATTTGTGCATTTATAAATGGTGGTAAGGTGATGACAGACATGGAGAATCTCCACAGAATTCTGACATATTACGCAAGATACTGGCCCAGTTAAAGTTTGTTGAATGTCAGAGGAAGGTTATCAGAGTCTCCCTCTTTGGAGAATCGTATTTCTTTTTGAAAAACCAGGTCTGCATATCTTGTTCATTGTGCTGTTGCTCATCTCAACTCCAGGAAAGAGCACTTTGCCACTTCTGGAACCATTGGCAGAGAATGATCTTGGCAGAACTCAACTCAGTTGAAGACGAGACACAAGGAACTGCAGGGGCTGGTTTACAAAAGGACACAAAGTGCCAGAATAACTCAGCGGGTCGGGCATCATCGCTGGAAGACTTGGATAGGTGATGTTTCAGGTCGGGCCCCTTCATCAGACTGATCATGTTGGGGAAGTATTGATACTACTGACAACATTCATTTATAATTAAGACAAAAGGATGGGGCACTGGTTAATGGAGTTGGTTTGTTTCTGCTTTTGTGTCGGGTAAATGGCAATGGGAATTGTAATAGAACGCTTGGTTCTCAAACACATCCAGCAGGAAAATGGGAATATTGTCAGGCCTTTCCCTCCAATGTCCACAGCTATTTGATAACACATAGAATTAACAGAGTTAATAGAATTAATAGATAGAGCTCTTGGGGCTAATGGAATCAAGGGATATGGGGAGAAGACATGGGTTATTGATTGGGGACGATCAGCCATGATCACAATGAATGGCGGTGCTGGCTCGAAGGGCTGAATGGCCTCCCCCTGCACCTAATTTCTATGTTTCTAATGCAGTTGGCTGAATACTGACTTTTGTGATGTTGGTACCTCAGGAGGCCAAGATAGAGCATCAATTTGACACTTTAGGCTGAAGGTGATCCTACGCTTTCGTCAACCAAATCTGCAAACGCAAGTTACATGTATTTTAATCAACGTTTCATACAAATAGTATCAAAAAATAGAACTATCAAATGGAAATAATTTTCTCTTCCAATTCCTTTTTCAACAGATAATCCAGGTAGGTACTTCAAACTGGTGCAGGGGCAGCCCATTTTCACTTCAGCATTTCAATCTTGATTGCATGTGCTGGTTTTAGACAGTCAATCAGCAATGATCATGAAGACTTTCCTTTAAAAATTATGAATGCTCTGCACAGTTGGAGATCTCACGGGGTAACTGTTCTACAGTGGAGGTTTCACTCTTATCTGGAAAGTCAAAGATCACGTTAATGCTTAACTAGACTTTTCTCCAGCATCTTAACTGCTGCTAATTAACAAATGCATTTGATAAAGTGCTGATTAATTGCTGATGTTGAAGTATGAGGTGATGGTGATTGTGTTAGTTATACAAAACCCTCTGTTCGAACCACACATCTGGAGAAGTGTGGGGAGTTTCAGGCAATATTGGACAATGGTGTACATAGAGTTATTCAGCTCTTGTAATTATGTAACTGAGACATTAGAGTGATGATTTGCTTGAACATAAGAAAATAGGAGCAGTGAACAGTACCAGGCCCCTCCCTCCATTCAGTATGCTCATTGTTGATTGATGCTGGCCTCAAATCCTCTTCTGCGCTAGTTCCCCATAACCCTCAATTCCTTGATATTTCAAATATTTATCTGTCTCTACTTTAAACATATCTAATGATCTGATGTCCACCACTAGCTGGGGGAAGAAATTCCAGAGACTACACCCTCTGAGAAAATACATTTCCATGCATCTCAGTTTTAAATGATCAGCCCTTTATTTTTGCAGCTACAGCATGTCTCCTTGTTCGTGGTTCTCCTACCAATGAAAAATTCTCAACATCTACGCTGTCAATCCCCCTTAGGAACATACCTTTGAATAATTGAATTTGCAAAATATGATGAGCAGATAAGGATAGATGGGGAAATTATCCAGGAGTGGTGTTTTAAAAAAAAAAAAATCTGACTGACACGATAATTTTAAAAAGTGACTGACTATAAATCCCTTGAGACTGGATCTTTATCTCTATGATAAAGGTTTACAGCAAAAATAAAATATAGATAAAGAAGCAGTTAGCTGTACCTTCAGAGGCTGAACTTTCTTCATTCTTTTCCTTTACTGCAATGTCATTTTTCTTTATTGATGTTGAATTTGGAGTTGGCGTTGTATGCTTCTCAATGCCATGCGTTTCATCCAGAGTTAAGCTTTGTTGCAATGACACTGTCTTTCTCGGAACTGGTATAGGATTTACATTCTGTTCTTTTTTCCGCTGTTGCAAATATTTTGTTCGTGGAAGTGGAAACAGAATTTTCTGGTCCTTTCCTGATGTGAGTTCTTGTCTTTTATTTTCTTCCTTGCTATCAACTTCTGCATTCCTGGCTTCTGGCGATAATTGCCCTTCAAAATCTCCTCCTTTATCTGGATTGATCAATGAAAATATTTTCTCAAACATCCATAGAGTCAACGTTTCCCCTTTTCTCAAATTTCTGTCATCTTGGTTCTTCTACAATGACGTTTACATTATTACGAATGATTACTTATTTTCAATTTTTCCCCTTTCCTCCCTCTCCTGGTGGCAGCAAGTACTCGTGATTTACTAAGCCCAGGATCTCTATGCTGATTCATAGACCTAGACAGTAATGTTGAACACTAGAAAGGAAGCTTTTGAGACATATTGCTCAGAAGCACAACTCCGGGGACCATTCCCCTCACTCGCTAAAAGGAGATCATAAAGCAAGCTTTCAAACCTAGTGGAAATAGCAATCATCTTATGAGTACAATTCCACCTCCGCATTTGGGACCTCTATTTTATGTACCCAACATGCTCCTATGTGCAGCTGCCAAGGTGGGGGGGGGGGGGGGGGGGGGGGGGGGGAGGGAGATTTTTGGGCAGCACAGTGGTACAGCAGGAGAGTTGCTGCCTTACAGTGCCAGAGACCTGGGTTCCATCCTGACTACGGGTGCTGTCTGTATGGAGTTTTGACACAAGAAAGCACAAACTGCTGGAAACCATCAACAGGTCAGGAAGCATCTGTGCAGACTAATGCCGCAAGATCACTGCCAGGACATTACAAATGATGTGGAAAAAATAATCTATGTGGAGTAACCAACTGAAGGTTCCAGGACCACAAATTCAGAAACCACTAAGAGAAGAAAAGAAGTTAATATGCTGACATAAATAATGTAAAACAAACTGTAGCATTTATTTCTATAGGGTTAGAATTGAAAACTAGAAAATACTGCTGAACTTGGACCATACACAAAGTAGTAATACTGCATTGAAATAGGCCCTTCTGCCCGAATTGCCCATGCTGTCCAAAATGCCCCGTCTACATTAGTCCCACCTGCCCACGTTTGGCCCATATCCCTCTAAACCTTTCCTATCTCTGCACCTATCCAGATGTCTTTGAAATGTTGTTATAGCACCTAAAAGTAATATGTACATTTCTGGTTGCTGTAATATAAAAGTGTATTCAGGCAGTGAAGATCCACTGTAATGATAACAGAGTTGAGGGATTCTGGCTGCGGGAACGTATGAAAGAAATACATGGACATGGACATATTAGACTGAGAAAGTGATGCTAGAGGCTTTTCTTTCAAATTAGTTACAGTTTTATAGAGTATACACGGAGAATGTTTCCACTTTTGTGGATCAAGTAATCTTCAAGCAATTAAATAAAGAATTTGGAAGCAACAGGTTTATCAAAAGGAGGAGTAGGTCATGTTAAATAGAAATGGATTGAGGAAAGATAGGAAGATCAATTTATGTAAATCCTGACATGGTCTGATGCATATTTTTATGTATTCCTACGTAAAACATCCTGTTGAAATTTTGTATTTACTGCTGTTCCCCTAGCAACATGGTAGTTTGTTTTGTGATATTTTCCTATCAAATAATAGGATGCTTTGACTCACCAATAGGAGAAAGATATGTTATTATCTGCAAGATTCTTACCTAGCTTTACTGCTGTGAATTATGACAGGAAGGGAAAGTCAACAAAGTTCTATTTCACCATAAGATAAATGAGGAGTAGTCTACGAGTTAATGGCTATATAAAACCCACTTGTGATATAGTGCCTGTATTTATTACCGTGTGGTAGTTTATCTCCAATGTGCGTCGTATAGATTGTTACTGAATTGGCTGACTGCAGATTAAGCAGTAAGGGTGCTAAAAATTGTATTGATGCCTTTAAATTAGGTAAGGGGAAAAAGGTCAGGCTTTCCGCATCCAATTGCAATCTGCAATAGGTGCATACATTCGAACATCAGGCAAGAAAGCCAACCTTGTCTTTAATTAGATCTTACTGTTCCCTCAAAATATTCATCAGAATACTTTTTCTACAAGATTTGCTGTTAATTACAGTTTGGGTTGTGTTTGGTTGTAATAGCCCCACTAAGCAACAGAATGCTTAAACTCATTGTAAAGACTTGAGAATGGTGACCCAGAAATAAATTATTTTCTTATTATCCCTTCAGCATATTTAAAGATGGTGAAGGGGAAAACTTCTCATAATTCTGCATTAAATTTCAGTATGTCCCACTTCCATTGTAGATGTTTTATCAGTGAGATGAAAATCAATTTTACCTGTTTTAAGGCTTGCACTGGACTTGGCTAAATTGGCTTGCATGGCACGTTTAAGTGATTGAGGCGGAGGCTGTGGTTTGTTCTCTTTGGATATTCCTTCAAATCAAACATATCTGCATTAAAACTATAACTTACATGATTATAGAAAATGTCACAAGTCTTGTGAAACCAAACATTGTCACAGACAAATTACACATTTTGGTTTTAGTGTTCATAAACATAGTCTAAGTTCCTACAAAAGGTTGAGAGGCAGGAAGATTTGGTGAAATTATTCTAGAGTTCAGAGACTGGAGAAGTCTGATAATGTTACACATATGGAGGCATTCGTTGTCATGCCACAGATATTTAAAACAAAACGCACGTGGATGTAAAATATGCCTAGGTTCTGTACGGTTTGGTTTAATTTCAGACAAATGCCAAGAAGAATGGATTTGCTGCCCAGGGAACACAGTCTGATGGGTTGTGAAGACGTCCAAAAGATGCTGATTGACTGTCAATAGCTCAGCATTTGACTGTCGGCCTTCGAAGCGTGGGCACACGTCTGCGGTCTTGGCAATTGAATGAAGCAGCTGACTTAGTTTAGTTTTAGTTAAATAAATAAACGTTATCCTTTTAAAATAACCCTTGCATCTTAGGACATCTTGGGGCAGCACGGTAGCATGGCGGTAGAGTTGCTGCCTATAGCGCCAGAGGACAGGGTTCGATCCTGACTATGGGTGCTTGTCTCTACGCAGTTTGTACGTTCTCCCCGTGACCTGCGTGGGTTTTCTCCAAGATCTTCGGTTTCCTCCCACGCTCCAAAGACGTACAGGTTTGTGGGTTAATTGGTTTGGTATTAATGTAAAATTGTCCCTAGCATGTGTAGGGTAGTGTTAATGTGCAGGGATCGCTGGTCAGTGTGGACAACTCATAATGGAGTAAAATCTGACAAATTAGTCCCTTCATCAGGACTCTACTCATCAATGATCAGAGGAGTAAGATGCTTTCCATTAAATTTACTCACTAATTTTCTTTTATTTGAAGCAGTTTATATTTTGTATTTTCTTCCGTGTTAAATTAATCTTAAATTCATGTTGGCTTTAATGAAAATGTTGAATATTGAATTCCATCTCAAGCAGTTATTTTCACATGAAACAATATTTAAAATAAACTTTTTTCTGTCTTACCTTTAAATTCTGTTACTTTAAACTCTGATTCCGAGCTCTATAAATGCAGGAAAAAGTGAAAGAATAAATTACCGCATAGTACGCAAGTGTCTACTGCATGGAAATTCAATTCAACCAATGTGCTGAAATCTTCTGCAAGTTTCAAATGGACCATTGACTTTAATCTCTTTCTGCCATCATGGTTTTATTCTGGCTTTTCCTGCTTTCTGCAAAATCCATGCAAAAATTAATTTTGTTCTTCCTGGGTCCTGCTTATTCATATATAAAATTAGAATTTGTGAATTGCCATCATAACCCACAAATTGTATGTTTTTTCAGTTCAAGTGAGAAATCTCAAATTTGTTTCCTATAGGTTTCAGTTTTACTAGGTGCAAAAGGACCAAGCAATGAACATAATTTCCTGGTCCAAAACAATGCATGGCATCATCTAATAAAAGTCTTTAACCCAGAATAAGAGGAGATCATTGTTTGTTATAGTCAGTGAATTTGTGGGGAATATTAAATCAAAAGCTAGAACACACAAAATGGCAACGGTCAGGGTGTAGACCCAATTAATTTTACAACAAATACTTAGAAACTAATGAGAGAACAATATAATTTAGGAAAGAAGAGAAGTGTGTTAAAGTTTGTGTTAAGATTGATTATCGAACAGAGGAGAGAAAGTTGGAATAAAAGGGTTGTTTTTAACCTCAAAGGATGTAACTAGTGGAGTGCTGAAGGATCAGTACTCATTTGGTTATGATTTATATTAATGACCAGCAGGAGGAGTGTAAGGCATCCAAGTTTGCCAATGCCATGAAAATAGACAGGAGGTTTGTTGCAATGAGGAGAGTAGAATTCTACAAGAGGCTAGGTGTGTACGTGGAAACTTGGCAAATGAAGTTTAAGGTGGGATTGTGTGAGGTCTTGTTCAAGGAGTTCAGTGCATGAGACGAGGGAAAGGGAAACCCCGAATGCACATCAACATCCTACTATTCTGGCATGTTTTAAGATATTCCAATAACTCGGGTCCATCCTGGCAGGGGCCTCTGAAATGTACATTAAAGTTCTTCCTCCTAATGCTAATTTTAGGTCGAATGCAGAAAGATCAACCCAATTCATTCATGCCAACCAGGATGCCCATCAACCATAGCCAACCTTTGTAATACCTGAAACTATCGAATCACTGCATATTTATTCTACATCTTCAACATATACCATATAAAACAAAGGATATTGCACTGAGCTCTACAGAATCTCTCTGCAAACAATTTTCCATTACCAAAAACACACTGATCATTGTGTTTTGGACTCAACTTGCTATTGCACCATCTGTTTTCCATGAGATATTTTAATGTTGGAAGCTAACACCTAACACCAGTCTTACTATAAATCCAGGCTGACTACATCAAATGCACTACCCTTATCAACATTGTTTGTTATCTTATCAAAAATTCAATCCTCAGCAGATACTATCTTCTTTTAACAAATCTGTGCTGACTCACCTTGCAAGCCTTTCTAATTGATGATACTGAGACTCAAAATTATTTTTCATTATCTTTTATTCAAGAGAGAGATTCTATAGATATAGCTCTAAGGGCTAACAGAATCAAGGGATATGGGGGAGAATGCAGGAACAGGATACTGATTCTAGATGATCAGCCATGATCACATTGAATGGCGGTACTGTCTCGAAGGGCCGTATGGCCTACTCCACCTATTCGCTATGTTTTCCAACAGCAATGTTACAAGCCTATAATTACTGAGGCTGCCTCGTTCTTCCCTTTTATGCAACACATGTTCAATCAATTGGTTACGCAGCACCAGGCTCACATCTAGACCATTTACCCAAATAGTCAACAAACAATATCAGCTTTAGATGCTTGAACAAGATGCTTGAAAAACATTGACAAGTGTGGTTTGCACTATGTTTTGGCATCAGACATCATTGCCTCTAAACAGCTTACATGCCCACTACCATGACCAGTGACTCCACCTTTCGTCTCTCTAAATATCCTTTCAAGTAATTGAGAGAGTCTCAGTAAAACAGGTCAGTATGCAAACATCATTAATTGATTGTAATGAGTGATCTGTTATCCTGGATTAAGGATCTTTCTTTTGAATGTCTGCCAGATTTCATTGGCCCTGCAGAGTTTCAAAGAGAGTTCAGACATTTTAATCCGATTTTCAGAAGCTGTTTTTTCTTACCAGACTCATCTGAGGGTCAGAGGGCATTGTCTTCAGACCTGCTGTGTCTAGTGCCTGGTGTATGTGTTCTTCAGATCTGAACAGCAGTTTTCCTTCAGAGAGCTCAGAGTTACATTCCTGTGTGTTGGCAGAAATATCAGAGGCCCAATATTAACTCACAAAACCTTCAGTTTCAAGTGACTATATAATATATATATATATATAAAATCAGATTGAATACATTTCAGACTTCCATTCACTGATTCATTACATGTAAGCCACAAAAATTAAATGACAAATACAACATGCATTATTTGTTTTAAGAAGGAACTGCAGATGCTGGAAAATCGAAGGTACACAAAAAAGCTGGAGAAACTCAGCGGGTGCAGCAGCATCTATGGAGCGAAGGAAATAGGCAACGTTTCGGGCCGCTGTTTCTCCAGCTTTTTTGTGTACATGCAATATTTGTTTATTGAATAATATTAAATACCCTTCTCCTTCTACCCCCCCCCCCTCCCCCCCCGTTGTTGTTAACCCCTTGATTACAGCTTAATGGTTCCCTGTGCCTCGCCCACATGGCATCAGGCCAGAGCTTGTCCCCCTCCCCTCATCTTAAAACACTTATGCCACTTATGTAATCATGTCCTCTCCTGACTAAAGCCTAGATAATATACAGGTAGTTCTGCCAATAACATGATTGTTACATTCCTAACAACCTTGTGTTATAGAAAACTGGGTTATTAAAACAACTGTCTCAATGGGGAAAAGGGGTTACGGGGCTAGAGTGTTCCAGACACGCAACGACAAAGACATTTTTCAAAGAAATGGGACATCTTGGTCTGTGCGGGCAAGTTGGGCACAAGGGCCTGTTTCCATGCTGTATGCCTCTAGGATTCTATGTTACATTGTATAGTAGAGCATCATTACACAAGTGCCAATAGAAGCAATTGCACATGAAAGCAGCTGTGTTCCTTGGAGACAGGGAGGTTACATGGAAAGTTTATTTTTTCTAGACTGTTTTTTTCCAAGGCAGGTTTGTTTTTACCCCCATCTCCGCCCTATCTCGAGGGGCAGAGAGAATGGGGCAAAGAAAGAGAGAGAGAGGGGGTGGTGGGAGGGGGGGTAGAAGGGGGTGGAGGGGGAGAGGAGGGGAGGGTGAGAGGAGAGGGAGGAGGAGTGGGGGAGAGGGGGGGAGAGGTGGGGGAGGGCGGCTGGGCTGGGGCGGGGCTCGGACGCTGTGGATGGCCAGCCGAGTGTGGGTTGACTGCGAGCATGAGGCGACAAAATGACTGCGAGTCGGGGGGGGTTTAACGTAACTCGCAGCTCGTGGAAAACAGTGGCCAGCAGGCTGCGCGTTGAAAACTCTGCGCAGCTGGCCGCGAGGAGCAGAGCCATTGTGACGTCATCAGCTCGTTAGCTTTAAAAAATGTCGGAGGAGACTTGATGAGCAGGATGGCCCAATTCTGCTCCTATCACTTATGAAGTTATGATCTTAATTCAATGTCAATAAATACTCACTCTTGTAATGAAGATGCTATGAATGAGTGTGGGCTAGATCGCTGGCATAAAACTGCGGTTATAAAATGTGTCTGACCCCTAGGCTCATCCGGTTAGGAAATGTTTTATGATGGTGGAGCTACAGGACACATGCTTTCCGGTGGTCATTTTTTTTGCCCTCATTACCAGATATCTTTCTGCAATCTACAGGTATCATCCTCATTAAGTCATTATTAATCATAGACAACCTTTGTAATACCTGAAACTATTGTAATCACTCCATATTTATGTCTACATCTTCAACATATACAATGTAAAACAACAGATCTTGCACTGAGTACTACAGAATCTCACTGCAAATACATTTCCATCAACAAAAACACTGATCATTATTCAGTTTTAAACTACACTTGCCATTGTCCCATCTGTTTTCCCTGAGACGTTTCCATGTTGGAAGCTATCAACAGCCTTGCTATAAATCCAGACTGACTACATCAAATACGCTACCCGTATCAACATTGTTTGTTATCTCTTCAAAAATGCAATCCTCCGCAGATACTATCTTCCTTTAACAAATCTGTGCTGACTAGCCTTGTAAGCCTTTCTAAGTGATGATCAATACATGGACGCAACAGCAATGTTACAAGCCTATACTTACTAAGGCTTCACTTTTATACAACACATCATTTGCACCACCTGGTCATGCAGAACCAGGCTCATAGCTGGACCTAGAGCTTGAGACTAGGAAATGCTCGAGTCCCCTCTTAAACAGGCTGTGGCACATTTTATCCAGGTCCAGCAATTTCAAATGCGCTACACCTTTTAATACAGTATTTAATTTCCCCAATAACTAATGATATTATTCTCCCTGACGTCTGCATCATTCCCCCTTGTTTGTGAGGAGAGGTGCAAAATATTAATTGAGAATCAGAACCACATATTCTGTCTCCACAAATCAGTTGTTGCTGTGGTCTTGATTTGACCGTACCCTTTTTTGTTGGCCTCGTGTCCTTTGCATATATATAGGCTTTACTTTCTCTAAAATAGACACATTGTGCTGGGGTAACTCAGCAGGCCAGGCAGCATGAGAAAAAAGATAGGTGATATTACGGGTCAGGTCCCTTCTTCAGTCTGAAAGTAGAGCGGAGGAAACTGGAGATAAGAAAAGACCAGAACAAAGCAGGGTCTGCAACAGATGATCAAGGAAGGGTCGAGCCCATAATGACCCATTGTTGGCTGAGGAAGAGGTGATAATGAAGGGATACAAGGATGCGAACAGTGGAACTAGTAGGATGACTAGGATGGGGAAGGAGGAGAGAGAGGGAATGCACAGTTTACTTGAAATTAGATAAATCATACCGCTCGGTTCAAAGCTGACCAAGCAAAATATGAGGTGCTGTTCCTCCAAATTAATGACATGATGTATTTGAATTTAGAGAAGGTAAAATCACTGTTGACAATGTAAAATTACTGATTAATAATCTTATATTCGTAAAAAATGGCCTTGTCCACACAAAACTAAATCAGAAAATGTTGGAAATGAAATGTAATGACATCAGGATTTAATGCAATTACATCAGGATCTCATTAGGAGAAAAACTATTGGGGAGGGGGAGGAGTCCAGAACCAGGGGTCACAGTTTAGAAATATGGAGTAGGCCATTTAGGACTGAGATGAGGAAAAATGTCTTCACCCAGAGAGTTGTCGATCTGTGGAATTCTCTGCCACAGAAGGCAGCGGAGACCAATTCACTGGATGTTTTTCAATAATGAGTTAGATTTAGCTCTTAGGGCTAAAGGAATCAAGGGATATGGGGAAAAAGCATGAAAGGGTACTGATTTCTGAAGAAGGGTTTCGTCTGAAGCCTGAACAGTCTGAAGAAGGGTTTCGGCCCTTTGCTCCATAGATGCTGCTGCATCCGCTGAGTTTCTCCAGCATTTTTGTGTACCTTCGATCTTCCAGCATCTGCAGTTCCTTCTTGAACACAATACTGATTTTAGATGATCTGCCATGATCATATTGAATGGCTCGAAGGGCCGCATGGCCTGCTCCTGCACCTATTCTCTATTATTTTATGTGTCTATGCTTCTAAAACCTTGTTTCAGGTAAACACTGATGGATTTTGGCAAATCCAATGATTTTTTCAAATTTTCAGCATTTCTGGTTTTCGAAATGTCTGAACACGTCTCTCTTCCAGTCATCTCTGAGCATTCTCACTGTTTTAAAAACATCTTACCACATACCAAAGCATGAACTGACAAATTACTGGCATCCATGTTCCCAGGGAAGAGAATTAATGAGTGTGCTTTAACCCTTCGTGGCGGCGACTGACATTTGAGAACATCCTCTTGTTTGCTTGGCTCGCCACTGCTCTGTGGTGGTGCTGCCTGACCCAGCATCTCCTCTGATTTACAGTGCGGTCTCAGGAAATCCAAGGATGAACTCTTCTTGTTTTTCCGTTGGTTTCCCTCGGGGTCTCCCTCTGTTTTTTTCATTTTATTGATCTTTCCTTTCTTGAAGATAAAGAAGTCGCTGAGTTTAGGGTATCTCTTTTTAGTTTTTAAAGGGATTGACGTTGTGGTGCTTGGTTCTTCTTGCTTCACAGGGTCGGCGTTCCTGTACAAACCAGAGAAATAGTTCAAGGAGAAACAGTCGGATCACAACAATCCAGCCCCATGTGATACAAACGCTTCCCCAAGTTACAATACATCAGCTACTGGGGGCTCTTTATATGACGTGTTTGAAATTATAGTTAATAATAGACTTTCTAACAGATCTTCATTCAACTTGGCACATCCAATTTTCTAACATAATTTACACAATGATCCAGGCTGTTACAAAAAATAATTGTGTGTCTGATCATCCCCATTGTGAAACTGTAGATTGCAAATATCCATCAAGATGAGAAGTTGCAAACTACAACCTAATGATTTGTGGGCATAATCTTGTCTAGCCACAGTGCACATTGACCCAAGTCGATGATGTATTTGTTATCTCGACACAATATTTCAATGTTTGGTAGTTTTAGCTAAAATTGGGTACGTTTTAAAAAGCTCACTCCTGTAAATTGTGATTTATTGATAGGGAGGATTAATTTGGGCTTTTGCATTTACTTGATAACTGATATACAATATAAAGAAAAAATATTCATGGTTAACTTAGATCTTGTCAAAGACTTCATTTTCATGCTCGATTTGTACATCTATTAGGATATCGGAAATTCAGGAACAGTTTGACGAAAAATACTGCAGATTCTATAAGCACATATAAGCCAACTAAGAAAATATTCATCAGCTCAGAGAACAAGGGTATCACATGGACACAACATGCTGGAATAACTCAGCAGATCAGGCAGCATCACTGGAGAACAAGGTTTGTCTAGAGATGCTGCCTGACCAGCTGAGTTACTCCTGTGCACTTTGTGTATCGGGCAGCGGATTTTTTGTAGAATGGTAACCAAAGTTCTGCATCTGCAGTTCCTACGTTTCTATATATCATACCCACCTAATCCCTTCCCAACTGCAAGAAAATACTACATAAGACTCAAGACCTATATGACCTCGGCGATCGAGTAACGCTGGGATGAGCTGCTAGGCGCAAACTCGCGACCTTGCGGATACGAGCCGAGCACTCTACCACTGAGCGGGATCTCTTAGGTTACAGACCTCTGCTCTAAACCACATCCAGTCATAAATAACAAATGCTAGTGGCTACAATAAATATGTACATTAGTGAGATTTCGAAAAAAAATGGGAGAGGCTAATCGGGTCTAAATACACTCTTCCTTTATATAGTTTGCACAATTTCTATAAAATATATCTACTTTGTTCCTTAAATTCCTTATTACCCACAATCCATTCCCAATTAGTTTAGAAAATTATATATTGGACCTGAAACGTCACCTATTCTTTTTTTCCAAAGATGCTGCCTGATCATCTGAGTTACTCCAGCATTTTATGTCTGCCCTAATTTAATTGAGATGATTTCAACTTATTAAAAGTGATCAAGCAGGGAAAAGCAACAGTGACAACCTGGTTGGAAGGAAATTAAACCTTGGGCAAATCCCAACTAATTTGGTTTATTACTGCCAAAATAGCAGGAGGGTTCAGATTTGTCTCTTTTGTCTGATCGTCATGGCTTCTTTGGGAAACAGTAACAGTGAGTTTTGAGGTAAACAATAGGACAATAACAGCAGAATGAAACGGTTGGCATCTGTTTGAAGGAAATCATCGCTTTGGAGTGTTTTGTTAAAAACAACCCTAGTCTTACCCTAATGAATTATCAATGACAGAAGTCTGTGATATATGAGGCAAGATAGTTTAGAATGTAGTAGGGGCGGCACGGTGGCACAGTGGCACAGTGGTAGAGTTGCTGCCTTACAGCACCAGAGACCTGGGTCCCAGGTTCGATCATGACTACGGGTGCTGTCTGTACGGAGCTTGTACGTTCTCCCCGTGACCTACGTTGGTTTTTTCCCCCGAGATCTTGGGTTTCCTCACACACTCAATAGACGTACAGGTTTGTAGGTATAAATGTAAATTGTCCCTAGTGTGTGTAGGATAGTGCGAGTGTGTGGGGATTGCTAGCCGGTGTGGGCCGAAGGGCCTGTTTCTGCACTGTATCTCTAAACGAACTAAATCAAGATTGGGAAGAAACAATAAGCTTGGGCTCTGCACGTGGAAACATAACATGGTCATATTGTATTTTCTGCTTATTGGTTAAATAAATTGTGTGTATCTGTGCATGATCTCACTCAGTTAACCAGCCTGGCTGTAAACCATATTCTGGCTGTAAACCATATTCTGCTATTTGAGTTCATGCTTTGTTTCAGAATCTGTGTTCTTACGTTAGATATTAGTATAGATCAATCAATCCTGTATAACATCCACAAACCTATTTGCCTGCATTTAGCCCATATTCCTCTAAACCTTTCCAATCCACGCACCTTCTAAGTATCCTTTAAATGCTATTATAATACCAAATATTCATCAAATGTTTTATTTTTTATTTAAGATTTCTATTACATTTTGATTAAAGAAGTTATGCTTACAGTGATAGAAATCTTCAATAAAAATTAAACATTTAATGAAAATTTGGTATTATAACAGCATTTAAATGACACTTAGACAGGTATGTGGATCTTTATAAATCCCTCATTAGGCCCTAACTTGAATAATGTAACACAATTTGCCACTACACTTTAAGCTTTTCAAGGTCTTAGAGTGGAAAGCAGATTTAGCAAAAATTTGAATTGGACTCAGTTATGCTCACGTACTCCAAACGCTGTGTTCTCTTTAAATGAGAGAAAATGAGGCAAAGATTGAGTAGTAGGTGTTCAGAATTATGAAAGGTGTTGAAACAGTACCTAGGGTGAAAGCCTCCAGCAGCAGATGGCAAGCGCATGTGTTGAAAATAATTAACATGAAAAACCTTAGGCAAAGAGAATTATTTTTATATACAGCAGATTGTGACAATTTGGCTCGTGGAATGTGAAAATGTGGCTCAATAGTAACTTTAAAATGGAACTGAGTTACTGCTTGAACAGGAACATTTTACAGACCACTGGAAAGAGTAAGGGAGTGGCACTAATTGGTTTTCCACTGCACGTAGAAACATAGAAAAATAGGTGCCAGAGTAGGCCATTCAGCCCTTCGAGCTAGCACCACCATTCAATTTGATCATGACTGATCATCAAAAAATCAGTACCCCATTTCTGTATTTTTCTCACATCCCTTGATTCCTTTAGCCCTAAGAGCTCAATCTAACTCTCTCTTGACACAATCGGCCAAAGACCTAATAGATTATGATGCAAGCCATGGACCATTCTGCAGCTTACTTGCCACAGGATAAAAAACAGTTATATTAACAACATGCTGAGGTGAATGAAATACTGCAAATGTGTTGCATATAATCTTTTCTTTCCGAAACATTCATTTAAAATCAAAGAGGACATCAGAATACTTTTCTGGTAATAAGTCTTCCATCTCTAACATATAATGAGAATATTTCCTCAACCCCATCTCCCACTTAATCCATGTAATTGCCTTGAAAATGGTGCCTGCCATTCTTTAAATGTCCACCAGGAGGTACACAGGAACAGTGTAAGGCGGCCCGGGCAGTGTGCAGGGCGGTGTGCAGGGCGGTGTGCAGGGCAGTGCTGCTCCCCACCATCATCACCGCGATGATCCAGAAGGGCATGGCTGGCCGAGGTGGACTCACGGTGGAAGGTAAGACCTTTTTTTCACCCAGTTTTATTCCACCAGGGAGGTCTTGCCTTCCACTACCTACAACCTCCAGCAACCACCGTCAACTAGCATCGCAACCGGCTTCGACTAAAAAAACTGGCCGCAACCTATTTTTAGTCGTGGCCGGTTTTGAATTTTTTGAAATAATCGCCAGAACATAGAAGAAGCGGAAACCACTTTCAACCATTAGGAAGACTGACAAAAACCTCTGGGAAACTCCAGGAACCGCTGGACAACCTTGGGTGGGGCGCAAAGTCTCCAGAGGTTTCCGTTCAGGTTTCCTAAGTGGGACAGGGGCATAAGGCAGAGACTAGGTATTGTCCTCTGCGCCCTTTACAAACTTCAATTCAAAATTTACCAACTGAATGATGAATCATCCTGGCATCAGCACATACCTGGTTTCCTCAAATACTGTCTTATTATTGAAGAATTCTTCAAGTCCATCATCTACCTGGGTGTTGGCTGCATTCTCTTTCTTCTCCTGGTCTGCAAATTTCACCTAGTCCACATACAAACAAGACATGTTGAACATACAAGCAGGTATCATCGTCAAATAGAATTTAAAAACGCCCTTCTCAGACCGAGCAAAACTGCAATTTCAATTCTGAAGAATAAACTCTTACCAATGCACAATCATTTAAAGAATTGAGGACCAGAGGATCTAGGTTTATGGTGAAGGGGGGAAAGATTTAACGGGAAGCTGAGTGGTAACTATTTTGTACACAAAGGGTGGTGGGTGTACGGAACGAGCTGCCAGAGGAGTTAGTGGAGGCAGGTACTATCACAACGTTTAAGAAACATTTAGACAGGTACCTAGATTGGGTAGGTTTGGAGGGATATGGGCCAAAGGCAGACAGGTGGGACTAGTGTCATGTGCAAGCTGGGCCGAAGGGCCTGTTGCCACGCTCCATGACTCTATCTATAACTGCGAAACAACTTTTTACAAGAATTCATTTTCCAACTCTCACTTTGCATAAAAAATAACCAAGTTCACCCCACAGGGGAATCATCGGCACACCTGGAACAACATAAAAGGAGCTGAAAACCAGCATGGTTTCTTCCCTCTCCTTTGTGGCCTAGTTACTGAAGGTATTCCAGATACATTTGTACAGGTTAACCAACTTCCTGTTTTCTAACACCCAGGTCCACTGTATAATGCTGATGTTAAAAGTGAATATAATATTATTTTTTTAAATCCCACTTAATCTACTACTGATTCCCTATCCACTTCAAAAGTCTGTTCCTCGTTTCATTAAAATCAAATCCAATATTTCTCTGGCAACTATTATTAAAGGTGTCTTATTAGATTAGCTTAAAGAATTAGTTCCTATCCTTGTGATGACACAGTGTATCGGGATAACAATTTGCCAACATAAGATTGTGCAGAGAATGCTGACAATTCATTAGGTCATTGACCTCAGTACAAGTGACAGTAATAATAAACTAAACTAAACAAAAAATACTTTATAATTTTAGTTCTTCTCCATTTACTTAATTGAATTAAGAATGAAGAATTATTTTAATTGTTAAATGTATCCAGCTGATACTAAGGTTAGGACAAAACTCTGATTATCAATAACCATTTTCTGTTACTTGCACTTTATCAGTTTATTTATTCATGTGTGTATATATTTATATCATGGTATATGGACACACTGATCTGTTTTGTAGTAAATGCCTACCATGTTCTGTGTGCTGAAGCAAAGCAAGAATTTCATTGTCCTATACAGGGACACATGACAATAAACTCACTTGAACTTGAACGTGCTAACTGACCTTCCCAAGTTTTGTTATTGTCATGGTAACTTTGCACTGATATTTCAACACATATTATTCATCGTGGATAGAGGGGGGCAGCAAGAGCTACAAATGCTGCAACACACAATGTTCCTTTTACTGTCTTCTGTTGGTGAACAGCACTCATTAAACGTTTATCCCAGGATGCTGTGTTAAATTCACAAAATTACAAATTACACAATTACAAGTATGGAGTAACTCTAATCTGGTCAATTAGCACTCTCCACGTTTATTCTAAAACTAGGAAACACTATGGGAGCTGGAATCTCATCCTTTACCATAAAAGGTTCCTGATTGCACACTTCCTTTTTGCAGTCGGGGGGAAGAGATAGGAATTTACTGGTAGCCGCAGAGTTCTTTATTTCTACCTGATCTTTTCAAACATAAGTAACTACCAAAAAGATTATTGGATTGATCAACAACCTTTTAACGATTTGATGATTTGCCTGCAGATATTGATCCGTCAGAACAGGTAAAAGACACAAAGTGCTGGCGTTACTCAGCGGGTCAGGCAGTATAACTGGAAAACATAGATAGGTGACCCTTTTTTCAGACTGAAGGGTCCCAGCCCGAAACATCACCCATCCATGTTATCCAGGGATGCTCCTGACTCACGGAGTTACTACACCACTTTGTATCTTCTTTTGTAAATCAACATCTGTATTTCCCCCCTCCTACATAAACAGGTACATGATAGGAAAAGTTTGGAGGTATATGGACCATGCACAGGCAAGTAGGACTAACTCCATTAAGCAACTTGGCTGGCATGGACGTTGGGCCGAAGGGCCTGTCTCTATGCTGTAGGGATCTATGTACAGCTTTGACTCTGAGAAAATGACTTACGGAAGGTTTGGAAGGAGGCTGCTTCCTGGTCCGATTTGGCCTTGGTCTTCCCCGTGTGTGGTGCTGCAGTTTAAATCCTTCTGTGGGCAGCTCTATTAGACAATCCGTAGAATCATTCTCAGTATTTGTGCCATTTGCAGCAGTTATTTCTTCACAGGCTGGATGCGACTTAACAGACTGAACGTCATCTGCCAGCAGTTCTGTTGTAGTTGCAGAAGGCACTTCTTCAGTTTGTCTTTCTACCTCCATGTCCGAGCTCCCTGAGGAAAAGAAAATAACTTAATTAAGCACACAGTGAATCTGTAGCTCATACTTAGTCCTTGTTTTAATCTTCTCCCCATCTCCGGCTGTTCACTGTCTTTGGGCCAGTGTTCCATTGGTACCATTCACAATCATGTGTCGCATCCAACCACCTTGAGATTAATTGGGACAGGACCAGGGTTCTGAATGGTGCAGAATTTTTTTAATCCATTCAAGAAGACCATTTTTAGCATCAGAACGTGGCGATCCTAACGCAGAGGAGTCAATGCAAGGCTCGTTGTGATGGAATGACTTTGAACAAGTGGGCATGATGGATCTGCAAGAGGCATGTTGGTTAGAGCAAATATAATTCAGTTTAAATTTGTTATAGAAAAGGCAAAAATAAATAGACTGGATAAAATTTCTAGAATAATACAACTTCTTGAAAATCAATGCCACTTGACCCAGTGGTTGATATGGAGTTACCCAATCTAATCCCACCTTCCAGCACTAGATCTGTCGACCTGCAGTCCATAGCTCTTCAAGCCCTTTTCCAAGTAGGTCAAAGCTGTTAGAGGCTTCTGCTTCTACCACCAGTCAGTTTCAGACGTCTACTGCCGTCAGTGTGGACTTTTATTTAACTTCTACCAATTACTGTAAATCTACGCCTCTTGGTTTTTTAACCTGAGGGAAATAGGTCCTTCCGTTTTCACTCTGTCTAGGTTCCTCATAATGTTTTAAACCTCATTTAAGTCCCGTCTCAGCTTCCTCTGTTCAAAAGAAAACAAGCGTCAAAACTTATCTTACTGGTAAAATGTTTCTGCACTGACAACATCACTGTCTGAAGAAGTGTTTTGGCCCAAAACGTTGCCTATTTCCTTCGCTCCATAGATGTTGCTGCACCCGCTGAGTTTCTCCAGCATTTTTGTGTACCTTCGATTTTCCAGCATCTGCAGTTCCTTCTTGAACACATCACTGTACATCTCCTCCTTGCCCTCTCTAGTATTTGTTTTCTTCAAAATTGATGATTTTCATCAACAGAAGATCAGGTAGACTTGCTGCCTCACAGCGCCAGAGACCCGGGTTCGATCGTGACCTCTGGTGCTGTCTGTGTGGAATCTGCACCTTCGCTCTGTGACTGCCTGGGCTTCCTCCGGGTGCTTCGGTTTCCTCCCACATCCCAAAGATGTACGGGTTTGTCGGTTAACCGGCCTCTGTAAATTGTCCCTGGTGTGTTGAGAGTAGGATAACATACTGTAGAACTAGTGTGAACAGGTGATCAATGGTCGGCGTAGACTTGGTGGGCCGAAGGGCCTGTTTCCCTGCTGTTTCTCTAAACTAAACTAAACCGTACACAGTCCACGAGTACTGTCTGTGTTGTATGCAGTTTTAGCAATAAAACGCCTGCCCTTATATTCACTGATAATATAACTAATAAAGTAAGTTATTTTATTAACCTGTCCTGTTACCTATTAGGATCTATGGCAACCACTTTAAGTCTTCCATGCCAAGTTACAGTGGTGAAATTAAGCGGTCTTAAGAATTGGCATGCATGTGATTAAATGCTCACGTATGATTCAAATCTAACACCAAGTCTGAAAACAGCCTGATTCATTCAGAGACTGGCAATAGGGAAGGATCAGGCTCAGAATTTACAGTAAGGACTGAACTGGGCATGTTTAAGAAATCCATTCAGAGAAATAAAGACAGCCTCAAATTATAAAGCATTAAATGTCATGGGTAGAGTAGGCAAAAATTAAAATCAGATAGTTAATAGATTTTATGATATTAATAGAAACATAGAAAATAGGTGCAGGAGTAGGCCATTCGGCCCTTTGAGCCTGCACCGCCATTCGATATGATCATGGCTGATCATCCAACTCAGTTTCCCATCCCTGCCTTCTCTCCATACCCCCTGATCCCTTTAGCCACAAGGGCCCCATCTAACTCCCTCTTAAATATAGCCAATGAACTGGCCTCAACTACCTTCTGTGGCAGAGAATTCCACAGATTCACCACTCTCTGTGTAAAAAATGATTTTCTCATCTCGGTCCTAAAAGACTTCCCTCTTATCCTTAAACTGTGACCCCTAGTTCTGGACTTCCCCAACATCGGGAACAATCTTCCTGCATCTAGCCTGTCCAACCCCTTAAGAATTTTGTAAGTTTCTATAAGATCCTCCCTCAATCTTCTGAATTCTAGCGTGTACAAGCCGAGTCTATCCAGTCTTTCTTCATATGAAAGTCCTGACATCCCAGGATAATAATTGTGATGAGTATATATTATGGTTCACAGTGTGGTCTATCCCCTTATAAAATGTGAACATTTTCTGCAGTTGCTGGAGTTAGAAAAATCGTTCATTTTCAGTTAGTATGTTATTTTCCCCACTTACTCTTCAAAGCTGTAGTTGGCCTGATTCTTCTGGAATGTATGGTCTTCCTACGAAGTATAGACAGATTCTGTGGAAGAGATGTCACATTTGTTAGAAATTAGCAATATTTTATATTATTCATTCAGTTTTTGGATCTGAGTATCACAAGCATGGACAGCATTAATTGGCTTGAGAGGTGGTAGTGAGCTGGCTTCTTAAAACACCATATTATTTATGCAACAAAGTCTGAGTTGCATAAATTAATGTCGTAAGCCAACCCCAATAAGAATTATCTAATCTTTGAAGTTCACCTTGAAAAGAAAGCACGATACAGTAGTCCCATGTTATAATGGACCATGGGTTGGGGGTAGGGGAGGGGGGGGGGGCATGGTGTCCATTATTGCCGATTATCCACCCAATGCAAAAAACTGCAGATGTTGGTTAATACACAAAAGGACACAAAGTGCTGGAGTAACTCAGACAGGATCTCTGCAGAACATGGCAAGGTGATGTTTTGGGTTGGGATCCTACTTCAGACTTCAGTCTGGAACTGGGCCGAGAATCCCGGTGAGTTGAGGGGATGATCTACGGAGACATTGGTCGTGGCCCGCGGGCGCCCGGAGTGCAGCGAGGGTTGGTGGTCTGGACGTGGGCGGGGGGCGGGGGCAGTAGGTCCGGCTTGGTAGTTGCCAGGGGAGACGGTGTGGGCCAGAGGTGGCGCCTGCAGCCTGGTCTGGCGGTGAAGGTCGGTAGATCCGTCCTCTGTAACTGAAATCCATTACAAAGAGATCCATAAAAACAAGGGTTTACTGTACTCAGTTTCAGCCAATTCCCAATTTTAAAATCTGCTGTGACTAATACCTCCATTGGAACCAAGCCGTCCACTGGGATTTTTAGTGAAACACTACTTTTGTTGCTGATGACTTCTTCCTCTGAGATTTCTACACGTGTTGTGTTTGTGTCTAATGTTTCACACGGAGACTGCATTACATAACATGCCTAAATGGAGAAAATTCAGAGTGTAAATGAATTGTCTAAAATTAAAGGTAATAGCTTTTCATAAGTTCAAAGTTCATAGTTCATAATATGGGAGCAGAATTAGGCCATTCGGCCTATCAAGTCCACTCCGCCATTCAATCATGGATGATCTATCTTTCCCTCTCAACCCCATTGTCCTGCCTTAACCCCTACCATCTGTGCTAAGCAAGAATCTTATTGTTTAGTTTGCTGCCCATTTTACAGGGGAAAGTACAAGGTGGCTGTAAATTGATGTGTAGAAAGCAGATGCTGGTTTAAACAGAAGATAGACACAAAGTGCTGGAGTAAGTCAGCAGGTCAGGGAGCATCTCTGGAGAAAAAGGATGGATGTCGTTTCGGATCGGAACACTTCCTCAGATTGAAAGTAAAGGGGACGGAACATTAGATAGGAAAAGGCCAGAACAAATCAGGGCTGGCATCAGATGACAAAGGTAGGGTGATGTGCCTAATGGCCCATTGTTGGCTGGGGAAGAGGGATACAAGGATGCAAAGGATAACAAAGGGATACAAGGATGTAAACAGTGGAACCAGTAGGATGACTGGGGGGGGGGGGGGGGGGGGGGGGGGGGGGGGGGGGGGGGGGGAAGGAAATGGAATGCAGGGGTTACTTGAAATTAGATACATCAACGTTCATGCAGCTGGGTTGCAGGCTGCCCAAGCTGTAAACAGGTTCTTGATGTGAAAGGGGAGAAGAGTTCTCATGATGAGAGGAAAATGGGAGCGTTGCCCTCTGTGGGAGTTGGTGTTGGAAAGAGTGGAGTGTGGATTGCACGGGTAGATGTGTGGCAGGGGTGAGGTGGGAGAGGGGAGTGTGGCAGGGATGGGAAGAGAAGCTCCAAGACAGGGCGGGGAGGTGACATAAACGGCCAGAGGTTGGGAGCATTGCAGTCATCAAACTGCCAGAATCTAAAAAAAAATAATAATTTATGAAATGTCTTTTACATAATTTATGTCATGAGCAACACTTACAAGCTTCTGCTGAGCAATGGCCAAGTCCTTCAGAACATTGTCGACAATGTGGTTGATTAAAGCAGCGGTAACATTGAGCTTCACTTCACTGTGCCAACACAGAGCAACCATTCGTTATTTACATATCATCGTAATACATCATTATCTCACTTTAAATCCTAACTCGTAGTAGATTCTAGAAACAAGCCGAGTTTGACGTTTCTAATCCCGATTCTCGTTCTCTGACATTTTTTAACTAACTATAATTAAACAGCAAAGGCACAGGGAAAATATTGGAGGAATTCAGCAGAATGGGAAGCCTCTGCCGAGAGAGGTTACAAGTTAATACTTTCTTTCAGAACTGGAATCACACTTGGCCAACAGTATTCAAACATTGTGTGTAGGAAGGAACTGCACATGCTGGTGGTTTACACCAAAGATAGACACTAAATGCTGGCAGTGGCGGACTGGGTCTAAACATTTTTGTTGCCAGGAGACAAAGGGGGCCCACTTCATCAGGGGCCCACTTGATATAGGGGGCCCACTTCATCAGGGGCCCACGCCATCGGGCAAGCTGACACCTTGGCCAGTCCGCAAACGAATGCTGGTATAACTCAGCGGGTCAGGCAGCGTCTTTGGAGAAAAGGAATAGATGATGTTTTGAGTCGAAGCTGAAGAAGGGTCTCAACTCGAAACTATCAAAGGGAAGCTCCTCAGATGCTGCCTGACCTCTTGAGCATTTCCAGCAATTTCTGTTTTTATTTCAGATTTCTGGCATCTGCCATTATTTATTTGTCTATGTTGTGTGCTAATAAAGCCCACTGCATTCAGAAGGCAAAGACACACACAGCCCAGAGAAAGAGGGGATATCATTAGTAGTTCATGAGCTCCTCTCCACAAAGACCTGTCATTTCAAGTTGGTGACATGCTAATATGGTCTGTACCTGTGATGTTTGGTGGACTGTGTGGGGTGGGTGGGAGGCTACAGAGGGCGGTAGACACCGTCCGGTCCAACATAGGTACTATGTCATCGGGGTATCTACAGGAGTCACTGCCTTAATAACACAGTTAATGTCATCACAGACCCACACCGCCTTGACCCCATTCTTATTTTGCTACTTCCATCTGGAAGTAGGTACAGGAGCCTGAAAACCTTGACCACCAGGTTCAAGAAAAGCTTCTTCCTAGAAAACTATCAGGTTCTAGAACACTACACAACATCAGCCTCAGCAACTATGATCTTCTATAGACCGTGTCTTTGGTTACATTGGGGACTTTGCTGGGGTTCATTTTTGCACTATTTGGTTGCCTTCTATAACAGTTCTGAATTGATTGTATTTTTGATTACTATATATTATCTGCGTGCTGTTGTGTTTATGGGGCTGTTAAGCTATAGCAAGCAAGAATTCTATTGTTCTGTCGTCAGCGCATATGACAATTAAATACCCGACTCTTGGACGGGGGAATATCCAGACCTGAGTTTGTTCACGATCCCTAATCCCGTTTGATCAATAATCATGCTCCTTGCAAAATTCTTAGGGTTGACGATTTTGTCAGCTACTTTGCTGATGAACTGTTCCTGCATGTTGACTTTCTGCACAAGACTGGGGCAGAGATTGCTGGCGGACTTCATGAGAGACTGAATGAGTGTCTGAGGAAAATGGAGAGACAAAATTTAATTTGAAAAACATTCATTTTGAAGAAAGATTTTTTAACATACGTTTCCGATTTATTTTTGCCTTAACTTGAGATTATTTCTAGAACGGGATACAGGCGTTGTTCCCAGTTTCAAAACGTTATCCATGTTTATGTCAAAACATTGAGCAATGCAGGTTACAAAACCAAGGGAGTTCCCGGTTTAAGACAGATGATCTCAATTAGCAATAATATGCATACAGTTCATCAAGTTGAAATGATATCAGTTCTCCTCTCGATTAGTACAGTCATAACCAACAATATCTGACTAAATTATAGTCAGTCTTATATGTCCTAAAAAATAACATTGTCACAATTACAGATCTATGCTTATTCATTATCGTTTCATATGGTCAAAACTCAGAACAAAGTTGATGGAAGAATAGTAAGCCCATGAAGACACAGTAGCCTTGTCACAATCTCTCTCTGCAACTGTATTCTGCAGCAAATCTCTCTTCTGTCCTAATCAAGACCGAAGTGCCAATGCTCAATCCTGCATCACCTTTGATTTTCAGAATCGACCTGTTGTTCAGTACTCCCTGCTCAGAAAGGAGAGCCAGTTAGCTTCTATTTTACATTAACTCAGCCTGGTCTTGCTGCTTTGAGAGAAGACCTCTTTCTGCTGACCTTGCTGGAGAAAGGGGGAAAACAAAGATCTCATTCCTAATCACACCCAAATTCTGGCAGACCTTTGTGTCAGGATCAACATCCCAATCCTAAGGCAATACGGCACATGGCACAGCTGTATAACTGCTGCCTTACTGAGACCTGGGTTTGATCCCGACTACGGGCACTGTCTGTGCAGAGATTGTATGTTCGCCCTAGGACCATGAGGGTTTTCTCCGGGTGCTCCGGTTTCCTCCCACATTCCAATGCATGCAGGTGTGTAGGTTCATTGATTACCGTAAATTGCCCCTAGTGTGTAGGATGTGAAAGTGGGATCACATGGAACTAGTGTACGGGTGATCAATGGTCGGCGCGGACTTGGTAGGCCGAAGGCCCTGTTTCCACACTGTAGACAATAGCCAATAGGTGCAGGAGTAGGCCATTCGGCCCTTCGAGCCAGCACCGCCATTCAATGTGATCATGGTTGATCATCCCCAACCAGTACCCCGTTCCTGCCTTCTCCCTATATTCCCTGGCTCCATTATTTTTAAGAGCCCTATCTAGCTCTCTTGAAAGCATCCAGCGAACCCGCCTCCACCGCCCTCTGAGGCAGAGAATTCCACAGACTCACCACTCTCTGTGAGAAAAAGTGTTTCCTCATCTCCATTCTAAATGACTTGCTCCTTATACTTAAACTGTGGCCCCTGGTTCTGGACTTCCCCCAACATCGGGAACATGTTTCCTGCCTCTAGCGTGTCCAAACCCTTAACAATCTTATATGTTTCAATGAGATCGCCTTTCATCCTTCTAAACTCCAGAGTGTACAAGCCCTGCTGCTCCATTCTCTCAGCATATGACAGTCCCGCCATCTCGGGAATTAACCTTGTAAACCTACGCTGCACTCCCTCAATAGCAAGAATGTCCTTCCTCAAATTAGGGAATCTCTAAACAAAACAAAACTACATTCCCTTGAAGGATGCAGATGTTAGTTAGCATTCTCGTTGGATTTTGCTTCATGCCCAGAGAAAATCAATGAGCCACAGATGGAATGCGATGAGCTGCAGCCAAATCTCCGGGATGCAGGACAGGAGACTGTATTACAGGAGCAATACCAAGGATGCTGTTCCTTCACTGAGCAGGAGAACAGGTTACAATAGTCAGACTGATCTGATTCATCTCTAAAGTCATACACCAAGGAAAATGGTCCTTCAGACCATCAAATCCATCAGTACATTTTGTAGAAGATGTACAGCTAGTTCTTACCTGGATTTCCTCAATTATAGCTTGGGAGACCTCTTCAGCAGCTGACTCCAGCTTTCCCTGCACCCTCCTTAACAAAGGTGTTGTGTTACCCATTTGATACATGGCTGGTAACAGCTGTAATATAAGAAGTACGAGAGGGAAAGAAAGAAGCAGAGCGATATTCAAGGCGATAAATAAGAATGTTTGTAACAGTAATAACAAAGAACAAATTTAAAGCTTGACTTTCAAGGTCTTGTAACATTGCCTCTCCATTTCTCATTTCTCCAACTTGATTCTGAGAGAGTGATTTTGAGAGAGTGAAGTGTCAATGTGCACAAGAGTACCAAGATACAGCGACAAGAATAGACTTCAAGCGCATAATGCACAGCAGTGACTTGATTTCTTTCAAAGTTGTTGGTTAGTTCGAATATGTGGGTGGTTAAGGATAGAAGCAGCAGGCCACTCAGCCAAGGCATTCCAGTCACCCAGCCCATTGCAAGAGAATTACCTCATTGATGTCCCAAACTAGCAGGATGGAACCAACAGCCACCTTTGAAATTACCTCATATCTCAAACGACGAACAAAGTTAGCCCTTTGAGACGGTGTTTGTCATCTCCATGTGAACCAACTAGATTCAACTTGCTTTTACTGACTCCCCCTCCGGCTTTCTAATAAATGGGTCAAAAGTACGCAGACTCCGTCTTATCTCTGCACAAAAAATGACATGCATTTTACAAATGACTTTGTTGGACTAACCTTTATTTTTCAAAGTGGATATAGGGGTAGTGGATCAGTATATTTTACAAACTTGTTCCCACATTAGAACAGAGCCCGCATGAAGTTATGGTCCTGGTCATAGATGGCCTGGCCACAAGCTTAATTCTGTGACTATGTGCAATTGCAAAACCTAAAGGTGTGAAGAAGGGTCTCGACCCGAAACGCCGGCCATTCCTTCTCTCCAGAGATGCTGCCTTAGTTACTCCAGTATTTTGTGTCTATCTTTAATTTAAACCAGCATCTGCAGTTCTTTCCTACAAATGCAAAACGTAAATGTTTGAATACAACAAATTCTCTGCCCTTTTGTAACTGGCATCAGTAGATTCACTGCAATTCCTATTCTCTCCAAGATTAAAAATGTCATAACATATTTCCCTGTATAGTAATTCTTCATTTATTTGATTTGTATTCTGAAATGGCCACACTTTAACAAGGGCAGACTTGCTTTAAACTTGACCTAATCAATAATCTACTTATAACAATCAGAGATAACATTCATGTTCCAATGACAAAAATGTTCCAAGAATTTATTATAAAAATATATTTTATTCAGATGTTGGTCAGCGTGATAATCGAAACATTTTACCAAGTATATTTTGCAAATGTTATTAAATCATATCAATGTGTACTCCAGTAAGCCCACATTCCAGCACATAGAAAGATGTACTTTTCATTATTTCATAATTTTAAAAGATAGCAGTCTTTTCATGGACTCACAGTGGTTAATGTCTTAGCATCCTTAATGATTTCTTCCGCAAATATGATATCGTCTTGCCTTTCTTTCACTGATCCATTGTCAATAATGTGCAGATATTCTTGCACCTTTTCACACACACTGTCCACCATCTATACAAGCAAGAAAACCAAGTTATTTTGCGGTCAATTTATTGCTTGACAATTGATATTCATGAGACCCAGGAGCAGAATTAGGCCATTCGGCCCATCGCCTGCTCTGCCATTCTATCTTTCCCCCTCAATTCCATTCTCCTACCTTCGCCTCAGTCTTTGAATTACATTCCGTATCGTTATTTGCTGGTATCATAATTTAAAGTCAGCGTTTACTCTCGTCAGAGGGGTCTCCAATGAGGTAGATGGTAACTCAGCACTGCTCTCTAGTTTGTGATAGGATGGTTCAGTTGCCTGATGACAGCTGGGAAGAAACTGTCCCTGAATCTGGAGGTGTGCATTTTAACACCTCTGTACCTCTTGCCTGATGGGAGAGGGGAGAAGAGGGAGTGTCTGCGTTGAGACTCATGCTTGATCATGTTAGTGGCCTTTCTGAGGCAGCGTGAAGTGCAGATGGAGTCAATGGAAGGGAGGTTCGTTTGTATGATGTTCTGGGCTGCATCCACAATTCTCTGCAATTTCTTGGGGAGAGATTCAACTTTGCAATGCCATTCTTCACGATGCAATTGCAAGTTCTATGGGGGAATTTTCTGAACCACCTTTATCAACTCTATTAACATGTCAATACAAAATAAACTTTATATTCAGTAACTCACTAAGGATAATATTCTTCAATTTCTAGCATTAATACAAACTTAAGAAAAATAAATGTACAAATTCAGTTTTAACTTAAATTAGCCCACAGCTTTCCAATATAATCTTAGATTGCATGGATATGGAAATTACAATACAATATTAAAATTAGCTCCAGCATTAGATTTTAATTTCCATGAACAAAGATGGAAAGGAAAACAACTTGATATTTTTCTCCAATCCAGCTTACTGTTAATCATTGCTAATAATAAAAGCTGATTTTCCCCATTGGTAATGAAAAATCTTCCTACTTGTTGAGTGGAACTTGTTACAATTCTCTCTTGCAGTCGAAAAGCATGTTCTGGAGAAACCTTCTTCATCTGATTGTTCCGGAGGAGATGTGATTGTATCTGGAATTCAAGAATTGACCATTAAAGTTTCACATCTTGTGCAGTCCCAAACCAGAGTACGTACAGAATCAGAGATATAACATTGACAGAGGTTGCGGGCAGACCTGATGGAAGTATATAAAATGATGAGAGGCATAGGTAGGGTGGGCAGTCAGGACCTTTTTCCATAGGATGAAAAAATCAAATACTAGAAGGCATAGTTTAGTTTAGTTTAATTTATAGTGTGGAAACAGGCCCTTCAGCCCACCGAGTACGCACCGACCAGCGATCCTCACACACGAGCTCTATCCTACACACTAGGGACAATTTATATTTTTTATTCAAGCCAAATTAACCTACAAACCTGTCCATCTTTGGAATGTGAGACGAAACCGCAGTATCCAGGGAAAACCCACACGGTCACGGGGAGAATGTACAAACTCCGTATAGACAGTACTGGTAGTCACGATCAAACTCGGGTCCTTGGCGCTGTAAGGCAGCAACTCTACCTCTGCGCCACCGTGCCGCCTGTCATCTTCAAGGTGAAAGGGGCAAAGTTTAAAGGAGATGTGTGAGGCAACTTTTTTTTTTTTTACACAGTTGGTGGTGATTGCCTGGAATGTGTTGCTGGGGATGGTGGTGGAGGCAGATATGATGGTGGCATTTAAGAGACTTTTGTATAGGCACATAGATATGCAGGAACTGAATGGATATGGATTAAGTGCAGGTAGATAGATAGTCTTGGCATCATGTTCGGCACAGACATAGTGGGCCAAAGGGCCTGTTCCTGGGCTGCACTGTTCTACTTTCATTCCATTCAGCAGTGTTGTTCAGTACATTAATTGTCGTTACCTTCTGCAGAGCTTCCTCAGTTTTCTCTGGATTGCTCCTACAAGCCTGAGAGACATCACTCATAGGTAAAGGCATCGACCGTAGTGTATAATTCCTGAAATCAATAAAAACGGCTGCAGGAATGACTGATCAATCGTGATTAAAATCACAAAATTACAATTGAAAGCGGTGGGAGGTTGTCTTTCAGACAATGGAACTATCATTTTTAATCTTGATTCTTTTACCAACATATATCAGATGTCAAATAGAGTTCAGAATTTTATTTTCATTATTTTACACCGGCTGTTTTAAAATTCAATTTGATTTAGTACGTAGGTCAGTTTAGCAGTTGAGTGATTGAATTAACATCTATATTTATAGGAATCTCAAACTGGGGAGTCACTATCTCAAAAATAAGGTTAAGGCCTTTTACCCTCCTTTATCCTTAAGTGTTGTCAAGGGCCAGTTATTGATTGCATTCAAAACAGAGATCAATAAATTCTGGATATTAAAGGAATCAGGGAACTTAAGGATAGGGCTGGAAAATGGTGCCTAAATGTTTAGCCAATTTCATATTTATATTCCATGTTTTCTTATATGAAATGTGGCAAGACCACATTGAATGGTGGGTGAGGTTTGAGAGAATGAATGTCCAATTCCTGCTCTGAATAGCTGGGTACCGACCCACAACGCCATCTATCCATTCCCTCCATAGATGCTGCCTGACCGGCTGAGTTCCTCCAGCACTTTGTACTTTGTTCAACATTCCAGCATCTGCAGTTCCGTGTGTCTCTTTTCCTGCTCTTTATTTCGTCTGTTCTTTGGATGAACATGATAATGGGATGGATCTTACTGGACTGGGGCTGACACCTGGAACTGCTGCCTTCATTTACCTGTTCCTGGGTACAAAAGGCAGGCCTTGTTAGAACAAGCAACAAGGGTGAGTCAGTGAAGACAGACCCAAAATACTGGAGCAACTTAGCGGGACAGGCAGCATCTCTGGAGAGAAGGTATGGGTTACGTTTCAGGTCGACACCCTTCTTCAGATTGTGCTGGTGAGATGGTGATTAACCATTAGTTGGTGCAGAGTTCTGCCTTCTGTAAAAAACATTGATGTTATTCATTTTAAATGCCTCTGACAATTAAGGACATTTAAAATTCCTAAAATTAATGTGTATGTGTATATGTATATACACACACACACATATGTGAGTATGTATATATATATTATATGCATTTGTATGTCAAAGGTCAAAGGTCAAAGGTCAAAGGTCAAAAACTTTATTTGCCATTTGTGCTTACACACATAGGAACTCTTGTGCGGTTGTTCAGAGAGTCAAGTCGTCAAGTTTAAAAAGACACACAGAAGACACATAATCTATAAAAACATATACTTCTCTAGAACTAAAAAAGAAAGAAAATGCCTAAAACCCTATATAAAGGGGAAAGTGAGAGCATTGTAATTTACACAAAACCTATATAAAAAGTGTCGATTGCATTATAAATATCTATATTATATACACACGCACTGAACTTTGTTCTTGTTTATTATATTGTTTACAGGGTTAACATATTCTGTTGTGCTGCTGCAAATAAGAATGTAATTGTTCTATCTGGAACATTTGACAATAATACAAACTTGCACATCAGAGCATGCCTCAATTCAAGGGATGTCAAATTCCTTCAAAGGTGCTGGCCCTACTTTACAAGTGAATTTTTGATTTGTTTCTATCTGGTTACAAAACATAAAAACTGCAGTCCTTTAAAATGTTATAACGGAATTAAATTTCATAGAAGATCAATATGACCAGTATATTATACCACGGTTACCTCTCCAGAGCCCTTGCAACATCCAGGAATCCCACCGCTGTGGTGTTATTTCGGTCCCAGATCACGGTCCTGTCATTAGGAAATCAAAATTGCCATTAACTGCTTTACATCTGCACAGCAATGTCTTTATCACAAATTTGAGTGGAGAATGTTCAACTACATCACAGTTAGAATGCAGGCACAGTGGTAGAGTTGCTTCCTTACAGCGCCAGACACCCAGGTTTGATCCTACTATGGGTGCTGTCTGTACGGAGTTTGTACGTTCTCCCTGTGACCACATGGGTTTCCTCCCACATCCCAAAGACGTGCATGTTTGTCAGTTAATTGGTTTTATCCACCGTCCTTACATAGTGGATTTATAAATTGGAATTTTACTCTGGTGGCCTAACAAGGGTACTACAACCATAGTATCCATACTACAACGGAATAAATGAAAAAAAAATGTTCTTTGCAAAGAGTAATAATTGTGTTGATAATCACATAGTTTGTTGAACGAGGTTCAATTTTTTGACATTGCCGAATTATATAGTCAATGTATGTTCAACATTTGGAACACATCCTTCCCTCCGCTACTGCGCTAATTCCATAGGACAGTATTGGTCAACACTACTATTGAAATATAAAACAAGTATTGTAAACTACATTCTAAAGGTTCATTTTTATTACATTTTGATTTGCTCCACTTCTAAAGCAGTACGCAGTCTATGGTCTTTGGAGATTTATTACTTTTGTTTTCTTGTTCATCATGAGGTGTGTCATTTTTTATTCCATTCATGAGTTCAGTTTCAAAGTTAGACGTTGCTTGCAGCTAAACCATGGTCAAGATGCAGATTTATGTTTTCAAGCAGTTTTACACTGCTATACAAACAAATAAGATGCAGAAAAACTATTTCCTACCAATCTTAGTTAATAGTCCATGAGATGTCAACTCTTGGTGACAGATGGCTATCACTTACCCAAGGGTTGTATTGATCTGCAAAGCTTTGGCCAACATCTTTGCTCCAATGTCTCCCATGGCATTTCCACTAATATCAACTTCCTTCAAGCACGTGTTGTTGCCCAGTGCATTAATGAGAATATTCGCTCCAGACTTCAATCGTGAATCAGCAATCGACAGTGACTGCAGAGGCTGGAAAGAAAAGAAATTGATTTTTTTTTAAATGATTACCTTGTAAAATGTGCAATTTTCACAATTCCTTCCTTGCTTTGTTTCCATGCACTATTCATAATTCAGCTCTAAAATGGGAAACAAATGGCTGAGTTGAGTAGTTCAACTAGTTTTACTCGATGGCAGCAAGGAAAGGGTAACTTCTAGGAGTCTTCTGTCCGTGTGCTTCCTCCTGCTGGGATTTGGAGATTTGCTCGGCGAGATATCTGAGCGGCAAGCCCTGTCTCGCAACTTCCAAGAATTTCCACATCATTGTACTGACCAAATTCTGACCGTTTTCTTCATGACTGTCTATAAATTGCTCCCAAAATTGATTTCCAAGCTGTTGGAAATTGAAATAATTCAGGAACTAACAAAAACATTTTGTTATGTGAATTGTCAAATCAGTTTCATTTGGGTTTCCCCAAATACAAAACAATTCCCACCCCTCTCTTTCCTCCAAGTATCTTGTTGGAAGATATTGTGAACACGCAACTAGAAATGTTCACTAAAGACCCCACTATTTTTCCAAAGTGGCTTTCCTTTTGTGATAGGATATGGGTTGCTACAGAAAACAGACATGTCGGTCTTAGCTGACAGGTGGTTGACAGAGACAGAACTCCTGTATTACCCGGGGACGGGTTGCAAAACTGCACGGTGGCGCAGCGGTGGAGTTGCTGCCTTACAGCGGCAGAGACCTGGGTTTGATCCTGACTACGGGTGCTGTCGGTGTGGAGTTTGTACGTTCTCCCCGTGACCTGCGTGGGTTTTCTTCCAGTGCTCCGGTTTCTTCCCACACTCCTGAGACATACAGGTTTGTAGATTAATTGGCTTTGGTAAAATTGTAAATTGTCCCTAGTGTGTGTGTAGGATAGTGTTAGTGTACGTGGTGATCGCTGGTCGGCACAGATTCGGTGGCCGAAGCGCCTGTTTCCTGTGTTGTACTTTTACCCTAAACTAAATTCTCACTTCCACTATTGATAAAAGATCAGCCTGCTTTTGTCAGTTTTGTTTTCCTCCACCAAGATCCCTTATCTTGCAATTTTCTAGTTTTATTTAAGTCAAGTTTAGTTTATTGTCACCGAGGCACAGTGAAAAGCTTTTGTTCTGCGCTGGCCAGTCAGCGGAAAGACAATACACGATGAACCGAGCCACCCACAGTGTACAATGTGAATAACGTTTAGTGCAAGATAAAGCCAGTAAAGTCCAGTAAAATTGTATTTTATTATCAGATAAAATAGCCAAAGGTGAAAATACTTACACAGTCTTCATCCTGGATAAGTTGGACAATCCTGTGAAGAACATCAGCCAAGGCTCTGAAAATATTAACACGAAAAGTGGACCGTTAACTCATGTGATCAGTAAGTCTTCTTTAAAAAATGAGACGTTAACACGTGACACTTACTTTGGCTTTATATTGAAGTTTTTGCCGAGTGCTACATGTCGGATGGATTTGCTTCTCCCTATAGATAACACCAACGTCACCATGTCCGAGTCAAACCCTGCCAAGACCAGAAAACTAAGTAAGTATCGTCAACCTCTTGTATCGGCCTTAGTGTATCTGAAGAAAGTCACCTACCATTGTCCGAGATATCCAGACTAGTGATGCCGCTGGCATCGATGATGTGATCCTGGATCACCTGAGCCCCAGCTGATCTCAACTGCATGAGAAGACAAAGGGAAAAGGTTTCCTTTAAAACACCACACATCAATAGACATCCAGGACCGTATTGCCCTTGTAGTTCATGCCTTTACTGTTGAATGCCAAAGACTGGTTAAAGGCAGCAGCAATAGTTACACATTATTTAATCCTGTTGCGAGGGAAACAAAACTTGTAGGTAATTCCCTTTCCATTTGGACACTGATATCTTTGCAGCAACTGACAGTGCTACTGACAGTCCTCCCAACGCCAGAGATCCATGTTCGATCCTGATCTCAGGTGCTGTCTGTGTGGTGTTTGCATGTTCTCCCTGTGATCCCAAGGATTTTCTCTGGGAGCTCCGGTTTCCTCTCACCCCCCATAGGTGTGCAGGGTTTGTAGGTTAATTGGCCCTCTGTAAATTGCCCCTAGTGTATAGGGAGTGGATGAGAAAGTGGGATAGCATAGAACTGGTGTGAACAGGGGATCGACGGTCTGCATGGACTTGATGGGCCGAAGGGCCTGTCTCATGCTGTATCTCTGAACTAAACTAATTCTGGAGGGCTGTTCATGAGGAGTCACAGAGCCATACAGCACAGAAACACGACCTTGTGCCACTATGTCCATGCCACACATTGTACCTATCCTCACTAATCCCAGTTACCCGCACATTAGGATCATAAAGTATTTCTCTCGACGCTTCTTAACCTCCTGCTCTTCAGACCGTTCACTCCAGATCACAACCACCATCTCTGTAAAATATACTCCCCCTGAGAAGCCTCTAAACCCGTTACCTTTCACCCCAAACCTATGCCCTCTTGTCTTGGATACCTTTGTCATGGAAAACTGCTTTTCACTTTCTACAGAAGGCTGTGGAGGCCAAGTCAATGGATATTTTTAAGGTGGAGATTGATAGGTTCTTGATTAGTGCGGGTGTCAGGGGTTATGGGGAGAAGGCAGGAGAATGGGCTTGGGAGGGAAAGATAGATCAGCCACAATTGAATGGCGGAGTAGACTTGATGGGCTGAATGGCCTAATTCTGTTCCTACGACTTATGAACTTAAGAACTTTCTGCCCAGTAAATCCACTTCTAAACCTTTTACAGCTCCATTAGATTACCCCTGACCCCAGCCATCTCTGCTCCAGGGAAAACTAACCCAGCCTTTCCAGTCTCTCCTTATAACCATAATAACCATATAACCATATAACAATTACAGCACGGAAACAGGCCATCTCGGCCCTACAAGTCCATGCCGAACAAATTTGTTTCCCCTTAGTCCCACCTGCCTGCACTCGTACCATAACCATAATGGTCCAGTTCAGGCTATATTCTGGTGAATCTCCTTCACACCCTTTCCATCTCAAACGTAACATATTTAAATAATCTGACTGCAGCCTCAGATCAGTGAAAGAGATGGAGGATCAACATAAAATAATTCAAAATCAAGATCCTGGCAATTATTTATTTAAAGTGGCTCCACGTTCAGTATCCTCACTCTAGGCTGCCTCCCAGTGAGATCGGCGAGCTACCTTTATTTTTGGTCACAGGTTTCCTAATGCTGCTGTGTCCCGTTGCAGTCGACTTACACACCCAGGAACACGATACAATTAAGTTTGCCAAGCTCGGCAACTTTTAGACTCTAGAGATACAGCATCTATAGGAAACAGGCCCTTCGGCCCACCGAGTACATGTTGACCAGCGATCACCCCGTGCACTATCCTACATACTAGGGATAATTTCCAAATGTTACCGAAGCCAATTAACCTACAAACCTGCAAGTATTCGGAATGTGGGAGGAAACTGGAGCACCCGGAGAAAGCCCACGCGGTCACGGGGGGAACGTACAAACTCCGCACAGAGAGCACCCGTAGTCAGGAATGAACCCAGGGTCTGTGGCACTGTGAGGCAGCAACTCTACTGTTGCACCACCCAGGTGTAAGCCCTCCATCACTATTGTAGTAATAATGGCTTTAGCTTCCTTCTTGGTGGTAGGTTACGCAAGAGAAAGTCATGTTTTAACATAAAAAGATTGTCGATGCTGATGAAACAGCATTTATATTACTCTAACCGAACATTTACACAAATTGCTTTTGCAGATTATTAATAAACATGTAATAAATTCCTGTTCTATTGGTTTATTGGAAAGCCAATGTACACATTCATCCATCTGGTCTCTACTTCCTTTGAGATTAAACAGGATGGCTCGTTTAGAATTTGCTTGAATGCACAAGATTTTCTCTTTGAAATAAAAGTTATGAATTGAGCATAAATAGTGCACATGTTGGAAATACTTTACATGGCAAAGTATTGAAAAAGATTGCGCTACAGGAAATGATGCATCCTGATGATTATACACAGCTCACTGCTACTTACCTCACAACTACCTAGATCCAGGTGCACATCACAGATGTGAGTGTTAAAGGCCAGGCCTTGGAAAATTGCTCTGTGGATTTGAAACATAAAGAGTATTAGCAAAGCAAATTGCCAAGCATTGAATGAGGGAACCAAACGCTGCCTCAAAGACTTAACGAGTGCCGTTGGCAGTCAAATGGCTTGGCTTCACATTTATGACCGTTTTTATTGTTTAGTTCTCAGGACTACATGCCATGTCCAACCTGCCTTTGGTTCACCTGGGTGGCTAAGGACCTTCTGACTAGTAAAGCAGGCTCATAGAAACATAGAAAATAGGTGCAGGAGTAGGCCATTCAGCCCTTCGAGCTTGCACTGCCATTCAATATGATCATGGCTGATCATCCAACTCAGTATCCTGTACCCGCTTTCTCTCCATACCCCATGATCCCTTTAGCCACAAGGGCCACATCTAACTCCCTCTTAAATATAGCCAATGAACTGGCCTCAACTCAGAGAATTCCAGAGATTCAACACTCCCTGTGTAAAAAATGTTTTTCTCATCTCAGTCCTAAATGATTTCCCATTTAACCTTAAAATGTGACCCCTTGTTCTGGACTTCCCCAACATTTATGAACAATCTTCCTGCATCTAGCCTGTCCAACCCCTTAAGAATTTTGTAAGTTTCTATAAGATCCCCCCTCAATCTTCTGAATTCTAGCGAGTACAAGCCGAGTCCATCCAGTCTTTCTTTATATGAAAGTCCGGACATCCCAGGAATCAGTCTGGTGAACCTTCTCTGTACTCCCTCTATGGCAAGAATGTCTTTCCTCAGAGTAGGAGATCAAAACTGTATGCAATACTCCGGGTGTGGTCTCACCAAGACCCTGTACAACTGCAGTACAACCTCCCTGCTCCTTTACTCAAATCCTTTTGCTATGAATTGCTAACCATTACAGGCCATGCTCTCTAGAGATGGAATCTCCCCACCTTTACATCGATGGCAAACCCCCTCCCCTTCACTGAGTCCACGCCGGCCATCGATCACATTTTCTCATCGATTCCCTACACACTAGGGACAATTTACAAAGGCCAATTAACCTACAAGCCCGCACATCTTTGGGAGATGGGAAGGAACGGGAGCACATGGAAGAAATCCACGTGGTCACAGGGAGAATGTGACGCAGACGGAACCCGAGGTCATGATTGAACCCAGGTCTCTGGTGTTGTGAGTCTGCAGATCTACCAGCTGCACCACTGTGCCACCCAGATTGTTGTTCATTGTTTGCAGTGTATTAGTATGTAATATTAATGGAAGTTTCAACAAATGAACATGATTGCAACCAGTGTTCTGATTGCAGCCATGACCCCACATTGGGGTTTGAATATGGATCTCAGCAGGTCAGGCTGTGCGGGAGGGTAGCTTGATTTACACTAGCTCTGGGTCTCCTTGATGTGACCTTTAGCCAGCTTGCACTGCTGCGAACCAAAGATCCTATAGCAGAGTTCTATAGCAGAGCTCTGCTATAGGATCTTTGCTGCAAAAGACCAATTTCACTTCATCTTTCTCAGTAACTTCCTTTAGTGAAAAAAAATCCTGAGTTTTGATCTGTCAGCATCGAAGCTCAAGGTCTAGAATTTAATGGATGTTCTCAAAAGCTTTGTGAATTTAACATTGTTGTGAAAAGTTTAAAAAGTTACACAACTTGTAGCAGCTACATCTTTTACCAGTGCTATCTGTAGGTTTATAAATACAGTGGGAACTCCAGGCCACAGTCCATATGGTAGTCATTGACACTGACAATTGCGATACAATAGAACTTTATTACTCCCAGGAAGGAAATTGATCTGCCAACAGTCATAAAAACACAAAATACATGAAACGTAAAATTAAAGTGATGAGTGGAAAGGATTGGGGATGTGCAAAACTGTCTTCTATTTATAAATGTTTTAACAAGTAATTTTAGTAAGTTTTCTATGAGTTACTAACTCATAGTACTGGTGCTGTAGAGTCCGCAAAAATATTTTCTGACAGCACGGAGGCGCAGCAGTAGAGTTGTTGCCTTACAGCGCTCGCAACGCTGGAGACCGGGGTTCGATCCCGACTACGGGTGCCGTCTGTACAGAGTTTGTACACTCTCCCCGTGACCTGCGTGGGTTTTCTACAAGAACTTTGGTTTCCACCCACACTCCAAAGACGTACAGGTTTGTAGGTTAATTGGCTTGGTATAAGTGTAAATTGTCCCTAGTTTATGTAAGACAGTGTTAACGTGCGGGGATCGCTGGTTGATGCGGACTCGGTGGGCCGAAGTGTCTCTTTCCACGCTGTATCTCTAAACTAAGAAATCTGAAAGTCAGGAAGATTACACTAAGAGGGAAGTAGATTCTCAGTGTTATTTGAAAATGATTAAAACAATGTAGTGGCATTAAAACACCATTCACAGCCTGTGCGCTGACCAATGGTCAGATTCAGTTACCTTGTCTGGTTTTTAGCATAACATTTTTGTAAACCTGCATGCCAAAAGCTGAACTGTTTTGAATAGAACCATACATTGAGAGATAGGGAACAAAAGGCATCTGAAAAATATGTAAACTGACCAGGGTGTCAGATTCCATCCACATGCAAGGGTAATGCACAGTGGCACATTAACCTGACAACCAATACATTCTGTGGGACATGCAAGTGAAGTCACCCAAATGGCCACAGGGAGAATGCACAATCTCAGTAGTTGCTGCCTCACAGCGCCAGAGACCCGGGTTCAATCCTGACTACAGGTGCTGTCTGTACGGAGTTTGTATGTTCTCCCCGTGACCTGGGAGGAACACCCATATCTATGTACCTCCCACTACCCTGACATCAATCTGAAGAAGGGTCTCGACCCGAAACATCCCCCATTCCTTCTCTCCAGAGATGCTGCCTGTCCCGCTGAGTTACTCCAGCATTTTGTGTCTATGTTAGATTTAAACCAGCATCCACAGTTCCTTCCCACACAGTATGAATATTGATTTCTCTAATTTCAAGTAACCCCTGCATTCCTTCTCTTTCCGCCCCTCCCCACCCTAGTTGTCCTTCCAGTTCCACTGTTTGCGTCCCTACATCCTTTCGTTATATCACCTCTTCCACAGCCAACAATGGACCATTGTGGGCTCCACCATTCCTTGGTCATTGATGCTGGCTCTGATTTGTTCTGAACCTTTTCATGCCTCTAGTTTCCCTCTCCCCGACTCTCAGTCTGAAGAAGGGTCTCAACCTGAAACATAACCTAATCCTTTTCTCCATAGATGCTGCCTGACCCACTGAGTTACAATTTTGTGTCTGTCTTCAGTCACTCAATGTTCTGCCTGAGAACATTGCACTACTGCATTATCTTACTGTGTTGCCATCACAAGGCAGAGAGTCATTTGTTAATCAAAATGATTGATCATCCTTGGGGTGACCTGGATATTGATTATAAGTTCACATTAGAAAAGATTTGCTGGTCTCTTTGTACCTTACTGCTTCTAGTGGTAGTTTGATTCCAGATAGTGAGATGAACTTCAAGGATAAACAGTTGCTGAAGAACTGCCTCATCGAAGAAGGGATTTCCTTTGTTTTCCTGCAAGAGATGACATTGCAAAACCTGTAACCAGAAATATATCTGTGAATATTAATAACAATTGGGGCAAATGAAAGGGATACATAGGGTGAATGCACAGAATCTTGTATCCAGAGTAGGGGAACCAAGAACCAGGGGACACAGGTTTAAGGTGAGAGGGGAAAGAGTTAATAGGAACCCGAGGAACGACATTTCCACACAGAGAGTGGTGGGTATATGGAACAAGCTGCAAAAGGAGGTAGTTGAGGCAGGTACTACAACAACATTTAAAATACATTTGCATAGGAAGGAACTGCAGATAACCAAAGTTAGACACAAAATGCTGGAGTAACTCAGCGGGACAGGCAACATCTCTGGAGTGTAGGAATGGGTGATGTTTCGGGTGGAGACCCTTCTTCAGATATTTTACAGGTACATGGATTGGAAAGGTTTAGAGGCACTTGGGCCAAACGCGGGTGGGTGGGATTAGTGTAGATGGGGCATCTTGGTCATCATGGCCAAGTTGGGCCGAACACGTATGACTCTATGGCTTAAATTTAACCAGAGAGACCAGGGCAGGTTTTCAGTTTGCCTTGGGACGCCAAAACAACCAAATACAATGAAACTTGGACCAAAACGGGGAGTGAGTGTAACTTCAGGTTCAGAACCAAATGGCTCGATAAAAATCCAAAGATGGATATTCTAGCTTGCTGTTAACGAACAGGAGAGAGTAACTGTTGACAATTTTTAAAGGTCACCATTTCACATTAGATTCACCACCCAAACAGTTTTACTCAGTTCATGCAAATAAATTACAGCTCACACACTCATTTATTCTATATTTATACGAGCTAGATCCCCCTTTTCCAACCAGCTTTCACCTTGCAGATCGAAATCTGTGGCCGTACAGGATCAAAACAATACTAAGTTCACTGCGGTTGCTATTTTCTGACTTCATGCAGACTAAGATGTATGGAGTGGAGATTGTAAGCCTGTGAACTGGGTTTTACTAATCTTGGTGCGGTTTGGAGGTGAGAGTTGGTGTGTCACTGTTACAACTTCAGGGCGTTCACAATGGAGCAGCGGGAAAGTTGCTGCCTTACAGCGCCAGAGACCCGGGTTCGATCCTGACTATGGGTGCTGTCTGTATGGAGTTTGTACATTCTCCCTGTGACCTGCATAGGCTTTTTCCTGGATCTTCCTCATACACTCCAAAGACGTACATGTTTGTAGGCCAATTGGTGTGGTAAAAATTGTAAACTGTCCCAGGTGTGTGTAGGATAGTGCTAGTGCGCAGGGAATGCTGGTTGGTGCAGACTCGATGGGCCGAAGGACTTGTTTCTGTGCTGTATCTCTAAACTAAACTAAATTAAATCAGTTTGGGAGTTAAAATATTTGTCTACAAATTGTTTCTAAGTGAAGCAGTCGACACTAAACCAAATCCAGTTTGCAAAATGTAAATTGAATGTAACAGGTCTCACAGGACTATTTCAAAGAGGAACTTTCCCTTATGTCCAGGTCAATATTTGTCCCTCAGTTGTTACTGAAACCAATTATATGGGCATTACATTAGCACTGGTGGGAGTTTACTCTGTGGGAATTGGCTGCACCCCTTCTCACAATAGCAACTATACATTAATAAAACATAATTGGTGGTGGTGCCTTGTTGTGGTTCATCCCGAACAGTGACGCAACAGAGAGCTCTCTGGTTCATGGGTGACTCCCAGAAATGCAGACCAGGATAGATATCGTGCTACTGGAAGATCGTCAACTCAGTGATGATCATCAGCTGGTTGGTCTTCCAGTAGAATGAGATGTCCTTAAGGAAATACTGCCGACTGGCGCATTCCAGACTGCAGGAGCATGAGCTGGGGGACAACACCGAAGCTCCATGCAGCCAACGGAAAGGCTTTGTGGGTTAGGTCCGCAGTCTAGAGTCCTTCTGCTACTGGACATTGATGGAGTACACCTAGTACAGAAAACTTTGAGGTAATGGATGTTGGTATCATCCCAGGAGGTCATGCAACTGGCAACGGTGTGAACACTCCCAATGTATGAAGATAGGCACAAAAGGCTGGAGTAACTCAACGGGGCAGGCAGCATCTCTGGATAGAAGGAATGGGTGACGTTTCAGGTCGAGACCTTTAGACAATAGACGAGAGGTGCAGGAGTAAGCCATTCGACCCTTCGAGCCAGCACCGCCATTTAATGTGATCATGGCTGATCATCCCCAATCAGTACCCTTCTGCCTACCCCTTTGAATTAGTCCAGAATTTTGTGTCTATCTTCGGTGTAAACCAGCATCTGCAGTTCCTTCCTGTACTCACAATGAATGGATCCAATAACACCATGAATGCATAGACCAAACAACATTACAAATATAAAAAGAGCCATGCACTATTTAAATGTATTGCATATCTTTTTTACAAAGCAAGTTTATTTTTGAAATTAAAACAAAAAAGGTGGTCCAGCATTTTAGGACATCCCCATACTGCCAAAGGCATCATGTCAATACAAATGCTTTCTCCCAAATGGCTTCACTTCAATTTATTTACTTACTTGTGGGAAGTTACATTTCGGTTGAGAATCAGAGAGGATAGGTGTATACAACAACCACGATTCAGTGCTCCAAACAGCTATGGTGGAGAAAACAGAAAAGCAGCTGCGGAATGCCAGAATAATATCACAACAAATAGTCACTTATTGTTAACAAAACCATTCTAAAAAGTGCAATTAGACATAAAAAGCTGAAGAAACTCAGAGTGACAGGCAGCATCTCTGGAGAGAAGGAATGGTTGACGTTTCGGGTCGAGACCCGTCTTCAGAGCCAAAAGGCCACCCATTCCTTCTCTGCAGAGATGCTGCCAGTCCCGCTGAGTTACTCCAGCTTTTTGTGTTTATCTTCGTTTTAAACCAGCGTCTGCATTTCCTTCCTACACCAAAAAAGTGTAATCCTGTGTGGGAATCTTTCCCACAGATACTAATAAACTGAGGATACCCAGGAACTCTATTATGGGGTCCCCCACACTGTCGCTTGCATTAAGTACATTCACTAGCAACTTTCTAAAGCAGCTGTGCGTGCATCATTGTTACTCCCTGGCAAATACATCTGTTGTTTACCAGCATCAGGGAAGCTGCACCATGTCATCAGCAAGTTGCAGCAAGGTGTCATTGACAATGCTATCAAGTCACACTTGCTCACCAATAACCTAGTTATCAAATCCCATTGTGGGTTTTACCAGGTCCCCAATGGTAGGCTGGTAGATTAAGATACACAGGATTCACAAAGACTTGGTTGTCGTTCTGAGATGGTAAGACGTACATTGGAAAAAGCAAGGGTTCCCAACCTGGGGTAAATTTACCCCAGGGGATACATTTTGCCTACCCAATTTGTTGATTCTAGATTTGTACATATTTTTTCTCGAATTGAATTGAATTGAATTGAATAAACTTTATTAATCCCCAACCTGGGCAGCACACTAATAAAAAATTTACCCCAGTTCAGGATATCCTCTTGTCCACCCAAAGTTTTCGCCTACCCAGGGGTAAATTTGTTGGTGATGGTACTGGAGAACCCCCAGCGGCTTTGTACGATATTTTCCAAGCCAACCTGACCGCGCCTCATCCACACACTGACTGCGACCCAGGTGTTAAAGTTCAGGTCGCAGCTGGTAGTAATTTAGTATAACCGGATGATGTTTTTCGGCAGTGTACTGGAGTTCCATAAAAAGGCATAAGTGAAATCCAACCGCGTCGCCGCCAAAGCCGATTTCTGTGCTACTAAAGCCGATTACCTGGGCAGTAAACGGGACCCGCTGGTAGGCCGCGAACAGGGAAGACGCTGCTCGGAGGAAGAACCCCTCCGACCTTGAGATAAAGGAACAACAGATAAAAAGATTAGACCCCCTGACTGCACACTCAACTTACTAAAAATCCAAAAAAGAAGCGGACAGCTGCAGGACAGCAGCCGTCAGGACAGCGCCTTCCCGGAAAGATCCGAGGTGAAATAACATTGCTATGTGCTACTAAAGTTACCTGGGGTAAACGGGACGAAAAAGGTTGGGAACCCCTGAGATAACGGAACAAAGAGAAAGTGGTACTTACAGAATCCAGGGCGCAGTCGGTCCCAGCAAGATCCAGGTGAGTCAGTGCATTCGGACGGGCAAGGAAGGCATACAAATTCTGACAGAAAGCAATTTAAAAAAATCAAATCTTTAAACATTTCACATGAAATACTCATTTCAAGCTCAAGAAGCAAATATTTAATCAGACCCCTGAATCTCTAAAAGTAACATTTTTAATTGCTGAAAAGCGGAACATATTTCCAACAAATCCAAGTCTTAAACTGCAAATACAGTTTATTAAAATTAATAAGTCTTATCAACAGTTTGATCATTTTGCATGTTTTATGTTGCTGTTTAACAGGTATAACTTTAGATGGGCCGGGTTTACATTGTGGGAATGAAGATGATAAAAGATCTGGTACTCTTTAGATCACAACTGTTTTATTTCAGGTTTTCAACATTTTATTATGTATTTTACTTTTGGAAGAGGTCAGAAAATGCTGCACAAAATAAACTTGTATTCCTTTTAACTTTAAAACAGATAACTAAAATATGTGTGGAAGTCCGAGCTGCTTTGTAAACTTGATCATTTTCACTAATGCAAAAACAGTGGTTTTAATATTTAAAAGCCAAAACTGGGAGTGCATCCAAAAATATATTTTGTGAAGTTGGCTGTCTAGGCCTGAACAAATGCTTTGTATAAATAGGTCCATGAAGGTGTTTCAATACAGCAAATATGGGATAATAAATATTCAGAAACTGAATTCTAAAATTAACCGCTTCAGATATCAAAAAGGTGTTTGCTTTCCAAAACATGAAATTACTTTGATCAACTTACACAATTCTCTTCAACAGCAAAGATGCCGGGATTACCAGAGAGATCCAGCTGAACAAGAGAGGATGCAAATGTTTCATTGGCAATGAATGACTGAGCCAAAGAGTTCAGACCTGTAAAGTACAAGGTGAAAGGTAAGAGGGAGTGCCGACATATCTGGATAATTACCACTGAGGCACCTTACTTAACATTTCTATGGAGGCTGGTTGGAAGAGACTGGACTCCAGAAAGAGCACAGGTAGCCAAAAATGACCGTGTAACCCATTTATTTTGGATTTCCCCAAATTTCCATCAAAGATTATGCAGGACATTGTTAACATAGAAACATAGAAAATAGGTGCAGGAGTAGGACATTTGGCCCTTCGAGCCTGCACCGCCATTCGATATGATCATGGCTGATCATCCAACTCAGTATCCCATCCCTGCCTTCTCTCCATACCCCCTGATCCCTTTATCCACAAGGGCCACATCTAACTCCCTCTTAAATATAGCCAATGAACTGGCCTCAACTACCCTCTGTGGCAGAGAATTCCACAGATTGACCACTCTCTGTGTAAAAAATGATTTTCTCATCTCGTTCCTAAAAGACCTCCCTCTTATCCTTAAACTGTGACCCCCTAGTTCTGGACTTCCCCAACATCGGGAATAATCTTCCTGCATAAATACTATGCTGGTGTCTTTCGCAAGGAGAATGTGATTCTCCACCACATTACTGGTCGATGAGAGTAAAGAATTATGTGAAGGTTATTTAGATAAGTTTTCAAACATTTTAACTGCCAAGTTTGGGCCCAAGTGGCAGGCTAATGAATAAAGCCTTCATACTATTTTTTTCACAGATCAGTTGATACTTTTATTCCGATGCAGATTCTTGGATTCTGATTCCAGAGCTAACACTGACAACCAATGTTTGTGTGATTGCTCACTACATTCTTTGTTTGCAGCCTCGTTTTGTACTTCATCAATCTATTCATCAATGAGTCAGTCAATCTATTACATGGATGGCTGCCAGGGTTGATGGTTGAGGCAGATAGGATTGTGGCATTTAAAAGACTTTGGATAGGCACATGGATATGCGGGGAATAGAGGGTTATGGACTATGTTCAGGCAGGTAAGAGTTGATCTTGGCATCATGTTCGGCACAGACAATGCGGGCTGAAGGGCCTGTTCCTGTGCTGTACTGTTCTACGTCGCAAATCTAGACCAAATTTAAGGCAGCCTATATTTCCCTCATCACTAGTATTTCATGTAATATAATGCCTCTCTACGATGTGTGGAGGAGAATAATTTATTTTGGGATAATTATCCAATGCAAAAGTTGGTCCATGTAAGAGTTGAAGCTTGGTGTCATGGCCAAGACTTACCCTTTGTTGTCAGTGATGTCCTGGAGAGGTTGATGTACTTCAGCCCTTTGCTGAGCTTTTCAAACTGTTGACTGAGTGCTAACACTCCTGTTGAAAGACAGTTGTTATCATATCATTGTTCAGTTTGTCTTTGCGTTTACATTTTCACATTATTTTCATATTACCAACCCCTTTCACACACCATCTCAATGCAAGATAATTAAAGAGCCTTTTAGATCCCTTCTCAAAATTTCATTACTAATTGTGTTCACTGGCTAATGCCTTGTTTTTTTTCCTCTATCCCCCACCCCTTCCCCTCTTTAAAATTGTTAACAGACTTCCACTGATATAATTTAAACGCCTCGTTAGTTTAAACATCAGAGGTTAGTGAAGGATGCAATTACTGTTCCTGAATGCACTGTTTCATTTAAATGGTTAAAATCAGTTGCAATTGCAGAGGTTATGATTTTGTTAATTTGATGAAGGGCTTTACTACTGATAGTGCTGTTTTGGATCAGGACCTTTCTTCAGAAGGGTCTGAAGAATTGGCCCGACACGAAAAGCCATTATGAAAAAGGTCCTGAAACAAAACATCACCGATCCATGTTTTCCGGAGATGCTGCCTGACCTGCTGAGTTACTCCAGCACTTTGTGCCATTTTTTGTATAATCCTGCGTCTGCAGTTCCTTGTATGTTCTCTACTTTGTGTTCAGAAACCTGCTTTGCTACTAAAACACATTACATGGTTTAAAAAAAAAAAATGTGGTCAATTGCCTGCTTGCAAAACCCTTCATCAAGAGACAACTGCATTTCGTTGTCTCTGTACTGTACACTGACAGTGACAATTAAAGTTGAATCTGAATCTGAATCTGAATCAAATTAACAAAATCATAACCTCTGCAACTGATTTTAACCATTTAAATGAAAGTGCATTCAGTAACAGTAATAACATCCTTCACTAACATCTCATGTTTAAACTAACGAGGCACTTAAATTATATCAGAGGAAGTCTGTTAACAATTTTTGATAGAAAGCATTACAATTTTTCAGACATGCTTAAAACAGATTTTCCAAAAGGCTGATAATCCAAAGACCGCACAGTGGTGCAGCGGTAGAGTTCCTGCCTCACAGCGCCAGAGACCCGGGTTCGATCCTGACCATGGGTGCTTGTCTGTACGGAGTTTGTACATTCTCCCCGTGACCTGCGTGCATTTTCTCCGGTTTCCTCCCATACTCCAAAAACGTATAGGATTGTAGGTTAATTGGATTGGTATAACTGTAGATTGTCCCTAGCAAGTGTAGGATAGTGTCAGTGTGCGGGGATAGCTGGTCGGCGCGGACTCGGAGGACTGAAGGACCCGTTTCTGTGCTGTATCTCTAAACTAAACTAATCATACTCTGAAGTAAAACACAAAGTGTTGGAGGAACTCAATGGATCAGACAGCATCTGTGGAAGGAATGAACAGGTGACAATTCGGGCATTAGACTTTATTGGTGTTGGACACACTTTTAATTCACTTTATTTTTAACCGTGTTACAGAGTATTCTCATGAGCTTTTAAGTGAACCCATTAAATTTAGAGGGAAATGGGAAATGGGGTCCTCGGTTTAAAGAGAGAGTAGAAGAACTGATGCCACAGGACAAGAGACTGCCATCAGTGTGAAGGAGGGTCTTGACATGAAATGTCATTTGTCCATTACCCTCCACAGATCCTGCCTGGCCTGCTGAGTTCTTGAAGCAGTTTGTTTTTACACAGGGACTGGGACCCTGGTGAGTTGATGGGGAGTGAGGCTGGAGGTTTTAGAGCATAATGGTAGGTGGTGTTTGATGTGACAGAATATCAAGGAAACAACTTAAAAAGGGAATTTATGAAAGATTCTTCCGACACCATAGCAGCAGGCAAGGTCAATTTGGTTAACATTTTGTACAAAAGCTTTCTGAGCCGAAAGATCGCCTATCCACGTCCTGCCTGACCCGCTGAATCACTCCAGCACTTTGTGTCTTTCATTGATTTAGTCTTTTCCAATTTTTACTGTTGCGTTTGTTTTTGTAAACCAGCATCTGCGGCTCCTTGTGGCTACTATATCAAGGAACTTGAACTGACCAAGATCTGATCATTACCTCTGTCCTCTAGTTGATTGTTGGATAGATTTATTGTGTGGAGTGCAGGATTCACATTCTCTTCCAGGGCCTGAGCTATTTTCTGTGCAGCATCACTGAAACAGTAGAGCACATACGATGTACACACAGATCAAAGTTTAAATACACATCGACACAGAACTTCACATTCCATAACCCCGGCCAACATGGTTCTCTTTGGTTTTCATAGATTGATACCCACTGCTTGAACACAAAGGAAAAGTACTCATTCACAGGTACGTACGCAAGGAATACAACACATGAAATTGTGGAGAATAAAATTGAGGGAAGATCTGCATATACACGATAGAAAGTCCTTCTTATTAGTGGAATCACTACAGTTTTTGTATTTTTTTGCATTAGATTTACGGTTATTAACATTGTTTTTTTATTTGTGAGGTTTGACACAGTGGTGCAGTTGGTAGAGCTGCTGCATCACAGCGGTGGGGATCTGGGTTCGATCCTGACCTCGAGTGCAGTCTGTGTGAAGTTTGCCTGTTCTCCCTGTGACTGCATGGATTTCCTCCGGGTGTTCCGGATTAGTTCAGTTTTGTTTACTATTGTCACGTGTACCAAGGTATACTGAAAAGCTTTTGTTTGCGTGCTATCCAGTCAAAGAAAAGACTGCATGAATATAATCAAGCCGTCCACAGTGCACAGATATAGGATAAAGGGCACAGCATTTAGTGCGAAGATATAACATTATAGTCTGATAAACTCCGATTAAAGATAAGACAAAGATCTCCATTTAGGTTGATGGGAGGTGAGGACCACACTCTAGCTGATGAAAGGACCGTTCAGTTGCCTGATAAAAGCTGGGAAGATGCTGTTCCTCAGTCTGGAGGTGTGCGTTTTCAAACTTTTGTATCTCTAGCCTGATGGGAGAGGGGAGAAGAGCGAGTGACTGGGGTGAGACTGGTCCTTGATTATGCTGCCAACCTGGCTGAGGCAGCGTGAAGTGTAGATGGAGTCAGTGGAAGGAAGGCTGGTTTGTGCGATGGTCTGGGCCACATCCACATTTCTCTGCAATTTATTGCGGTCTTTGATGGAACTGTTCCCAAACCTGGTGCATCCCAATAAGATGCTGTCACATATTCTAAAGACGTTCGGGTTTGGAGGCTAATTGCCCCTGGTGTTTAGAAAGTGGAATAACAGAGTGAATGGGTGATCGAACTAGGACTTGGTGGGCCAAAGGGTGTTTATCGAGGTGGTCGTTTACGTGGACTTGGTTTGGGGTCCAAAGGGAATGTTTCCATGAGAACATTTGCAATTACTTTCAATCAATTTGAGAGATTAAATAAGTTCACTCTCATAGAAATGTATGGAGAAATGCCAATTTTTTCCTTCCAATGTTAAGCTTGATGCAGAAGACACGAGCAAGTAGAATCATGGAAGGACCGTTTTCTGGGGTACCACAGTTGTATTGTATTGTACATTTTATTGTCATTTCCTGAGTATTCACAAAGAGGAACACAAAAACGTTGCTCACCCAGTGTCCATTCAGTGTGCATTTAAATAGAGATTAAATAAATGAACAAATTCACTCTCATAGAAAGGCGTTCTGCTGCATTCTATGGAGAACGGCAGTGGTAAATAAATGAACACAATTTTTAGCAGTCTTATAGCCTGCCAATCAGTTCCTGCTTGATGCAGCTAAGACACCTGTACCTCTGTCCCAGATGGCAGATGGAGAAAATCATGCGAGGGTGGTAGGGTTTTGATGGGAGATGGCTCTGCTGACATCTGTATATGTCCAGCAGGAAAGGGAGTTGTGTATGAGTCTTCTTTAATCATTTTGCAAAGTTAGCTTACTTCTTGCAAAATGTTAAATTGCTAATTTTCATCTTAGATGCAACTCTTCAAACAAGTAGAAATAAATTCAGTAACAGGTGAATCGAAACAGCGTCAAAATTGTTTACTCACAACTTTATTCCAGCATTTTCTAAAACCAGCTCTTCTAGTTTAGTGGACCAGCTGATTACATACAAGACCTGTTCAATCACATCAGGACTCTGCCAATGACAAGAAAAGTAATGAAAAGGATACATCATTTACTGCTAGTACGCAAATTACTTTTTTAATAGCTCCCTATTATTCCCTTTTGATGTACATGCACTTGGTCAACTTAGTAATTCTTGGCTAACTGGGTGGTAAAGTGGTGGAGAGCAGGAGTTGCTGCCTTAAGGGCCTGTCCCACTTCGCCGTTATTTGTGCGTCACGCAGATTGAAGATTGTAAAATTGTCCCTAGTGTGTTGGATAGCGTTAGTGTACGGGGTGATTGCTGGCCAGCGCATAACCTAACGGGCCAAAGGGCCTGTTACGATGCAGTATCTCTAAAGTGTAAAGTAAAGCCTAAAGCAAGGATCTGGCTGAAAGAAGGCTTTTGTCCCCATTATCCTAATGTTTGTTACAAATTATTATAAAGCTTATGAACAATCATTGCGTATAGCATTAGGTTCTCAATCAATTATCTATTTTATTTATAGATGTCAAAAATTGAGTTGCACAAAGGAATAATCTGGAACAAAATAAACACTGTAGTTTTGCTGCAGTTAATTTGGATTTAAAGCTGACTGTTAACAAGATGTGAACATGTTTACAACTGCCTTCCACATTCTCTGGCAATGCCACCTAGAGTGTCTGCCAGATCAAAACTTGGTGTAATATATGTAAATTGTTCCAGATGGACTTACCAGTCTCAAATCCTTGGAGAAAAGTTTTGTAAACCATTGATTGAATGCCAAGGCTGCCACACTCAATGCCATATCTCTGTTAGACAGAACAGACACAAACTATTGTTTAGAGTCACAGAGCCAAACACCGTGAAAACAGGCCCGTCGGCCCAACTTGCCCATACAGACCAACATGTCCCATCTACACTATTCCCACTTAGCTATGCTTAGCCCAACTCCCTCTAAACCTGTCCTATCCATGTACCAGTCCAAATGTTTCTTAAACTTTGCAAAAGTTTAACTCAACTACCTCCTCCAGCGGCTCATTCCATACATTCGCCAACCTTTGTGCGAAAAAGCTATCCGAAGAAAATCTACCCATGTTGCGAAGTCCAATGGATTCAGTCACTTCAATAGAGTTTCTCCAGCATTTTTGTGTACAGTCACTTCAATAGTTTGTTCAATGGGACCGCGATTTTTTTGGCGACTTGCCAGCACCCATCATCAGGTCGCTGAAAATTTTCAAAATGTTGAAAATCCAGCGGCGACGAGAAAAAGGTACGACTCTTTGGGTGACTACTCACGACTATACTGTATGGTCATGAGTAATCACCCAAAGAGTCGTACCTCTTTCTGGTCGCCACTGGATTTTCAACATTTTGAAAATGTTTGGCGACCTGCTGCGACTATGACGGGTGCCGGCAAGTCACCGAAAAAATCGCGTAAGTGGGACAGGCCCTTAGGCTGGCACATAGCAGGTAGCATTCACAGCATGTCATTGTTGGCTAATAGGCAGCAGCTGTAAGAGAAAGTACAACCATGACTCACTGTCTAGACACACAAATAAAGAACAGTATTGAAGTGTAGCCAGCATTAGTGGGACTAATATTAACAGAAGAACTTTCAGAACAAAATAAGGGAGAAAATCAATAATATTCAATGAACCGCCGGTTAAGTAAATATATTTTTGTACACTTTTCATATCAGATAATATTCTTCTACACCACAGACACATTTCCTCCCAATGTTTAGCCAAGACACTGTCTCCTTCCCCGATAATAGATTGTGCAATTTGTTCACAAATACAGGACCTTGCTCAATACAGTACAGTTGAAGTAAATGAACTGGATATTTTAGGAAATGTATCAATTGGCTGATACATGTCCTAAAAATCTGCTTTGTGCTTTCATCCAGGTTACATTCCTACTTTGATTTTACTGCATTTGGGCTAGGGTGCACGTAATTACAGAAACCTGACTTTTAGTTCAGCTCAGGAAGAGAATGAAAGGAAGACTTGGGGTGGAAGATTGCAACCTTCACGTGGTCCGCCCTGTTTCGATGAATGCGATCAACCCAGTGTACACAATCAAATAAGATCAAATAGAACAAGTTGTCCATATAGATTATTGTAACTCTCTCCTCTCTGGTTTACCCCACAAGTCCATCCATAAACTCCAATTGGTCCAGAACTCAGCTGCCCGCATTATCACCAGAACGCCATCCACCGAACACATCGCTCCCATCCTCAAACAACTGCACTAGCTCCCTGTCCAATACCGCAATGAGTTTAAGATTCTCCTCCCCACTTTCAAAGCGCGCCACAATCTCGCTCCTCCAGACCTCTCTGAACTCCTCCAGCCTTACACTCCATCCCGAACTCCCCGATCCTAATCTTCCTCCCTGCTCTCCACTCCCATCTGCCCGCCTGTCCACGATGGGGTTCAGAGCCTTCAGCCGTTCTGCTCCTCACCTCTGGAACTCTCTCCCACTATACATCTGTACCATAGAGTCTCTCCCCACCTTTAAAACCTCCCACAAAACTCACCTATTCAGACTGGCCTATTCAACGTAACTCCACTTTCTATCAAATTCATGGATATGTTGTCTTTGTTTATTTTTATTTATATATTTGTAATTTGCTTGTTTTAACTGTAAGGTGTCCTTGAGTGTTCTGAAAGGCGGCCATAAATAAAATGCATTATTATTATTATTATTATTAACTTTAGGCTGTGCACGCCATACGCAAGAAGAAGAAGAAAGGAAGACTTGGGTCATCTCACCTTGTGTCCAAGTGGCTGAAGTCTAGAAGGTTAAACTCCTTGGTGTTCTGGCTATGATAGATGGTATCCACATCCTTGGAAGAGAAATGAAGAGGAGTTGAACAACTACATTTAAAGTGTCTCACTGAAGCTGCACCACGGATGCCGATTAATTTCACAGATCGCCATAAAAGCGCTTGTTTTCTCAATTTAGTGGACATTTATGCCAGAGAGATTAACGATGTAATTTTAGATACTATCAGCGTAATACTAGTTGTGAGAGAGTTCCTAACCCCTGCTGGTAAGAACAGAGTAACTGACATTCGGATAAAATATCTGATCAGGGATAGTTAGCAAGGATTTTTAGAGTGTAAGTCCTTCAAATGAATATTGTATATTTTTGTGGAAATAAATGACACACAACAGGTCAGGTAGCGAGGACAGCACATTGACGCAGTGATGATCAGTTTTCCAAATAATATTTGGAGGATGTTCTGTATTGATATATTCAACAGTGAATAACTTTGATCGTAGTTTGAACAAAGACAAACTGTGAAAATCTCCAGTACGAAATTTGCACTTTTTCTATATTGCACCTTTCATTGTTGCACCCTGTTTAAAATACCTCAAAGTTTTTGCTACATTTTGGCATACTGTGAATATTTTAATATTTTAAATAATGTATGTCTACTGTCTATTTTTATTGGTATGTTGTCTGTCTGTGTTTTTAATATTACTTGCACATTTGGAGTATGGGGAAACGTAATTTCGATCCTATGTGTAATTACCGTTGCATAATTGAATTGACAATAAAGTTACTTTTGAACTGAACTTTTGAGTTGAAGGATCAATAGAAGTGCCATTGGCATTATAATACAGCATTAATTCCACTTGTGTACTGGTTTTCGACAGCGTACAGGTAGTAGAACAGCTGTGGTGTTTTTGAACATCAATGGCAACATGTCGAGTACAAACAGAAGTGGACCAAAGACAGATCCTTGCTGGTTGGTAAGTAGTGTGGGTCAGGAAATGAAGCCTTCTATGGTGATTCTCTAAACCTCACAGACATTGTGGGCTGAAGGGCCCATTCTTGTGCTGTACTGTTCTATGTTTTTTTTAGTCTGTTTTTTCTTTTCTTTTTTTCCCCAATGGTACAATGTGGTACAAAGAAGTTATAGGCCGGGTGAGCCTCACGTCAGTAGTTGGGAAGCTATTGGAGAGGACTTTGGGATAGCTCATTTTGAAAAGAACGTGCTAATAAGGGGGTGTCAGCGTGGCTCTACTGAACTCGATTGAGGTTCTTTGGAAGTGACAAAGGTGAGGATAGGGCATGGGGTAGATTTTAATAAGGCTTTTGATAAACACCCTCATGGTAGGCTGATCCAGAAGATGCATGTGATCCATGATGACTTGGTCATTTGGCTTCAGAACTGTCCTATGTTCTATGTCATGTTAGCTGTCTTCCCATTTTACAGCTGTTGTTGTGGTACCAGAGTGATTACAAAAATGGCCACAACCTCTATCTCGGACACCATTCTGGGACAATTCCAATTTTCATTTTATTGTCAATTTCAGGGACATTTGTTTCTGCACACTGTAAATAACAAAGTGAATGCTGTAAATCAAATATAATTCCAACTTTTAGCAATCTTTCCGAATCTTGACTGTGTACTTGATGATCTCACTCAGGCCTTGCTACATGATGTCAGTGAACAGCCTAGTTTGTTGATTTGCCTAGCTTATGCCGCGATAAATATTACAGGGGAGGCAATTGGCGATGCATTATTTTCATAAGGATGTCCCAGCATTCACATTGACATCATTCTCCACCATATGACTTTTTAATATTTTCTATTAAATAACCACACTAGTTATTTTGGACACACTGTACTCAATGTAGACATACCCACTGGATCTCTTCTTTGAAGAGAAACCCATTGTAGTCGCACAACGCTGCGTACATTTCTGAGTAGCCACCTGAAAATAAATGAGAATTATTAGACTTGCGGTTCACTCTGCGATCTGGAATGTGAAAACAATAGTTTCAATTAAGAATGATTCATGTGTAATCCCCAGAAATATCCTAATGTATAAAAGGTGAGAGGAAGGGAACTTCTTCAAAGTAGGCATACCTTGAGGAGATTTTGCAGTGTAGCAGTCAAAATGTAGAAACAAGGACTGCAGATTCAGATTCAGATTCAATTTTAATTGTCATTGTCAGTGTACAGTACAGAGACAACGAAATGCATTTAGCTTTTATGCAGATGCTTTATAACAAAAATCATTCTTACTAAATCATTGGGAGCTGAGTTAATAGTTCAGTTTTGTTTATTGTCACGTGTACCAAGGTACAGTGAAAATCTTTTTTGTTGAGTGCTATCCAGTCAGTGGAAAGGCTATACATGATTACAATTCAAGCCGTCCACAGTGGAGAGATACAGGATGAAGGGAATAATGCTTAGTGCAAGATAAAGTCCAGTAAAATCCAATTAAAGATAATCTGACAGTCTCCGAAGTGAATGGCAGGTCAGGATCGCTCTCTAGTTGGTGATAGGAAGGTTCAATTTAGTTTTGAGATACAACGCAGAAACTGCCCCTTCGGCACACCGAGACCACGCCGACCTGTGATCCTCGTACACTGACATTGTCCTACACACTAGGGACAATTTACAATTCTTACCAAAGTCAATTAACCTACAAACCTGTATGTCTTTGGAGTGTGGGTGGAAATCGGAGTACCCAGAGAACACCCATGTGGTCACAGGGAGAACGTACAAACTCCGTACAGACAGCACCCATAGTCAGGATCGAACCCGGGTCTCTGGCGTTGTAAGGCAGCAACTTTACCTCTGCGCCACTGTGCCACCCTAGCAGTTGCCTGATAACAGCTGGACGGAGGAAGGCTCTACCCCCTTAAGCTCAAGATACAGCAACTGCTGATTGTGACGGGGTTGGCAGGAGCATTACCCAACAGTGGCAAGAAATTGCAGGAGGCCAAGACCAGCGGGACCAAGGTACAGAGGAGAATGTAGGCCAGCAGAAATTCCTCTCTAGAACAGTAAAGATTGGCCTCCACCCATATTAATAAGCTAAAAAAAAATCAAGCAGATATGATTAACTTTTATCATCTCAATGATTTACAGTATACTAACATTGGAGTTATATTTTGTTGCAAATAAGGCTATGATTGGCCAGTATAGAAAAATAAACAAATTAGATGCAATTAAGTCTCATCTAGTCGACTAAAGTAAATTGCTGCTTAGTTCTTGGTTCTTGGTTTCTTGGTCCTCCAAAATATTCCAAATGGAATTTAAACTGGAGGTGGTGGAGGGAGGACTTAAGCCAGAAAGGGTTATTGGGAAGAAATAGCTACTTTAAATTTAGTTGCATCTGGTTGGGTAACTATAGTAGGGTGGAGATTATTCCATGCTTTGTGCGGGGGAAGAACGAATTGCTGTACACATCTGTCTTTGTAGCTGGGATCACAAATTGGATCGAATGCCCTCGTCTGCTCCTAATTGGTTTGGGTTTGGTGTAGGTCTTGTAATCTATGCCGAGCTGACCATTTAACATTTTGTAAAACCAGGTCAAACGTTCATCCCATTAGAATTTGAAAGCATTATGGAGGTGTAACTGGCATGAATCGTACCCATATATAGCAAATTCTCAAACTAATCAAATATTTCCAGTCAGCAGAAGGACTATTAGAGCAGTTGGTTTCACAGTGGGGTGAACTGAGACATACCACATGGTCCTGGATTGGAATCAGTCTGTTCCTCCAACGCCAAACTGATTTTTTTAATCCTCTCTTGCAACTCCGGTGAATTCTTCTTGAGTAATTTCCTACGAAAGCAAATAGAAAATGAAGGGATTCATAGTCACAAAGGTGAGTATTCATGGCCGAGTATTCTGAAGTTAATTTTCAGTCTCATGTTGGACCTCAATTGATATAAAAAGTAAATAATTATGTGACTACACACCTTTAATTAATTAGTTTATTGAGTTTAGTTTATTGTCACATGCACTGAGGTATAGTGAAAATCTTTTGTTGCCTACTAACCAGTCAGCGGAGAGTCAGTACATGCTCATAATCGAGCCATCTACAGTGTACAGATACATGATGAAGAGAATAACATGAATAAGCAAAAGTTAATCAATTATTTTAACCTGGGATGATCTGTAGTTTGTGAGCAGGGGTAGAGTGCAAAGACAGATTTGATTAGAGGACTCAGTGTTTAGTGTCCAAATCAACCTTTTGAACAATTCCACCAATATCAATTTGACTTCATCGAAGTCATGGAGCAAAAATGTTTTTAGTTGAACTCAAAGCAAATCTAGATTCACTCATCCTTCCCCTTGAAATGTTTTGGTACTCATTACAAAAAGCAGAGACTACAATTAAACAAGGAAATCGGACCACCAACATGGATAATTATGAGCAGCTGATTCTCGTTCAGTCTAGTCAGAGCCCAAGTTGACTGGAGAGGCTGGTTCTGATGGATGCCAGAAACAAAATGGTGCCAAACAGACTTATACAATGATATGATTTAATTTTAATCGTTTATTTTGATTCTGTAGAAACCAGACTATGTTTCAGTTGTTTAATATCTGTACTACCTCAATACATAGGTTTGTTTCTTAGCTGATAGCATCAGGAAAACCTTAATCTTTACAGATCAATTTATGCGGCAGAGTGGCGCAGTGGTAGAGTTGCTGCCTTACAGTGCCAGAGACTCGGGGTTCGATCCTGACTACTGGTGCCATCTGTACGGAGTTTGTACGTTCTCCATGTGACCTGCGTGGGTTTTCTCCGGGTGCTCCGGGTTTCCTCCCACATTCCAAAGACGTAAAGGTTTGTAGGTTAATTGGCTTCGGTAAAAAAAATATGTATAGTCCCTTGTGTGAGATGAAACTGACAGTGGAGATATTGGCTTAATGCAAGGAGGAGTCATGAGCACGAGGGAACTCAAAAAGTAGTTGTAGAATGAAATCATACTCAAGGCCGACATAGTTAAATACCATCCATCCACTCTGCGTCAGAAGATGTGGTGGCATGTCATTTGGTTTAGTTTTAGGATGATAGTAGATCTTCCTCCGGGAAGGGAACTCAAAGAGTTGCTACACTCTGGGTTTGATCCCGATTACAGGTGCTGTTTATACCGAGTTTTGTACGTTCTCCCCGTGACCGCGTGGATTTTCTTCCCTCACTCCAATGACAGACAGGTTTGTAGGTTTAATTGGCTAGATGTAAAAAATTGTCCCTGGTGTGTGTAGGATAGTGTTAACGTGCGGGGATCGCTGGTCGGCGCAGACTCGGTGGGCCGAAGAGCCCGTTTCCACGCTGTATCTCTAAACTAAACTAAAGCAGTTATGGCCAGGAAAGAACGACAAAATAAAAGCATGGGTCAGTTGCTGACTCACCTCGGCGATGAGTCTGGAAATATCTTTTTGAGCGATGCTGTGACATGAGTAACGACCTGTTCCAGATCTTCAAGGGACATGAGTTTGAAAGCGTATGAATTTTTCTCCGTTTCTATGACAACCTGCAAAAACAAAAGGCACTTCCCTCAATTCCGCTTTAATTTCTAATAATGTCACCAGTTCCCTTTTGTTATTAATAAAACTTCATTACATTTTCAAAACGCAAGACACCAGGGATGGGAGATGCAAGGAACTGCAGATGCTGGAACCTTGAGAAAAACACAGAGTGCTGGAGTAACCTTTGTGGCGGGAATGGGCAGATGGCGTTTTGGGTCGGGACACTTCTTTGGACTGATTGGAGAAGGGGAGGGGGGGGGAAGAGAAAGTTGAAGAAGGGTCTTGACCCGAAACGTCACCTATTCCTTTTCTCCAGAGATGCTGTCTGGCCCGCTGAGTTATTCCAGCTTTTTGTGTCTGTCTTCTGGAGAAAAGGAGCAGTACTAAAAATAGGTAATAAAATCAGTAATTGAAGAAACTGCATAGTTCATAAGTGATAGGAGTAGAATTAGGCCATTCGGCCCATCAAGTCCACTCTGCCATTCAATCATGGCTGATCTATCTCTCCTAACCCCATTCTCCTGCCTTCTCCCCATAACCTTTGACACCTATATTAATCAGGTTCATAGATTCATAGAGTTAACAGCACAGGAGCCGGCACTGCAGCTCAACCTGTCAAAGCCAGTCAATGTGCCTATCTAAGCTAGTCTCATTTGCCTGTGTTTGACCCTTATCACTCTAAACGTTTCCTGTCCATGTACCTGTCCAAATGTTTTCTTAAAAGTTGTAATTGTACCTGCCTCTACCATCTCTGGCAGCTTGTTCCCAATACCCACAACTCTCAATTTGAAAAACCTGCCCGTCAGGTTCCCTTGAAATATTTCCCCTCTCCTTTTAACTCTACACCCTCGAGCTTTGGACTCTCTTATCCTTGGTAAAAGATTGTGACTATTTACACTTTCTCAGCCCTTCAGGATTTTATAAACTTCTAGGTCACCCGTCAGCCTGTTCCACTCCAGTGAAAACAGTTCCAGCCCATCCACTCTCTCCTTACCTCCAGTCCAGGCAACATCATTGTGAATCTTTTCTGCATCACTTCTAGCTTAATCACATCCTGTTTGTAGTTTGGAAAACAGAACTGCGCACAATACTCCCAAGTGTAGTGTTTAAGAAGGAACTGCAGATGCTGGAGAATCGAAGGTTACACAAAAAAGCTGGAGAAACTCAGCGGGTGCAGCAGCATCTATGGAGCGAAGGAAATAGGCAACGTTTCGGGCCGAAACCCTATGGGTTTCGGCCCGAAACGTTGCCTATTTCCTTCGCTCCATAGATGCTGCTGCACCCGCTGAGTTTCTCCAGCTTTTTTGTGTAACCTCCCAAGTGTAGTTTTGGTTTGGTTTAGTTTAGAGATACAGCGCGGAAACAAGCCCTTCGGCCCACTGAGTCCACACCGACCAGCAAGCCCCCTACACCAGCACTATCCTACACACTAGGGACAATTTACAATCGTTGACCGAAGCAAATGAACCTGCAAACCTGCCGCATGGAAGGAAACCAGAGCACCTGGGGAAAACCCACACGGTCACGGGGTGAACGTACAAACTCCATAGAGAGAGCACCGGTGGTCAGAATCGAACCCAGGTCTCTAGCGCTGTGAGGCAGCTACTCTACCGCTGCGCCACCACAAAAGTGATATTTTGTCCAACTGTGACCTTTACTCACCGCCATGACCAATGAAGGTAACTGTGCCACATTCCATCTTCACCTATCTCTCTACCAACGTTAGGTTGGGTAAGTTAGGTCTATTTACTTTGTATCATGTTGAGGGAAAACTTAATTGATGTTTATAAAATAATGAGAGGCCGACCTAGATGGACAGGAAAGTCCCATTTCCCCCAAGTAGAGAAGGGAAAGTCCCATTTCCCCCAAGTAGAGAAGGGGTTAAATTATTTGTGAGGTGAAAATACATCCACAAGTTCATTGCCCTGCCCCCTACATATGTTTACATCCATATGCGCGTGACAGCCTTCCTGCAGGGTTATGGGCCCAGTGGTCAGGGACAGAATAAGGTTCAGTAGCTCCTCTATCAGCGAAGAAACAAGGTGAAAGGTCTGACCTGTACATTTTATGTAACCTGAAGTAAAATATTCAGGTTATGCTATGTCATCCATGATGCCAGGATAAACTAATCTCCTCTGCCTGCACGTGATCCATATCCTTGCAGTCCCAGCTTCACCCACTGCTCCCATTCACTACATTTCAATGTGAACTGTACCTTTATTCCTCTGTTACACATTATTGTGGAATCGATGCCGATCAGTTGCCAAACTGATCCTGTACTATTTAACTTCAGAGCTGCAGCTGTGAGCTAACAATTCATTTACAAATGGGAGTGAAGTTACCCTGAAGCTGTATTGTACATGCAACCAATTTTCAACTGGGCAGCTAGTGATCGTGTGGTGGACTGGGTTACATCCACAAATCTCTGCCATTTCTCGACGTCTTAGGTAGAGCCATTCCTAAACCATGCTGTGATGCAATCCAATAGTCATCTTTCTATGGGGCAATAAGTTGTGAAAGTTATTGGAGACGTGGCTGAATTTCCTCAGTCTCCTCAGGAAGTAGAGGCATTGATATCCCTTCTTGTCTCTCACTTAGTTGTGATAGGTCCATGCCTGATCGTTGGTTATATTTCCTCCAAGGAACTTGAAGCTCTCACCAATTTACACTTCGGCACCATGGATGCTGACTGGGGATGGACACCACCACGTGGACATGACTTCAGAATTAAGGGACAGAAGTTTAGGGGATGGACTCAGAGAGTGGTAGCGGTGTGGACTTCCAGTTGGTGGAGGCCTGAAGTCAATGGAAGAAGGGAATAGTTCCTTGAGACTAAGGGGAAAAAAACATTTGTTCGGCATTGTAGGGCCTAGATGGCCTGTTTCCGTGCTGTAATTGTTATATGGTTATATGGTTAATAACTAGTTCCTTCGGTATGCTGACAGTGAGTGAAAGGTTGTTGTCCTGATACCTTGTTAGTAAGTCCTCTATCTCCTTCCTGTACTAGTCATGTCATTGTTTGTGATCCAGCCCACCACAGCGCTGTATTTTCTGCAAACTTACAGATGGAGTTAGAGCAGAATTTGGCTGCACAGTCGTGAGTGTGTAGGGAGTATAGTAGGGGACTGAGAATGCATCCTAGTGCGGCACTGATGTTGAGACCTCCTCAGTGAGGTTGTAGTCTGTGGGTCCAAATGTAGAGGATCCAATGGCAGAGGGTGGTTGCTGACTCTTAGGTCCACGAGTTTGGAGATGAGTTTTATGCGATTATGGTGTTGAAGGCAGAACTATAGTTGATAAGTAGGAGTCCTGCACAAGTGTGCTTGTCAAGATGTTCCGAAGATCACTTTAGGGCCAGGGAGATGACGTCTGCCGTGGACCTGTGGTGACGGTGGGCAAACTACAATGTATCAAGGCTGGCTGGGAGGCTGGAGTTAATGAGCTCCATCACCAGTCTCAGGAAGCACTTCATCATGGTGGACGGCAGGGCCATTGGACGGTAGTCATTAAGGCATGCTACCTTATTTTCTCTGGCATCAGGCCGATAGAGGACTTCTTAAAGCAGTTGGGGACCAGAATAGATTAGAGTGAGGTTGAGAGAGATCTCCATGAATACCTCTCTCAGTTGGTCCACAGGTCCCGAGGATGCATTTGGGGACCCCATCCTGGCCAGTTGCCTTCTGCGGATTCACTCTCAGGGAGGCCGATCGTACGTCTGCCACAGTACCTGAGACTGGCAGGGTGAGTAATGTTCCACCACCAACCTTCTGTTTAAAGCGAGCATACGTAACATGTATTGAGCTCATCAGAGCAGAACCAGTTATTGTCATCGATACTGCCTGCCTTCGCTCTGTGGCCCATTATAGCAGTCGTACATCTGTCTGCTTTGATACATCTGCCTCCTGCTCTTAACTAAAGGAGGAATAGAAATAAGGTGCTGCTTTCTTGTTTGGAAAGTTACGATACTGCCCTTGATGCTGATGTGAGCTGTAAACTGTGAAACACAGATTAACCATGCAATGACCTACAGATTAATAATGTTAGAACGCCAATGACCTTTCCCTCTAGAGACACAGTCATGGCTGGTCCACAGTCACAGTCACCGTCCACAGTAACAGACACAGGTTCATGGCTGGAAATACCAGTGGTTTGCCCGACATTATTGCCTCCAAAAACATTAAACCTTCAAATACCCTGCCTCTCCTGCTAAAGGTAGGAATGTGATCCGAATATACTCTGAGCAATAGGATTTTGGGCAAATGCCCTTCTTTTGTTTTTCCTTCAAGGTCAACTGGCAAGTCTGCTTCACCTTTGAATCCTTTCCTCTTGTTACTGGGATGTAGACACCAAGCAGATATATCACAGGTACACACCCATGGGAAAGAAGCACAGTATGAAATAACATATGGCACACGGTACTCACCAACAGTTTGAAAGCAGTTACTGCTACACTCGAGACTCTGAAACCATCAGAGATCATCTGCACTTGACGCTCGAATAAAGTTATACGTGGTTGATTGCTCTTTAAGTAACGTAGGCACCATGCATCAGTGCACTGTTAAAAAACATTGAATACTGCGTGTGGCCAGCACTGTTTCCTAACTCGAAATGTGGTAGGATTTCAATGGGGAGGTTCTAAAGAAACATAGCACAGGTGACTTTTGTTATCAGTGTGTGTGTTGCTGTGCTGTGTACGCAAGCAAACATGGACAAGGAAGTGCTGTTAAGGATCTTAAATGATTTGCATCATTGTTTTGCTGGGTTTGCCCAACATGCTCGATAAAATAGAGGCGGTCATCATACACAGCTTGAAAAGCCAATGTAACATAAGAGAATTTCTGGCTACTGACTTTTTACAGCTGTATTAAAATATCAGGCGTACAACACACACCTTGGTTAGTGGTACATTGGTCACACTTATAGATTAGAACCTGCAATTTCAAAGCTGTTGGGAAAAACTGAATATATGCACAAAATGTTTCTATTTTTACGGATTATTTAAATGATTTAGGGTGTCATAGTGGCACAAGGATTATCCTGCAAATCTGCAGGCATTTGGAATGTGGGAGGAAACTGGAGCACCCATTGAAAACCCAGGAAGAACCTACAAATTCCATACAAACAGCACCCTTTGTAAGGATCGAACTTGGGTCTCTGGCGCTGCAAGGCAGCAACTCGATCGCTGCGCCACCATGCCATCCCGAACATCTGCAGCTTCTTGTTTCCACAACTCCACGAGGATGCATGCTATTTGGGCTTGATGTTATTAGGCCAGAAAAAGATCAGTATCACCCAAAACCACAATAAAATCGCCACTGTAATTGTTATGAATGGCAGAAAAATAGGAAAATATATTACTTGGCTGTGGTATGATGAGGTTGTTTGGTGTCAGTACTGATAAATGCACTGGACTATGGCAGTACACTTGAGTGCACACCGAGGAAAGAGTAAATATTCTAGAGTACAAATGAGTGAAAAATGGTGAAAAAGCTTTATCTGCATCAACAGCATCTCAAATATAAATTTGTAGAATAAGCTTTTTTTTTAAAAAGGACCATCAGTTTGCAACGTGGTGGAGAGATAGATGAGCAGATTTTCTCACCTGCTTACTTACGTATGATGGAACATAATGGTTTTCAAACCAGGAAATGCCTTTGCAGGCGGCAAAGGAAGTTGAAATTGTATTTGAAAGATTTACCCTTCAAAATACCCTTCAAATACCCACATACAATCTTATGTCACATTTAAAAAAAAAAAAAAATCTGTTTCAGTTGGAGGGGTTTGTAGAACAAATTGTACTTGTGCTGCAGTTTCAAGGACAGTGCATCGAAAAATAAGGGGGAGAGAGAGAACTTCTAGGTAAAATTAGTGGTTATTCAAAACAGTGTGAGATGTAGTTGATGCGTTTTCCATTTGAGTGATAAGATCGTCTGACCCGAGCAAATTATTTCCTGCCATGTTTCAGATCGAGAAGAGCATGCATTATGTTGGCATTTTACTGGCATTGCCATAGCATAAATTGCATTTTTCTCAGACAAAACTACCTTTGATTTTCACCTTTAGAACTTTTTCTGTCCCTTATAATTCCAAAATGCAAACATTAAATAGCAGAGTTCTTAAACAGGTTTTTATTCTGCATGCAGGCACAACATAGTGAGAATTTAAAAATTGCAGTACACCCCTCCCTAACGAGTCAGAGAGTCAACAAGTGATATAATCATACAGTGTGGAAACAGGCCCTTCGGCCCAACTTGCCCATGCTGACTAACCCACGCCCAAATTGCCCATGCCAAAAGTGTCAATGTTTCAATTTCATATAACACAGGACCAAATGGGTATTTAAAATATCTCATCGAAGGGTCTTTTATTCATGAACTTTTAGAATGCAGAATGCTATCTGCTCTACAATGGGTCGGAATGGTGATGCAACAGTATAGTTGCTGCCTTACTGCGCCAGAGATCCGATTTACAGGTGCTGTTTTTGTGGAGTTTGACCGCGTGGGTTTTCTCAGGTTTCCTCCTCCGTTCCAAAGTCATACAGGTTTGTAGGTTAAATGGCTTTGGTAAAACTTGTAAATTGTCCCTCGTGTGTAAGATCGTGCTAGTGATCGCTGGTCGGAGCAGACTGGACGGACGAAGGGCCTGTTCCTGTGCTGTATATCTAAAGTCTAAGTGTCATTGCTTGTCCCCAGCACAGTACATAGAAACATAAAAACATAGAAATTAGGTGCAGGAGTAGGCCATTCGGCCCTTCGAGCCTGCACCGCCATTCAATAGGATCATGGCTGATCATCCAACTCAGTATCCCGTACCTGCCTTCTCTCCATACCCCCTGATCCCCTTAGCCACAAGGGCCACATCTAACTCCCTCTTAAATATAGCCAATGAACTGGCCTCAACTACCCTCTGTGGCAGAGAGTTCCACAGATTCACCACTCTCTGTGTGAAAAAAGTTCTTCTCATCTCGGTTTTAAAGGATTTCCCCCTAGCCTTAAGCTGTGACCCCCCCCTGGACTTCCCTAACATCGGGAACAATCTTCCTGCATCTAGCCTCTCACCCCTTAAGAATTTTGTAAGTTTCATAAGATCTCCTCTACCCTGGAGTATAAACAAGTCTATCCAGTCTTTCATAAGACAGTCCTGACAAGGAATCAGTCTGTAATTCTGCATTATGGCAATAATGTCCTTCTCAGATTTGGAGTCAATGCAAAGTTGTGGATGATAGAACTCCATTGCTACACCACAGATTTCTGTTTTGATTTTAAATCACACACTGTGTATTATTGTAATCATAATTACATTTTGAACAAGTAGATTCATCGAGTCATACAGCGTGGACACAGGCCCTTTCAGCCCAATTTGTCCACACCGACCATCTTGCCCCTTCTACACTAGCCTCACCTGCCCGTGTTTGCCCCACATCCCTCCAAATCTTTCCTAGTCATGCACCTGTCCAAATGAGTATATTCTGTCCAAAGTAACGTATTCAGTGTCACAAATTTAGTTGGGTTTTATGTTTATAAATAAATAATTGCCCTAGACTTCTGCATCAAGAAAAGAATATGCTTTGGTAATTTTTTTTATTCAATATTTATCGCAGCACATGGTAAGTTCAGGCATGATGTTTTCCTAAAACCTTTATGGTTGTTGTTCATTGTTGTTGTAACATTACAAAATCAAAGAATGGTGAGTCTGCAGTGTCCCTCTTGAAGAACAATCCATTTTGTTCTATTCCATCACCCCTTCCCCCATTTTCCTGCAATATTATTTGCTTCCAAACAGTTTTCAGGATCCCTTTTCAAGGCTACACTTAAACCTGCATCCAGCACTCTGCTGGAAAGAATATTACAAATCATAACCACATGACTGGTGCAGTAGTGTGGCTGGCAGAGTTGCTGCCTCACAGCGCCAGAGTCCCAGGTTCGATCCTGAGCTTGACCTCGTGTGCTGTTTGCACGTTCTCCCTGTGACCGCGTGAGTTTCCTGCAGGGTGTTGCAGTTTCCTCCCACATCCCAATGAGAACGTGGGATAATTAGTGTGAACGGGTGATCGATGGTTGGCATGGACATGGTGGGCTGAAGGGCCTGTTGACACGCTGAGATATCCAACACCGTGACTTTTTTTTGTAAACCAGCATTGCAATTGTTTGTGTCTGCATCTTATAGGAATGATTTGAAATATTCGACTCAGTTCTAGAAGAACATTGTATCTATCCTGATGCACTTTCCATACTTCATCATAGTAAGTGATTAATTTTTGATCATTTCAAATGAAAACAACAAAATGTGTCTTCTACCTTGAATAATATGTAGCAAAAAAATAAATTGGAGGTAGCTTTCATCGAAATATAAACAAAACTCCTTGTAATATTTCACAACTCGGATCAAAGATGTGCCAAAAAATGGGACAGCAAGTCATATATCTCATAACAGTCACGATTAGACATGGGTAGACAGTCACAACCTTTTAACTAGACTGGAAATGTCCAATATTTGAAGGCATAGCTTTAAGGTAAGAGGGGGGAAAGTTTAATAGAGATATGTGGTGCAAGTTATACAGATATCACTGGGGGCCTGAAACGCGTGGCCAGGGGTGGTGGTAGAGGCAGATACGATAGTGGCGTTTAAGAGACTCGTAGACTGGCATTTGGAAGTACAGGGAGTAGAGGGATATGGATCATGTACAGGCAGATGAGATCAGTTTAAAATGGCATCATATTTGACACAAATATTGTCGACCGATGTGCCTATTCCTGTGTTTAAGAGGGAACTGCAGATGCTGGAGAATCGAAGGTTACACAAAAAAGCTGGAGAAACTCAGCGGGTGCAGCAGCATCTATGGAGCGAAGGAAATAGGCAACGTTTCGGGCCGAAACCCTTCTTCAGTCTGAAGAAGGGTTTCGGCCCGAAACGTTGCCTATTTCCTTCGCTCCATAGATGCTGCTGCACCCGCTGAGCCTATTCCTGTGCTGTGCAGTTCTAAGTTCTATCTTTGCAGAGATCAGTAGCAGGTTTTCTCAAGATTTTTTAACTTTTTGGAACTGATAACAAGTCTTCAGACTTATGATTATGTATTATGTATTTGACACATTATATTAAACAACCAACTGGTTGTAGAGAACATTTATTATTGTGCTTTACAACACATTTTCTGTTGGTAAGGGCTTACAGATAGAGGCTGAGAAGTGAAACACTTACCTGATTGTGATCAGCGACATCAATTGCACTGATCTCCAGGTAACTGAAAGAGCTTTCCACCTGAGAACAAAGGCAGATGCACAAATTGTTATATGTGAGGGGGTCTGCGACAGAAAAAAGAATGGCGATCCATGAAACCACAAGCACTTACTGTAGCTCTTCAGTGGAATGCGGGAGTTTTAATAGTTAATCATTCTTGAGCTGGTATATTGAAGGACCTGCCAAATCAGTAGCTTACATGGTGACCAGAAGCTTTCAAACCAACAATACTGTTTCATACCCCTTACTGCCATTCACTTGTGCATAAGAACTACAAATTAAAGGAAAGCTCATAGTACAAGAAAAAATGCCTTATGATATTGTATTTAATAATAATAATAATAATTTTATTTATAGAGCACTTTAAAAACAAACATAGCTGCAACAAAGTGCTGTACATCTGTAAAATACATGCTGTATTTGTATAAGGGTGCCACAGCGGTAGAGTTGATGCTTTACGATGCCGGAGACTAGGGTTCGATCCTGACTATGGGTGCTGTCTGAATGGAGTTTGTGCATTCTCCCTGTGACCACGTGGGTTTTCTCCGGGTGCTCCGGTTTCCTCCCACAATCCAAAGACGTACATGTTTGTAGGTTAATTCGCTTTCGTTGAAAATTATATATTATCCCCGGTGTGTATGATAGTGCTAGTACACAGGTGATCGCTGGTCGGCACTGACTCGATGGGCTGAAGGGCCTGTTTCTGCGCTGTGTGTCTAAAGTCTAAAGATACACAGAACCCCAAGTATGGAAGGTATACAAGATTGACACAAAATGCTCGAGTAACTCAGGAGGTCAGGAAGCATCTCTGGAGAAAGTCGATGGGGGAACGTTTCGGGTCGGGACCTTTCTTCACCGGGTTTGCTCCAAATAGAAGTTACAGCCACATATCTCAGAAGTTCAGATTCTTTACAAGAGAAGAATAGATTAAGTTGAACCATGGGCTATTGTTCAATGGACAATGGGAGAGCAAACGTGTCACCATTATTGCTCTACATGTTTACCATTTTAAAAGTTGAATTTCATTTATATTTCATTATTAAGCTGCCCGTGTGTTTTTAGAAATTGAGAGTGGATTTCTATCAAACCATAGGGGCAATGAAATGGATCCGTGATCCAGCAAGAAGATTTAAGGACAATTACAAGGCTTGATCTGTGTTCTGTGTAGGAAGGGACCGCAGATGCTGGTTTAAACCAAAGATAGACACAAAAAGCTGGAGTAACTCAGCGGGTCAGAAAGCATCAGGTAGAGAAAAGGAATAGGTGACTTTTCTGGTCGAGACCCTTCTTCAGACTGAGAGTCAGGGGAAAAGCAAATAGGAGATACAGCCGGTGATATAGAGAGATATGGAGCAAATGAATGAAAGATATGCAAAAGGTAACAATAATCAAGGAAAGGTGGCGCCCACAATGGTCCATTGTTGGCTGTGATAACAAATTATGCAGACAGTGAAACTCAACTGGACGACAGTGAAACTAGTACGACAACTAGGGTGCTGTCTGATTGGTTAATTTAATACAGATTGTGTTATTGTAATGTTAACTTTTAGTATCTGTTAAGTGAATGCAGAGCACACTAACTCTGAAATGTGGGCATGAGTTCAAGACGGGAGGGGAAAAGTTTAAAAGGAAACCGAGAGGACGAGCTGCCAGAGGAAGTGATTGAGACAGGTAGAATAACAACAAGAATAAAAGGCATTTGGGCAGCTACATGGAGAGGAAAGGGTTCGATCAGTGGGTCCCAAATCTTTTTTGGCCACCACCTTCTTGGGTCCATAAACTGATTCCCAGTGCTCCCAAATCTACCCTATAAAGAGCATTATTCAGAATAGTGGTTTACATGACTCACCAAGAAGATAATAACACAATAAAATTTAAAATGGTAACACTTATTTGCACATTTATTCAAAATACAATTACAACTTTTTAGTTTAATTAATTTAACAAATTTGATCTACTCGAGTCAGATACCAGCTTTTCAAAGTCTGATAGTCATTTGGCAAGACACCACATTGAGTAACTGCGTTACTACTCAGTAAATTCTCAATGCGACGGACAGGCATTAGAACAGTTTCCCAACTTTGAAAACGTTCCAGGAAATACTATTTAGCAAAACAAGTGTGCGTTTTTATAGAGGTGAGTGGAATGCACGGCAGAACTACCAACCTGTAAGCAGGTCGAATGTGTACTGACACCTCTCTTGCCCAGTGACCTGCCCACCCCTGGCACCCCCTTGCCTCGAAGCGCCCACCCTAGGTAATTCCACCGCCCACCAGGGGGCAGTACCACCCACTACGGGAACCACTGGTTTAGAGGGATGTGGGTCAGAAATGGGACCAGCTTGGACAGGCACCTTGGTCGGCACGGACAGGTTGAGTTGTCAGGATTGCTGCCAGGCCGTATGACTATAAATGTAACCATTTTTGAGCTTGTAATGAAAACTTTGAATAATTGCCCGCAATTTGCCTGTACCAACAAGAGGCCAATTCTTCATAATCCATTTTAAAGGTTCCACATGGCCGGATACAAGACAGTATCATCATACAGCTTATACTACACGGGGCAGACAGCAAAGCTGCATGAAAGCCAGCAGTTGAGGAAACACGCCTGCAAATGTGCAGTCCACACAGATGAAACATTTGCCTGTAAGTGTTTTCAGAGCCTTTTACTATCTCTCTTCATTGTGCTTACTCGTCAGGGAATAAACCTCTTTCACCTTATAATATTTATCCCCGACAACAGCACATTTTATTTGGAACTTTGAAGTTTATTTAGTATGAATCTTCAGCCTAGTATGCATTTCATGCTGGTGTTTATATAAATAGACTTGAGGTCTCTATGAAACTTGCCCACCTGCCCTCTCTGTGCTGAGGTTAGGTGCAGATTATTTACTGCATGCAGCATCTGCAGGTTTTTGCACAAAGCAACGGATTGTTGCAATGTTGTGTAAATTTGAAATGAAGAATTTTTACCCCACCTCTGGTATTCACCGATTAGCATTGTTCACCCACAAGGCGTGAAGTTGTTTCAGTGTTTCAATGATTCAGCTACAAAAAAAAAGTTTCTTCTTAAAATTATTTTTCCAGGGCGACACAGTGGCGCAGCAGTCAAGTTACTGCCCTACAGAAGCCGTATCAGTGCTGACTATGGGTGCTGCCTGTATGGAGTTTGTACGTTCTCCCTGTGACGGCAGGGGTTTTCCTCGGGTGCCCCGGTTTTCTGCCACATTCCAAAGACGTACAGGTTTGTAGGTTAACTAGACTAAGCGGGACCCGTTGGGTCCCAGTCACACGGGAGGCCTGGTCCCCCAACGCAACCCATTCCCCAACGCAATATTCCACCACTCACTTGTTTCCCCCAACGCAACCCGCTCCCCCAAAGCAATATTCCACCACTCACCCATGGCCCCTAACTGCGCAGGCTCCGCTCATTTCCCCCTCATCCCCCAGCAATCCTCCCCCATCCTCTTCATGTGCGGTAGGAGGGGAGTGGGGATGTGTGTGGGCAGGGGAGTGGAGGTGGAGGGGGGGGGGGGGAAGAGCGTGGTGTGGGGGGGGGGGGGTGTGTGGGAGGGGGGGTGTTTGTATGCGTTGCGTCTCTTGCTGCGTTCTTCAGGTGGGGCCTGTCGGGGGACAGGGCCCACCTGAAACTCTCCCCATGGAGGGCGTGGGCGTGTGAGTGGGTGAGGGGGTGGGGATGGGGGTGTGTGTGTGGTGGGGTGTGTGTGTGAGGGGGAGGTGAGGGGTAGTGTGGGGTGGTGTGTGGGGGAGGGAAAGGGTGTGTGGGGCAGAGGGGTGTGGTCGCCGCAGACTCACCCCGCATTCTGCTCCTGATTAGCGATTTCCGCTGATGCTTGTTTTCATTGTTCTTTATCTCTCCACATCACTGTCTATATCTCTCTGTCTGAAGGATCTCGACACAAAACATCATCCATTCCTTCTCTCCGGAGATGCTGCCTGTCCTGCTAAGGTACTCCAGCTTTGTGTGTCTATCTTCGGTTTAAACCAGCATCTGCATTTCCCTCTTACACAGGATCAAGCTTAGACTGTGTCTACTTTTGTATTCCAGCAAGTCATAGTCCAAAGTCATTCAGTGCAGAAACAGGCCCTTCAGCCAACTTGCCCTTGCCAACCAAGATACCCATGTATACCAGTCCAACATGGTACCTGCCTCAACGACCTCGTTTGACAGCTCCTTCCATGTACTCACCACCCTCAGGTTCCTATTAAATCTTACCCTTCTTACCTTAAACCTAAATCCCCTGGTTCTTCCTCTACTCTGGGTAAATCTATCTATTCCCTTCAAGATTTCATACACCTCAACAAGATCACCCTCATCCTCTGACCTCAATTTACTAATCATTTTCTACATTCTCATTGAATTCATTGTTATAAACCACAAAGAACAATGGGCCTTGCACTGAACCATGAGGCACACCACTAGTCACAGCCACTAGTCATAGATTGTGAAAGTCAAATCTTCTATCTTTAGATTTAGAGATACAGCGCGGAAATCTTTGTAAGATAAAATAAGAAATCGTCTTCAATATAACTGTTAGTAGTACGTAGGCAATAATATTAAAATAGTGATTATATTATGAAAGAACTAGAATTAATAAAGAAGAAAGAAAAGGTGAGGAAGGGAGATAAGTGAACTTGCTTCTCTCCAAGTTGTTCAAGGAGGAACTGCAGATGCTGGAAGATCGAAGGTACACAATCTCTCCAAGTTGTGTTCCCCTGTTGCAGAGGAAGACTGAGTCACTGGGACAAACCTAAGACCATCAGCGCCACCGTGTGGTCGAGATTGGACTGCCGGGGAAAGAAGCCCTAATCAGTCAATTCCTCTAATCTGAGACTAAGATTGAATGGCCGGGGCAACAAGATCCAGAACTCATCCTCAGACCTCAAGGGTCACTAATCATTTTCTACACACACTCACACACGCACATTGTTATAAACACATAACACGCAACAGATGGGCCTTGCACTGAAATCCATGAGGCACACCCATCTAGTCACAGCCAGCTGGTCATAGATTGTGAAAGTCAAATCGTCTATCTTTAGATTTAGAGATACAGCGCGGAAATCTTTGTAAGATAAAATAAGAAATCGTCTTCAATATAACTGTTAGTAGTACGTAGGCAATAATATTAAAATAGTGATTATATTATGAAAGAACTAGAATTAATAAAGAAGAAAGAAAAGGTGAGGAAGGGAGATAAGTGAACTTGCTTCTCTCCAAGTTGTTCAAGGAGGAACTGCAGATGCTGGAAGATCGAAGGTACACAATCTCTCCAAGTTGTGTTCCCCTGTTGCAGAGGAAGACTGCAGTCAAGTCAAACCTGTGTTAAAAAGACCAGCTTCGTACAATAGCTAAAATCCACCATGTGGTCCAGATTCGACGACTTGAAAAAAATCATCCGGGCATTCAAGCCCCTACTCACTCAATTCCTATACACTGAGACTAAGACTGAATGGCCTGGGCAAGCCTGAGATGCCAAAACGCCGCAGCGAGCCTTCTGACAGGTACCCGTAAAAGGGACCACACATCACGATCCTGGCACTCCACTGGCCCCCAAGACGGTACAGAACCAACTTCAAGCTCCTCTTATTCGTATACAAAACCCTCAACGGGCTTGCACCCCCTATATCAAAAATCATCAGGATAATCCAGAGACTGCCAGCGCCATCTTGTGGCACTGCCCTGAGCTGGTTCGTTTCCTACCTCAAAAATAGGAGTTTCGCTACCAAAAATATAAATTTTTTACATCTCTTGATAGGAAACGTACACATTCGCTGCATGGGTGCCACAAGGACCCATTGCTGCTTACAGCGCCAGAGAGCATGCTCGATCCTGACCAAGTCAATTTAAAGGCACGGCAATAGTGAAAATGAACTGTTAATGCAAAGAGACACATCAGAGCTATCGGTGATCCCTGAGAGCTTACCTTAGCAGGGACCCGAATAGGCAACAAATATGCCCGCCACAATGTAATGCCTGTAACACAAAAAAAACATTTTAGTAATTCTGGAATAAAAAACATCGTACAAAATAAAAATCAACTTTAGGAGATTCAAAGTACATTACTTACACATGAAAGAAATGGCCAGGAAAATATCTAATAGATCATTCATGCTGTACTACAGTTATGCTTTACTATGAAACGCAATATATATCTATTTATATTCTCCAACTCCATCAAAACGATATCCTACCTGGGAAGCCGTCCGAAGCCTATTCTCTCCAACTAGTTCATAACCGCGTTGCGATCAAAATATTCAATTGGCGGTGATATTATGACTCCGCCCCATTTAAGTTTGCCAGCAATTCAACTCTGTGTTAAAAGCTGAAATTTTCCCCATCGTATACAATGGCCTCGTTGGTTTTTCCGTGACAGCTTCATACAATAGCTAAAATCAAACTATAACATTCCATCGTGTATCCAGTACCCTTTGTGACGCTCTCAAATGCTGCACGCATATCGGCAAGGTCAAGGATAAGGACTAGGAGGACTGCAAACATTCTTGGGGTACACGGTGGCAGTGATAGAGTAGCTGCCTTACAGCCCAGTCCTGACTACAGCATCATCCTCTCTTGTCAATTACTAAGAGGACAAAAACAGCCGCAGGTGCGAGACTTTAAAATATACGGTACAATCGTAAAAAGGGGTTAAGTCGTGTAAAACATAGCAGAGGCTGGGATTGATTGTATTCAACCAATGCCATTCAAAGAGATAGCCTTTGGTAGATAGTAAAAATAATAATATTGTTTCAACAACCCTTTATGTGTGTAGCCTTATTTTAACTTTCCAGTACATACATTTTAAAACTCTGGTTCTCTAAAATATATATATTTAAGCTGTAAGTTTCTTTTAAAGAGATTTGTAAAGCACCCAATGCTTGTACAGTTACTTTTGTGTCAACTTCATCTCCATTATACCATCCACATTAGGCAGCACAGTTTCGAGGGCGGTGTGTGCATGTGTACACAAGTGTGAGGGGGTTGGAGGTCAGGAGACCAACTTGGGGCTACTGACTATCCCTAATGGAAAGGGTAGGTGTGTGCATGTGTACACAAGTGTGAGGGGGTTGGAAGAATTATTGCAAGTTTTTTTTTGAAATACCCTAACCAAAATATAAAAAAAGTGTTCAGAATCTTTTATAAACCAAAAATCCATGTACATCATTTCAAGTAAACCCCATCAGGTTAATGGCTCAATGTGTAAGACAGAGTGCAGATGCTGGTTTAGATCGAAGGTGGACACGAAATGCTGGAGTAACTCAGCGGGTGAGGCAGCATCTCTGGAGAGAAGGAATGGGCTACGGTGTATGGTGACATTTAAATGGAACTAGCAACATGTACTCCAATTGGTTGATCAATAACAAATCTTCAGCAGCTCATACACTTTGATAACTAATTTGTAACTCATCATCATAGACGGTCACTCGAAATGTGTATGACTATCCTCTCCTCTCCTCTCCATAGGGTCATCTACTTGTGGGTCTGCAGATGTCTGTTGAGGCTGATCCGCAATCTACACACCTTGGTGCAAAGTGTAACTATTAGGTCACACACTTAAATACCTCATTGGTGGATTTTGAGGTTCATTTGACCAGAAGCTGTGAGATCTTTGGAAACTGCAAGCAATCTGCAATCCCTTTACTGTTGTGCACTGTGCTAGCCAGATTAAAGGAATTTTTTTTTTTTTTTAAATTAATTAAGACAAATTGCTGAACTCAAATAATTATTCAAGGGAGACTTTTATTCTCAACCTCGATAGTTTCGATGATGGACTGATGGGCAGCTTTCCCGGTAAGTTCCTAAAAAGAAGGATTCTGCTGGTCATTTCTGCATAACATAAAACCCAAGTATGAATATCTATTTATATTCTGGACTCACTTTACTCTTATACTCCCCTACCTGGTAGGAAGGAACTGCAGAACGTTTAAACCGAACACCCGACACAAAAAAACTGGAGAGACTCTCGGGACAGGCAGATTCTCTGGAGAGAAGGAATCGTGCATTTCAGGTCGACACCCTTCATCAACGACTTTCCAGCTGAGGTACTCCAGCTTTTTGTGGCTATCTTAGCCTTAATTTTGTTACAGTTAATGAAATGCTCCGTTGGATGCACAGAACTTACCCTAAGTGGCGTTACGTATCCATATACAGAAAAACATCGCAAGGCACTGTACTAAAGCATTATGAATAATTAAATGTTCAATTGATAATCTGTAAGTGTTTTATTTTTCATTATGCTTGCAAGACTCTCACAGATAACTTATGATTCAATTTGTATGGTGTCATTTGAATAAGATTCCCCAATAGCCAATCTTCACTTTTTAAAAAAAATTAAAATACTGGAGTAGTTTCTGGAGGTATTAATGCTGCTGTTCGTATTATGAATAAATTATTAAAATTGTAAAAATATTATTATTAATCTGGGCAGTAGCACAGTGGTGTAGCGGTGGTGCTGTTGCCCCACAGTGACAGAGACCCGGGATCAATACTGACAACAGGTGCTGTCTGTGCAGAGTTTGTATATTCTCCCTGTGATTGGGTGGGTTTTCTCCTGGTGCTCCAGTTTCCTCCCACATTTCAAAGACATGGAGGTTTGTAGGTTAACTGACCATAGTGTGCAGGACGTAGAACTAGTATAAGGGCGATCGATGTTTGGCACGGACATGTTAGGCCAAAGGGCGTGTTTCTGAGCTGTATCTCTGAACTAAACTGCAAAATCTGGAAGAAGCAGTTTTGCACTAGAAGTTGGAGAAGAGGTGTAGTTTTCGATCTTAGAGACTGTCATACAATGCAGAAACACGCCCTTCACTCCCACTTGCCCACACCGACCAAGATGCCCCATCTATGCTAATCCCACCTAGCCATATTACTCAAAACCTTTCCTATCTTCTAGAAGAGGAAATGTTGGGTTAGTCCCTAGAATTGTTTGGGAAACTAGGAATATGAGGCAAGGTGCTAAAATAATGGAACCGCTGAATGCTTTGAGTTTCCAAAGATCTCGTTGCTTCTAGTTTTAATGGATGATGGGAGATCTTTGTTACGATACAGTTAAGCCTGTATGTTCTGTTTCTAAACTGATTGAATTACAATTGGAAATTAAAGCAGGCACATTAGCTTTACACACATGCCAAGAATAAATAATAGCAAAGAAATAACATTTGAGGTTGACAATGCCCCAAATATCACGACAGACCCTGGGTTTCTTCTCTTGACATTAATGAATGAAATGAACGTATGTAATAATATGATTGATTGTATTTGCTTGCTTAAAATATCTCTTGCAGATAAGTTTTAATAAACATGGTTGCAGTCTCAATTTTTATGCCATTATCTCAAATCCAGCACAAAACAGCATCCACATTCTGCTTAAACATCACAGGTATTGTAACAGTTGATATAGAATTGCTCTTTCATCTTAAAATATGCATGCTGTTGTAAGTGCAGGAAAGTTAAATTGCTTATTTCAAAGGCCATGCCTTATGACCTAAATATTAATATGCATGCATATGAATGTGGTGGGAGTACTGCTACTTTTAAACACCGAGCAAACGATATTACCTTTAAGTAATATTCATTTGTGTCACGCACACGTTAAGAAGCAAATAGATTATTTTACACAAGAATATGCACCTGCCTACTTTGTTTGAGCTGTGGATATGTCAGTTGCCTCTTTACTATATAAGGGAACATTTGACAAGGAAGTGGAATCATAGGTTGAAGCTGCACTTGACCACAAATGTTACTGTATCGGTTGGTGCATGCTACAATAAATGTCTCTTGTCTTGTCATGTCACTTGTGCACCTACCGCGCTTGTCACATTATCACTTCTGAACCTATTGAAATAACAATTCAGGAAATAGGTTCACTCATTTAGCATGAGAGGTGGGATGCACGTTGCTTTTGTAATTGAGAGGATACAAACTATGGCATAGGTATTGTCTTTCTAATTAATGGCAAAATATGATTTTATATCAACTCAATATTAACAAAGAAGAACTTCCGTTAAAGTTCTATTACAATGCAGCAGTTTCAATGCTTATCCCTGGGGTGGAAGATTGCAACCTTCACGTGGTCCGCCCTGTAATCAACCTGGCGTGCACAATCAAATAAGATCAAATAGAACAAGTTGCCCTTGGACTTTAGACTGTGCACGCCATACGCACGAAGAAGAAGAAGAAGAATGTTCATCCCAGATTCTTCCTTCTAGAACTGAGGCATTATATTTGACGGTGCACAGTTATTGTTTATTCATTTGTAGGTTTGAGGTTATATGTGTGCATACAAGAAGCGCTAACTCCACTGCTCCGGTCCGGTGTCCCGTTAGTCCAGGGCTGTCGGTTAACCTGGCGGGACAGGCAAAGTTGAGCTGGAGTTAGCGCTTCTTCTCCCTGCTGGCCTTAAGCCAGGGCCGCCACTGCAACGGGCCGGTGTCCTGTCAGTCCAGGGACATCTCCGGCCTCCCCCAGACAGGGATGGGACACCCGGGAGGGGACGGGGACAGTCCAGTAGCAATTCAACAGCGCTTGCAGCACCGGAGACCCGGGCTCCATCCTGACTACGGATGAAACACAGGTCTGTATTCATGCAGCAGCACAGCTGCCGAGAATGTTTATCGCGAGTGACCTATGACCTGGGCATGCGCTGTCGGAATACCGAACTTGCTTATACTTTGCAAGCCATTTTATTAGTTGCCTCCTAATTTCACCTTGAGCATGAATTTACCCATCATACCTCACGGTATTCTACACGAATCAAAATGAAAAACTCCACATTCTACCCAAAATAATGTAAAAGGATCTTCAAGACAGAATGTAGATTCCAGACAGAGTTAAGTTTACTGTCTTATTTGTAATATATATCCTGACAATGCAGTACTTTTGCAGCACAGCACTGAAGTGACAGGTTTCTGCAGTGTCTTTGGATCAACAACCTAGGTTAGGTTTACTATTTCATGTGCACCGAGATGGTGTGTTACCCAAACTAAACAGATAATACTATAAATGAATACAATCAGGCTAAAACAGGTACAAATGATAGAGCAGAGAGACAGATACAAGAGTGCAGAATATAGTTCTCAGCATGATAGCGAAATAGTTCCAGAGAGAAAATCCAATATCCGCAATAACATTTGACTACGATGCATAAATGTTACCAAAGGTAAGAGTGATGTTTTGGTTGCTTTGTTTCCAGCGATTATTTGAGGGAGTTAATATATTGAATACAGTATTTTGAAACCTTTTATATCCTGGGTAAGCCATTTACATAGAAACATAGAAATTAGGTGCAGGAGTAGGCCATTCGGCCCTTCGAGCCTGCACCGCCATTCAATATGATCATGGCTGATCATCCAACTCAGTATCCCGTACCTGCCTTCTCTCCATACCCTCGGATCCCCTTAGCCACAAGGGCCACATCTAACTCCCTCTTAAATATAGCCAATGAACTGGCCTCGACTACCCTCTGCGGCAGAGAGTTCCAGAGATTCACCATTCTCTGTGTGAAAAAAGTTCTTCTCATCTCAGTTTTAAAGGATTTCCCCCTTATCCTTAAGCTGTGACCCCTTGTCCTGGACTTCCCCAACATCGGGAGCAATCTTCCTGCATCTAGCCTGTCCAACCCCTTAAGAATTTTGTAAGTTTCTATAAGATCCCCTCTCAGTCTCCTAAATTCTAGAGAGTATAAACCAAGTCTATCCAGTCTTTCTTCATAAGACAGTCCTGACATCCCAGGAATCAGTCTGGTGAACCTTCTCTGCACTCCCTCTATGGCAAGAATGTCCTTCCTCAGATTTGGAGACCAAAACTGTACGCAATACTCCAGGTGTGGTCTCACCAAGACCCTGTACAACTGCAGTAGAACCTCCCTGTTCCTATACTCAAATCCTTTTGCTATTTGATTTAGCAAAACACAATGTTATAGTTTCTACTTAACTCATGTCAGTTACATTAATACTGCCAGTTAAATCAAATGATTAATTTTAAATGTGTTTCACGGACAGCATGGTGGCGCAGCAGTAGAGTTGCAGCCTTACAATGCCAGAGACCCGGGTTCGATCCTGACTACAGGTGCTGTCTGTATGGGGTTTGTACGTTCTCCCAGTGACGTGTGTGGGTTTTCCCCAGGTGCTCTGGTTTCTCCCACACTCCAAAGACATTCACGTTTGTAGGTTAATTGGCTTTGATAAAATTGCAATGTTTTTTGTCCCTCGTGTATGGAGGATAGTGTGCGGGGATCGCTAGTCGGCACGGACTCAGTGGGCCGAAGGGCCTGTTTCCGCACTGCATCTCTATACTAAAATACTAAACACAATAGCATTTTCAAAACATGTGAAATTATAAAGAATATTTAATTTGAATTAATTATGAATAAACAAATTATATAAAGGTCAATTTTCTGAGTTGGTAAATTGCTGCTCATTGCAATTTGCATTCCTGAGGCTCAGTGATCTATTCTTACAAATATATGCAATCCTTCACTTTTCAAATGCCTATGTACATAGTTGCTGCAAACTTTTAGTAAAGAAAAAGAAAATGAAAACTGTTGAACCAAAAGAGTCAGAATGGTCAGATAATTCCTCACCAGGCAATCTCGCCAACAACTTACTTGGCATGAAATGTATGTGCGTACTTGCAAACACATGATGGTTATCTGCAATTGGGTGCCAGTTATATTTCTGTGGATACAATGCCCTTTATGCATTCAAATTGTTGGTCAGGATATATTTTAACAGTGCTGGAGGCCGAGGATTTGCTTTCATACTTCTAATCCAACACAGCAGTTCAATGTCAGGTTGACACAACACCAAATTTAAATCATCTCATTCGGCCCAACTTGCCTATGCCGACCAACATGCCCCATCTACACTAGTCCCACCTACCTGCGATTGGCCCATATGCCTCTGAACCTATCCTAATCATGAACCTGTCCAAATGTTTTTTTGTAATGTTGTGATAGCAACCACCTCAACTACCTCCGCCAGCAGCTCGTTCCATATGCCTAACACTCTATGTGTATGAAAGCTGTCCCTCAGGTGCCTTCAGTTTAGTTCCGTTTTCAGTTTGGAGATTAAACGTCACCCATCCTATTTCTCCAGAGATGCTGCATCTGCTGAGTTACTCCAGCACTTTGTGTCTATCTGACAACATTTGCCAGGATAGTCCAAGATATTTTGAGTTGTAAATTTAAAAAACATTAAAAAATTAAACATTGAATACATTGGAAATAACTAAAAGCCATGCAGTAAACAAGCCAATATTCTTAAACGTATCTTCCAGTCCGCATTGCCGGAGCAGCTAATGTATATTCTGCAATGCTATATTTTTAGATTTGTAGCACTACAGGTTTTAAAAAATTCTCATTTACTGTGGGAAGAGTTCCCTATTTACTTCATCTATTTTACAGCATTCCACGTGGCTTCCTATTTAACCAGTTATATCTGCATGTTTACTTCCTTGTAAAAAGATACCCAGATCTCCAATGTATAGCATTCCTTTAATGAGAAGGAAAAATATTCCTAATAAGGCACATTAATTTCCCTTTCCCAATTCATTTCCTGCTCGCTCCCAGAGAAGACATTGAAACTTATGGGAGTACAACTTCATGGATAGTTGCCAATTTTCAGTTTTGTGCCATCTGGTTGTTGTTTAATGAACCCGACAGCTAGTCTTGCCAGATGATCCCCAATGCATAAATCATGTCCACACGTACACACTTCTAACAAAAGTCCGTCATAGTCGTGGGAAGTGTTCAATTGGGGCATTCTTATTTTAAATTCAGAGTAATACAGCACGGGGACAGACCCTTCAGCCCAACCAGTCCCTACCGGCCAAGATCCCCATCTACCCAGTCCCATTTGTCTTAATTAAGCCCATAATAACCCTCTAAATCTTTCCTATTCACATAATGATTCAGATTAACAAACGCATTGTGGACTGGGGAGAATCAAAGGCCTGCTGGTTTCTATGGTTGAATTTTTTTTTAACCTGTAGTGAAATTCTCTGCTTTTTGCATCTGTATTTGGAAATTTTTTAAAAGCTAACACTACATACTTGTAGGTATCCTCAGAAAGCTAAAAACATGAAGCCACTGAAGTATTTTCAGGATTTGAAAGAAAGTATTTTAAGGATTCACAATTAGTGCAATTTCATATTATATCTTGAAATCAAATTCTTCGAATTACTATTTCTCTCTGGATTTTTCTCAGTTGTCTGTATTGCTTCCATGTTTTCTTTCAGAGATAGCAAGTACCATCTTGCCATCTACCAATGGAGATCAAGGAGAGAACATTGAGCAATTGGCAAGAATCCCACCACATTATGACATTGTCCACAACGCTTAGTCAAATACATGTTAATTTAAAGGGGTAATCAAGTGAGTATTAGCAAAGTCAGTACTTCGCTTCTCAGTCCATAGCACCTTGCTAATAGCTTAAATATAATACAACATAGAGCAATACAGTGCATGAGCACGTCCTTCATCCGAGCATGAGGTCTGTGCTGAACAAGGGGCCAAAGTAAGCAAACCTTATCTGCTTTCACAGGACCCATATTCCTCCATTCACAACATCTCTATCTGCCTATCTAAAAGCCTTTTAAACACCACCATCCTATCTGACCACCACCACCCCTGACAGCACGGTCCAGGTTCCCACCACACTCTGTGTAATATAAAACTTGCTCTTCACCTTAAAGCTGTGCACTTTAGACTTTGACATTTCCACCCTGAGAAAAAGGTTCTGATGGTCTGCCCTATCTATGCCTCTCATAATGTTATATACGTCTGTCAGGTCTCCCCTCAACCTCTGGAGTTCCAAAGAAAGCAAATCACGCTAGAATTCAAAGATTCAAAATCAGGCAATACTCCAAATGTGGCATGACCAAATTTGTACAGAACTGCCTCATGACTTCTTGACTCTAATGCCCAGTCCAATAAAGGTGAGTATACCATATGCATTCTTTACCACTCCATCTACTTGCTTTGTTATTTTCAGGGAGCTATAGACTTAGACCCCACGATCCGTCTGCACATCACTGTTGTTAAAGAGTTATCCTTCTGCCTATCAACTCTCGATTATGATTTTGGAGATTTTGTTCCTTCACAATGTTTAGTTGAGTTTACATCTCTTAGGGCTAACCGAATCAAGGGATATGGGGAGGAAAAGCAGGAACAGGGTATGGATTCGGGATGATCAGCCATGATCATATGGAATGGTGGTGCTGGCTCGAAAGGGCCGAATGGCCTCCACCTCCACATATTTTCTATGTTTCTATGTAATTTTCTGTTTCCATCTATTAAATGGAAACGACCTCTGCAGTGGTATAAATGCACACAAATGAACAAGATGCCCGGATTTTATTGCAAGACCAGGCTCTAGGCCTGATAGCAGCTCATGACAACCGAGTGTTAGATCTGAGTTACATATTTACATGTTACCCCCTCCCTACTCTCGACTGCAGAGCAGGACCAACTGCAGTTTCTCTATTGTTTTCCAGATAAAATCAGTCACTAGTTCAGAATGAAATACTCCTAGCATGAGCTTTGAAGTAAGTGGTTTACCATTGCTGCTGCTAGCTTAATGATAAATTTAAAACACATTTTCCCACTAGCACAGATATGTACCATTTTTTTTAGAACATCTCAAAAATTGAACATACCAATATCTTTGCTTCTGATTTGCACTTCACTGTTGACGACACTTTCTTCATGAACTCTACTTTCTTTGGCTGTAAAATCTTGGTTATTTGTTCTGTAAACAAATAAAACACTGAAGCATTGCTGGAAGGGATGACATTTTCCAAATCACAATGTTAACGTACTCTACTCACGAGGAAGCAAATCTATTATTACAGCTCAATCTATAGTTAAATATTGTCAGGGTTGCAAGTTAGAACAAGGTCTTAACTGAGGTGTATTTTCATTTTACTTCCGTGCAACAGGAACAGGTTCTATTTTTCTAGTTAAATAGTGAGACCCCATGAACAGGAAGTCATGAGCATAATCTAGTGGTTAAATGTATAATGTGATCCGATAATTGTTTATCAGTCTGGGGTTGATAACTTTAGGTTCAAAATGAGGAGCTCCATGAAATATTCCTCAGTTAGGGGTGGCACGGTGGTGCAGCAGTAAAGCTGCTGCCTTACAGCACCAGAGACCCAGGTGCGATTCAGACTACGGGTGCTATCTGTACGGACCGCGTGTGTTTTCTTCTGATGCTCCGGTTTTCTCTCACATTCCAAACACATGCAGCTTTGTAAGTTAATCGGCTTTGGTGAAATTGTCCCTAATGTCTAGCAGAGTGTGAGTGTATGGGGTGATCGCTGGTCGGTGGATCGAAGGGCCTGTTTCCATGCAACTCTAAAGTAAATAAAATAGGCCTTTTCAGGCTGATAGTTAACTATGGTAGATCAAAGTGCTGGAGAAACTCAGCGGGTGCTGCAGCATCTATGGAGCGAAGTAAATAGGTAACGTTTCGGGCCGAAACCCTTTTTCAGACAAGTTATCAGACATAGTTAACTATATCTGGTAGTGATTACAGGATGGAAGGGATTCAATTGAGTGAATTGCAGAGTGAGAGACAGCTGCTGATTTGCTGACACCACAGGCAGTAACAGGTTCTCTATGTTTAGATATCACTTTCTGATAACACCATCCTGACTTCAATCGTGGAAGTCCTGTTCTGTCCTGGTTTTGACTACTAAAACATTGTGGCATTGAAACTGTAGAAAGGGAGCATTAAAGATCCAATTTTCTCCTTGTGACATTTTTTCACTTCATCAGTTTCGGTAAGCTTGAGCTGTTTATAAAGGATTGCTTCTCAGCTCAGGATTAAGAAACATATGGACTTTATTGAATCTCCTGTTGAGACTCCATTGTCTATGGGCATGGCCCATGATAGCTACGTCCAACTTATTAGTCCCAGGAACAGATGTAGAAGTTATGGTCAACTAGAATCAATTTGGAATTAGAGGAAGTGTTTCAGTTTCTTGATTGATTTGGGTAAAATGCTCTCCAAATCATACCCATGGACTCTCGGTGTGGTGTTCTGCATTGCAAAGCCTCTGCAGAGGCACAGAGGCACAATTAATCCTGACTTGACAAATGTACACCAAGATATTTTGCTTTCAATGATGATATGGAGACAGGGAGTCTCACAATACTTAACAATTGTCTTCATGAGCACTCAAATTGCCAAGGCATTGCAGGCTGTGGACCAACTGTTTGTATAGAGGATTAGTTAGGAGTGGTACATGATGTTCAGCATGAACATGTTGGGCCAAATGAATGAATGCTTTATGGTCACATGTGACGAGTCACAGTGAAACTCTTTGTTTAAGGACTTCTTTCTGTGCTATATGACAGTATTAGCTTTACCTAAGAAGAGCATGAATGTATACTGATTGTGGATGAAAGTGAATGGCGGTGCTGGCTCGAAGGGCCCAATGGCCTACTCCTGAACCTGTTGTCTATTTGCATGTGTGTGATAACTTCATAAAATGTGACCTTTCAAATCCTGAAAAGCTATTGAAACAGTTTTGTATGTTAATTAACAAGTTTCATGAAACATTTATGTATCTTCATGAAAAGGTCTTAATGTCTAGCTTTTCACAAAACTTGTTAATTCTTTTTTAAGTGCTATAGTATGACAGGTAAGAACTGAAGATTAATCCTCAAGGATGTCTTTAATTTTTCACTGTCAATTTTTCACCTTCCTAACTCCATTCATTACCTGCTTTAATAACATCTGCTCATCTCAGCGTGTTTGTGGAAAAGTGCCTTATTTTGATTCCGTTGTTCTCTGCAGAAATTACAAATTGCCCATCTGTGCTCTGTCATTCCCTGGCAATGTGCCATCATGAAACACACACACACACTTCCATTTATTTATATTATTGTATTAAACACTATATACGGTATATAAAATAACCAAATGGCACAGTGGAAGCCAGAAGTCAGCATCACCTACAGAAATGTAGGAGGTAGGGTCGGGGGGGGGGGATTACAAGGCTTTCCTGATACATGTTAACTTCTGCCAAATTGGCTGTAATGTTGCACCAGTTCTCAAAATTCTAATGAAAGAAAGCATGAGTGTTACCCATATTAAAACAGATATGGATCAATAAACAAAATTGCACTTTTGAAAAGCAAATGTCATCTCAAGGGAGTTAAATCAGAGGAAATTTAAAATCATTGCAATCAGTGGAAATAGACGGCAGAGTACATGAAACAGAGTAATTAACCCAGATCATGTATGCAATATTGAAGATATTTCAATGCTTTTGCTAGCATTAAAGTATTTCTGCTGTTATTTTTGGCAAATGTATATTAGTTATAATCTAACTGGATTCATTTTGCTATGGAAACCCATTAATAAAATACCAGATTCAGAAAAACATTTATCAAATTACTCTTTTACATTCTTTAATTTAATCCAACTGATCCCAGAACTCAAAACACGCACGATTTCATATCATTTTCTCTCCTTCACTATTTTGCTCTAGGAGCAAACTTTACCAGACTACTCCATCCTCATTCAGTTATTGCAATCGTTACCTTCAACAATACTTCAACTACATTCTCAAAGCAAGTCAAATTTCCACAAACACATCATTCCTGGCAGGAAAAGGGATACACAATTGCTTTTGGGTCCGGATGGGTCCTGACATGAAGACGTCACTGGTCCGCATTCTCCAGAGATGCTGCCTGACCCACTAAGCACCTTTTGTCTTTTTTGGCCTGGTAGTCATCTCCATTAACAGTGATCTCACCATTCTGGAACTTCTGCTGGCAACTCTCATAAGATTCAACAGCACAGATTGCAGACACTGAAGCACAGGCTACTGGTACATCAACTCATGGACATACCGTCAGAAATAGATCTTTCTGCGAAGGTAATGGCTATCATCTCAGTTCTGGAAGACAGTATTGACAGTGACCATCATAGCAGTCCTGTACTCTTCAAGAGTACTTATTAACCTGTAGGTCTTTGGAGTGTGGGTGCAAACCGGAGCACCCAGAGAAAACCCACATAGTCACAAGAACGCAGAATTCTTTACAGACAGCATGTGTAGTCAGGAACTAACCTGGCATTGTACCCCAAGTAACTTATTGTGCATTTATTATTGTTGTTAAGTCTAATGTGCCTGTAAAGCTATGGCATATCCAGTGCAAAATGGCAAATATACACTCTTGAACAGTGTAATTCTACTGTGATAATCACTGTCTATAGTCTTCTAAAACCAAAATGTTACAAGCGGAGCATGAAGCTTTGTGCCAGGAGGGACGTTGGCTCTATTGAGGAAGTCTCTCGGGATGTCAATATGCCTGCATTTCATCTCATCGTGCCAATTGGCTGACCCCTTATTTTAAGACTTTGACAGTGGGTTTTATGTACTCCAGCCAGCATTAACCATCAGCTCCACATCCACAATATCAAGCTCTTAAAAAAAATCTAAGATTACATATCATTCTCGTCAGTTTGGGAGTATAGGCCGAGTCTGCATAGTCTCTCATTATAAAATAAACCTATCAAATTAATAACAAACTGAAAAGCACTTAAATGAATACAGTTTGTGTAGAAAGCCATTTTCAGTTAAAATTCAATGCAATGCATTCATTACATTGTTTAATGGCCCGTGTATCACTCTGACAGCTGTGGACGTGAGCAAATTTAGTCTCAATTTAAAAGTAACACAATGTAATCTTGACGTGAAGAATATTCTCAAGATGCTTAAAAAAAATTAAGTGTTTTAAAATGGCTAAAATGCATTTATTAAAGCATACATGCCCAGATTACAACATAACCTTTCACATTTTAACAAATATAATATTCATGGATGTATTTCTGCTAATGAAATGTTCTTGTATTTTTTTCTATGCGTGATCTACTTTACTCGTGTACTTTGCAAGTGTTGCTTAAGCACGTTGCAGGATGAATCATATGCTAGTTGCTCGGCTCCTTTCTGCTTTACATTTTCAAAAGTAACTCCTTAAAACTGAGACTACAGAGAAATTTAAAGGTGGCACACTAAACTCTTCTTTAAGAATTACCAAAAGCAAAAATCATTACCTTGCAACTCTTCTGAAATATCTTGACTTGAAATATCCATTTCTACAGTGATAGCGTCAGTGGAGTAACCGAGAATGATAAATACCAATTTGAAGCAGCTCCACATCCTGAATCAGTAACCACAAGACCCCAAGAGGAAACAGTGCTCGTTGGAAATATAAAAATCATCCAGTAACAATATTGTCATCGGTATGCTTCAATATTATTTTCCTGAATTGTCATTTTTTTATTTAACCAGTTGTTACAAAACAAAAATCTATCAGCTTGGTTAGGTTTTAATGCAATTGTTCGTTCAGCTAGCAACACTCAGTTGTACACATAGGTTGCCCTGGACACTGTTCTCCAAGGTAGAGAATCGTGTTCAATTTTATTGCATTTGGTTGCAGGAAATGTTCTCCATTAAAATACCATGAAGAAGTCTAACAAAAAAGGGAGCAAATTTGGAGATTATACCAAAATGAGGGGAAACGGTATAAATATAATAATATGCAAAAATGAGCATTAACAAAATAACACTATGAAGGGAGCTAGAAGCAAAGTATGCGCCAGTATTTGCAAAAAAACTGTCAGCATTCGTCGCTATTACACTGCAAATTTAATTATGGATTGTACATGCTCGATTAAACTCAGAAGTTCAGATGTTGTCATCAATGATTCCTTATGCTATGCGTTGTTTGACACACGAGCGAACAAACTCCTTTGCTGGACCCAATATCATGCAATCTTCTCAAGTATAATCCAGAAACTTAACTGAGAAATTTGGGTACTTACAAACTATAATTCCTGAAACTTTTCACTTTGTAACCAGAGGTACATGCAAGATCTTCATGATGTGCTAATATTTACGAAACTATCTTCACCCAAAGTAGTTGTTATAAAAGCACAACAATGTTAACATGCAATGGAGTCCAGGTAGTCAGTGGGTTTATAGGGTGATTTCACCAAATGTCAAATGAGCGTAGATCCCCCCCTCACGTGACCGAAAATTTTAACTGGAGGACATATCTCAGTTTGGTACATGTTAGTGAATGGGGAAACACGCACTTTCCCACTCGTTAAAAACATCGAAAACGGCCGATTTTTGAGCTGAAATTGTCTGTGCTAGTCGGGGTGACCGTGAAGCACAGCGACCTAAATTTTCAGGCAAAAAAAAAGATAGAAAGTAAGGTAATTACAAGAGGGAACTGAAGGTAGAAAACAGCGGAAGTGAACAGCAAACATTTGCCGTGGAGATTTAAAGATCCAAAATATCGGGAATTATCGCGTTTGCTCGCTGAATTTCATCAAAAGTAAGGAATTATTAACTTACTTTTGATGAAATTCAGCGAGCAAACGCGATAATTCCCGATATTTTGGATCTTTAAATCTCCACGGCAAATGTTTGCTGTTCACTTCCGCTAGCACAGAAAATTTCAGCTAAAAAATCGGCCGTTTTCCATGTTTTTAACGGGTGGGAAAGTGCGTGTTTCCCCATTCACTAATATGTACCGAACTGAGATATGTCCTCCAGTTAAAATTTTCGGTCACGTGAGGGGGGATCTACGCTCATTTGACCTTTGGTGAAATCACCCTATAGTGGATGTCGGTCAGTAGTCTATCACTTGTGATAAAGAGTGAGGTCAAGAAATGGTCAAGGTGTCAGTGGGTTTATAGTAGATGTCAATGGATTAAAAAAGTTTACATTTTTTCAACTCTCAGCTTGATCTCATATGTTCCAATCTTTATCATGCACAACTTAAAGGTTAAATAATTGCCTTGTCACTTTGGTGCCAGTATTTCCATCAGAACTCCACTTCTTCAGAGAAAACAATCCAACAAAAAACATACCAAACATGATGCCAAATTAAACTGATCTCATCTGCCTGTACGATCCATATCGCATTATTCCTTGCGCTTCCATGTGCCTATCTAAAAACCTCTTAAACACCACTATCGTATCTTCCTCCACCACCACCCCTGGCAATGTGATCTTGGCCATCGCCACTCAGTAATAAAACCTTTCCCTGTAATTCTCTATTAAAGTTTCCCCCTCCCACCTTATAGCGATGCCTTCTAGCGTTGGATATTTCCACCCTCTAAAAAAGGTTCTGACTGTCTACCGTATCTATGCCTCTCATAATTTGATATACTTTTATCAAGTTGCCAGGGAATGAAGCACAATCCAAGCTTATCTAACCTCTCCTTGGAGCTGAAACCCTTTAACCCAGGCAGCATACTGATCTTAAGTGATAGGAGTAGAATCAGGCCATACGCTCATGGCAGATCTATCTCTCCCTCCTAACGCCATTCTCCTGCCTTCTTCCCATAACCTCCGATACCAGTCTGACATACTGGAAAATCCTCTCTACCCTCTAAAGGCCTCCACATCCTTCCTGTAGTAGGGCAACCAGAACAGCACGCAATACTTCAAATGCGGCCTAACCAGTCTTATAGAGCTGCATCATGGCTTCCTGATTCTTATACTAAATGCCCCTAGCAATGAAGGCAAGCATACCATACACCTTATTTACCACCCTATCTACTTGTGCTGCCATCTTCTGTGAGTTATGGACCCCAAGTTCATTTTGTGCATTAATGCTTTAAAAAAAAAAAAAAATTGACTTAATTCCTCAGACTGCAATCCCAGCAATCTTGGTGTCATCTTCACACTTACTAACCAATAGACAATAGGTGCAGTAGGCCATTTGGCCCTTCGAGCCAGCACCGCCATTCAATGTGATCATGGCTGATCATCCCCAATTAGTACCCCGTTCCTGCCTTCTTCCCATATCCACTATTTTTAAGAGCCCTATCTAGCTCTCTCTTGAAAGCATCCAGAGAACCTGCCTCCACCGCCCTCTGAGGAAGAGAATTCCACACTCACCACTCTGTGAGAAAAAGTGTTTCCTCATCTCCGTTCTAAATGGCTTACTCCTTATTCTTAAACTGTGGCCCCTGGTTCTGGACTCCCCCAACATCAGGACCATGTTTCCTGCCTCTAGTGTGTCCAAGCCTTTAACAATCTTTTATGTTTCAACCCCTCTACATTCATATCCTAGTCATTTTTATATATCACGAACAGCAGAGGTCCCTGTGAAGCTCCACTGGTCACAGACCTCCAGCCTGAATATTGTCCTTCCACCACAACCCTCTGTCATCTAACAGTAAGCCAGTTCTGAATCCATATGACTAAGTGATTACTAAAACCATGCATCTTAAGTTTCTGCATCAGTGTACCAGGGGGAACTACATGAAATACATTACAAAAATCCATCTAGATAATATTCACTGCCCAACACTTATCGATCATCGTTGTCACTTCCTGAAACACCTCAATCAAGTTTGTAAGATATAACCTGCTGTGGAGTTATGCTGACTGTCCCTAATGAACACATTCTCTTCCAAATGGGAATTAATCCTAACCCAAGGAATTATCTCCAATAGCTTCCTTACCACTGATGTGAGGCTCACAGGCCCATTATTCCTTGGTTTCTCTCTACTTCCCTTCTTAAATAAAGGGACATTAGCTACTGTCCAGTTCCCCGGGACATTGCTAATGGTTAGAGATGCAAAGATCTTTGTCAAGGTTCCCATCATTTCCTCACTTGCTCCTGTCAATAACCTGGGATAGATCCCATCAGATCCTGGAGATTTATCCACCTTAAGAACCCCAACACCTCCACCTTCTTAATCTCAAACTGTCCATGTATATCAACATTCTCCACACTTATGGTAAAAAAAAGTTTTAAACTGCATAACACTGGGGAGAAAACAGTACAATGCAATTTGTTTTCCAGGCAATGCTTTGTATTTCATTTGGCATAAGCTCATGGCTTGATCTATAGCACCATCTTGTGGCTAAGCAATCCTGTGATACCAAGGCAAAGTTTTAATTTGTTCCTGTTGAGATCACGCTTGCTGAAACGCATACTACAGTACATACTCTATGTAATACAACTATGAAACCATGCAAACTGTTAGAAAAGTATATATATTTTTAATGAATAGGGCAGCATAATACCACTATTACACAATGTCCCATCTCCCCTGCTGTTTAGGCCACATTGAATCCCACCGAATCATCAGCAATCCACCCTCTCAAAAAGGAAAAACCAACAAAGGCTGCCCAAATTCAAATCAATACTCCAAAGTTTAAAGCACGCAAATCCAAACTTACTATTGTGCCATGAATTATGTTATGGACTGGCAACCAGTTGCAGACAACCCGTAATAAACCAGCAGACCTTGTACTTTAGCGCCATGATCACCTGGAGGTTATAATGCTGAATATGGGAGTCATATTACAGATTTGTTGTCAATAAAATTTGGTCGACTTGTACGCAATAAGTGAGATACACAGTTGATTTTTTTTTTAAACCAAAATGTTTTCAAATGTGCTCTTTTCAGTGAACGTGTGAAGAGTTGACCAAGTGTGATAAATAGATTGAAACTTCAGAACCAACCTGTGGATTTTGATTGACTTCCATATTGTAATCCTCAAACTAAATAATCTTGAAGATTATGCCAGCACCCAACACCTTACAATATTTCCATTGACACAGTATTCAACAACGTTATGTTATTGGTTATGTAATCTGATATCAATGTTAACCGATACCTGGAGATTCAGAAGGCCTTCGATAAGGCGCTGCACATGAAGCTACTACAGAAGGTGAGAACCCATGGTATCAGGGAGGAGATATTAGCATAGACAGGATGGCTGGATTGCAGAAGGTCGATAGTGGCAATAAAGGAGGGTTTTTCTGGTTAACAGCAGGGGTCGGTGCTGGGGCTGCTACTCTTCATGGTGTGTATACATGATTTGGATGATGGAATTGAAGGTTTTGTAGCAAAGTATGCAGATGGTACTAAGATAGGTGGAAGGGCAGGTAGTGTAGAGAAAACAGGGACTCTGTAGAAGGACGGATAGGTTGATAGCGTGGGCTTATGTGGCAGATGGAATACAGAGTAGCAAAGTGTGGAATCATGCATTTTGGTAGTAGGAATAAAGGCATAGATTATGATCTCAATGGGGAGCAAAATGAGTAATCAAGAGGTGCAAAAGGACTTGGGAGTGCTGGTGCAGGATTCCTAAAAAGTTAATTTGCAAGTTGAATCGGCAGTAAGGAAGGCGAATGCAATGCTAACATTTATTTAGAGAGGGCTACAAAACAAAAACAGGGATGTTATGCTGAGGCTTTATAAGGCACTGGTCATGCCGCATTTGGAATATTGTGAGCAGTTTTGGGCCTGATATCTGAGGAAGGATGTGTTGGCATTGGACAGGTTCCAGGTGGTTTAAGAGAATGATCAGATTAACATATGTTGAACGTTTGAAGGCACTGGGCCTGTACTCACTGGAGTTTAGAAGTATAAGGGGGGCGGGGGGAGAAACCTCACTGAAACTTAGCGAATAATGAACGGCCTAGATAGAGTGAAAGTGCCATAGCCTCAGAATAAAAGGACGTACCGTTAGAAAGGAGATGAGAAGGAATTTATTTCATCAGAGGATGGCAAATCTGTGAAATTTATTGCCACAGATGGCTGTGGAGGCCAAGTCAGTGGATATTTTTAAGGCAAAGATTGACAGATTTGTGATAGTAAGGGTGTCAGGAGTTATGGGGTGAAGGCAGGAGAATGGGGTTGTGAGGGATAGATAGATCAGCCCTGATTGAGTGACTCGATGGGTCAAATGGCCTTATTCTGCTCTAAGAACTTATGAACTTGTTAAGGGCAATTATGCACCGTTAAATTAAGAGAAGGAAATCTGCCATCCTTACTAGGATAGGAGCGTATGACTACAGGCCAAATATCATTAACTGCCCCTTTAAATGCCAAAACCAGCTGTTCAGTTGTACCAGATACAACTCCAGCTTTTTGTGTCTTTCTTCATAATAATACACCCTTTCTAATGGCAATTTGATAGGACGGCAGTAGTGTAAATCTGCAGCAACACATTTTCTCAATCAAATAAACAAAAGGCATTAATTCTTATATCTTAATTGTTAATTAAAAATGAACCACATTCCCAATAGACATCCAGACCCAATGCATTATATACAAAAGGTCTAACTTAAATTAGTCACTTTTACAAACATTTTACAAGAAACTTGCTAGTTATTCATTTTTCATCTATATTCCTTAGCAGCAGTGTCCACTGGTATGAGCCCTTACATTTCTGAGCTTTTAAGTTCAGACTTTATTCTATAAACCTTTGGTAGAGGCCTGTGAAAGTAAAATTAGCGTGAAATATTATCCAGCCAAATCAATAGCAAATGTACATATAATGTATAACACATTTATGTCAGATTAAGGTGAGGGGGTGGGGGAGGAGAATGAAACACACCCTAAGTGAGAACCAATACAATCTTAAATTTACAAAACAGATATTTTATAAAAATGCACTGGTTCTGCGATTTTATATGCTCCAAATATTGACGGATGGATGAAAATGCAAATGTAATATAAATTCACTAAAATGAAAACACACATGAAAGGCAGGTAAATGGTTTATTTACCAGCTGTACAGCACTACATTAATTAGATGCTTTACCCTAGCTTTCACAAACCCATTGAAAGAGTATTTTTACAATGCTTTCTCATCAGCTTGTCTCCCTGTCCTTCACGGAAACAGTACAGCCACAATAAAAAAAACCCAAAATCAACCCAGAGTCAAAAGCTAAAAATGGGCACAAAGCAGATTTAATTGCAATTCACCGAGAACAAAAAAAAATTCATGTTGATTTAGCAAATAAAGCATATGTTTTCTGACATTCTTTTCTGGCACAACTTTCTCATATCTGCAATAGCGCTAACTTCACATTACTTTATTTTGCATCACAAAGCACAAATGGATATAACTCAATCTTCAAAACTCTCTTCTAGTTTTAAAGGATTAGTTCCATTATGCCCTCTTACAAATATATCAGATACATAGAGGTTCAGAGAAGCGAAAAGTAATAGGTGGGAGACAGCCAACCTATAATGAAAGTAATTAAAATTTACAACATTAAAATCTGCAACTATAAAGGGATTTGTAGTATGCTGTGAATGTGCTTATTACAATTTGACAGTTTCTGCTCTGAACAGCTCAATTTGCAAATTAATTTTTACATGATTCTGCACATATTCACAAACACGGAAGAGTTTGACTCTTTGTGACAAATAATTTGTAAACGTCTCAAGCAGTGGTTAAAATGTTATTCTCCTGCACTTTTGATACATAATCACTAGAAAAGATTAAAATGTAAAAAAGTTATCTACAACAAGCATGACCATTTTTGAGATGCCCTGTACAAAAAAAAGCAAACACACAACAAACATCAGTGTTACTATGGGTGGTCAGTTCTAAAATAATTCATGTGGCTTGAACTTAATTTAACAGTAACACAATGATTTTGAATCAGTGATTTGCACTTTGATACACCCTACCATAGTGAAAGAAACCAAAACTTATGTATTACCATTTATAATCAGGTTGCACAAAGTCATAACTATACTTCCAAAAATTCACAATTCTTTTGTATTTAAAGTTTACTACAAGTCAAATTTCCACCTGCTCAGCTCTTAAATAGGGCAGGACTGTTATGGTAAAAATAGCCTATGTTCTTTGCAACATATATATATCACAATATTTCGTGCCACTGGGAAACATTCCTCTTATGCAAAAGGAGCTACGGCACAGATACTGTACACAATTGTTATATTAGGACAGGAACAAGTTTACTGCTCTGTGTACATAAAGCATACAAAGCATCTCATGGTGTACCATTTCAGTACTGAGAAATTATTCAGAGAAAACATTGGGGACAATTTTTAAACATATAAAATAACAATTTCTGATTCATAAATAGCATTCTATGCTGTAAGAAGGGACTAGTCTATATTCATTTCAGCTTCCCGATGAAAAGTTCTCTAGTACTCAAAAGGTTAAATGGTCTAAATCATTTCATATAAGCATGTGTCAAAGCAAAAAAATACATGTTTATCTTATTGCGCTGGGCCATATTATTAGCATGCCTGGCCTTCCTCCATCACCGGTCCATCATACTGAGGATCATCTCAGGTGTGATGTCTCCATTCTGAGCCTCAATTCCTGCTTGCACCTGTACATCTTCTGCCTCGGGCTCTTTCTTTATCTCAACAATGATGTTTTCAATAGTTGTAGCCCCTGTTTCTTGTAATTGTTGACCTGTTCCTGATGAGAAAATGCAACTAAATCAAAGCCAAGAATAAATGCATGAAATATAGCTATGCTTCTGAAGTAGGGGAACTGATCAAAAATGGTTCATTCCCACACATAATTGGAAAGGAGGAAGCAAATGTATATTGCTGTTCTCTTTCTACGTTGAAACCAGACATAGAAACAAAGAAAAATAGGTGCAGGAGTAGGCCATTCGGCCCTTCGAGCCTGCACTGCAATTTAATATGATCATGGCTGATCATCTAAAATCAGTAACCCATTCCTGCTTTTTCCCCATATTCCTCGATTCCCTTTGCCTAAAGAGCTTAATCTAACTCTTGAAAACATCCAGTAAATTGGCCTCCAATGCCTTCAGTGGCAGAGAATTCCACAGATTCACAACTCACTGGGTGAAAAAGTTTTTCCTCATCTCAATCGTAAATGGCCTACCCGAGTCTTAAACTGTAACCCCTGGTTCTGAACTCCCCCAACAACGGGAACATTTTTCCTGCATTTCCAATCCTTTAAGAATTTTATATGTTTATATAAGATCTCCTTCCTGTTCTTGTCACCAAAGTGGAGAACCTCACATTCATCCACATTATACTGCATCTGCCAAACATCTGCCCACCACCCAACCTATCCAAGTCACCCTGCAGCCTCATAGCATCGTCCTCACAGCTCACACAGCCACCAAGCTTCGAGTCATCTGCAAACTTGGAGATGTCAAATTTAATTCCCACGTTTAAATTGTTATTATATTGTAAATAACTGGGGTCCCTCCGAGACTTGCGGCACCCCATTGCCTGCCATTCTGAAAAGGACCCGTTCATTCCTACTCTCTGATGCCTACATGATAGTGTTGCAGGTTGGCAACTTGTAGGTTCTGAATCAAAATGTCGAAATTGCAGCTGAGTGTGTCATTATTATAGATATTTTTCTTGGTTCAAACTGTTATTGCTAGATCATGGGTCAAATTGCTAGATCATGGGTTATTTTGTATTAGACAAATACCAGAGATTCAACACGAATCGCGTGCACAATTCAAGAAATACTTCAAACACCCCTAGTTTCTTATATTTCTCAAACTAATTTCTTATTGTCACATCCTTCCTTAAATATGCACAAATATTAAATTTGTGATGCAAATGTGTTACGCATAAATACATTTCTTCCCATCAGCTACCCATTTCTGACCTCACTGGTCATGAAGGCCGGGTTGTGCCGCTACAGCTAGCATTTAAACAGGAGCAAAGGTACACAATAATAGGATATTTCTACATTTTATGGACACATTCCAAATATTTTAAAGAAAAGAGTACACTACCAGCATTCTTGTTTGCTTGATTACTTTTTCCAGGTGGTCGGCCCCTTCGTTTTTTGGTTGGCGTTGGTATTGGGATGACTTCAACAACAGGAGGCTCCTCCTCCTCCTCCTCATCTTCCTCTTTCTCAGCCTTGCCCACATCAGGCTCATCATCTTCATCTCCATCTAGATCAGGTTCAGCAACATCATCTTCATCTACAAAAGTATCATCATAAAAACAAAGGAACAGTCAAGTAACTTGTTCATCTAATTTAGGAAAAAACTTGTTTATCTAATTATTAAAAAGTTATTAATTATTAAAAATTATTAAAAAGTGCGAAGTCTACTGAATACCAAATCTGAGGAAGGACATTATTGCCATAGAGGGAGTGCAGAGAAGGTTCACCAGACTGATTCCTGGGATGTCAGGACTGTCTTATGAAGAAAGACTGGATAGACTTGGTTTATACTCTCTAGAATTTAGGAGATTGAGAGGGGATCTTATAGAAACTTACAAAATTCTTAAGGGGTTGGACAGGCTAGATGCAGGAAGATTGCTCCCGATGTTGGGGAAGTCCAGGACAACGGGTCACAGCTTAAGGATAAGGGGGAAATCCTTCAAAACCGAGATGAGAAGAACTTTTTTCACACAGAGAGTGGTGAATCTCTGGAACTCTCTGCCGCAGAGGGTAGTCAAGGCCAGTTCATTGGCTATATTTAAGAGGGAGTTAGATGTGACCCTTGTGGCTAAGGGGATCAGAGGGTATGGAGAGAAGGCAGGTACGGGATACTGAGTTGGATGATCAGCCATGATCATATTGAATGGCGGTGCAGGCTCGAAGGGCCGAATGGCCTACTCCTGCACCTAATTTCTATGTTTCTATAGTGCTGAAATCAATGAGCATAAAACAAAATGACAAAGAATATATAATATGGAAAAGTAACAACTATTAATAGAAGAGTGACAAATATTAAAATATAAAACCTCTAGATATTTCTCTACTTTCCCCTCATATCATCACTTTAAATATTTAGATTGTTCTTGTCATTTCTACCACCTCTCCACAGTTCTCAATGCTTTGAAGTAGAAAACAAAAGTGGAAATCCCAAACCAATTGCAAAAAAGTAAAACTAAAGCTTACTGGTAAACTGTGTTTTATAGCTAAAATACTTGCTTGCAATGGAATATGGAAAATGAGATAATATTAGGAATTGGGAAAATAATGAGCAACCAAGCAATAATCAATAAATGTCAATGAAATCAAAATGTAAACTGCTTAATGCATAGTTTAATTAAATACAGGTAGTTTTCAATTGTTTCACCCCCAATTAATTATATATAGGCTGGAGAGTAACAGGTCTGGGTCATAAGTATTATCCTCTTGCAAAGCAAACAAAAATAGATCAGTAACTATCTTCTGCCGGATCTACGGGGCATTCAATGAGTTACACAGAATTGAATTACATTCTTGAATTGGTAAAAGTGTTTCGGAAAATTTCTAACCACATTCCCAATCTCACTTTCTATAGAGATAATACAGACATTTGAATAAGAATTTTCTATTCAGGTTTGTTAAGCTACTGCAGAAGACTTAGAGTAGAGCACAAAATTACCACTATCAGAAGAATCTCCTTTCTTAGATTGCATTTTCCGCTTCCTCCCTCGTCCCTTGCTCTTCTTGCGTTCTGCTGCATCTCCTTCCTCACCTCCTGGCCCACTACAATTCTCAGCATGTTTTGTCATCGTATTCTGCAAAATGCAAAGCAAGAAGGTCAATAAGTACTTTAATTTTTAAACCAAAAAACTTCCGGTTACAGAAACAATAATTTGATTCCAACCTTTGGGGAAAAAATACAATAACCGCATCAACATTCTAAATATTGCATTCTTTTCTTTATGGTGTAGGATTAACCAGCAGTCCAATTTTACATGAAAAATATATAAATGCTGAAAATATGACAACCAAGATGCATTCATCTGACTCTAAATAACCTGACTAATTGTTATACAAGAATTTCCCCGAACAGTCTGTGATCGTAGCGCTGTTTAAAGCCCATAGCGCTCCAGCGGTAGCGCTATATTTAGAACCCACAGCGCGCAGACGACAGCTCTTCGTTTAAATTCCCACGCGTTTAACTGACAAAGCTCTGTTTAAACCTGGAGCGGGACATGCAGCGACTCTGGAGAAGGAATGGGTGACGTTTATGGTCGAGATTCCTCTTCAGACTGAACCGAACTCCGTATTTAAAATCCGTATACAACACAAAATCGTACATCACTATTCTTATTGCATTTCCGTATAAAATACGGAAAACCCGTACTACTTGGCAGCTCTGAATGGGGACAGGCAGCATCTTTAGAGAGAAGGAATGGGTAACGTTTCAGGTCGAGACCCTTCTTCAGAACTGCAGATGCTGGTTTAAACCGAAGATAGACACAAAATGCTGGAGTGACTCAGCAGGACAGGCAGCATCTCTGGAGGGAAGGAATGGATGATGTTTCAAACTGAAGTAGGGTCGAGACCCCATTTCAGTTTGAACAAGGGTCACAACCTGAAACGTCACCCATTCCTTCTCCCCAGTAAATCTCCCCGTCTGAAGAAGGGTTTCGGCCCGAAACGTTGCCTATTTCCTTCGCTCCATAGATGCTGCTGCACCAGCTGAGTTTCTCCAGCTTTTCTGTGTAACCCCCAGTAAAACTATATTGTTTCAAAAGCAGACTAACATATTTTAACAGTAGTTGCCAGACATTTTGGTGTGAATGTATGGAGCCCATTGCTTTATCTCCATCAGTTTTAAATATGCTTTTGCACTTGATTACTTACAAACAAGCAAAGTTATGGTGATTAAGCTAGGATTCCAGGAGCCAGCCTACAATAGAAGAGCATCATATACACATAGCCTATACACATCATTAGTGTAGACGGGTACTGATGGTCAGTATGGATTCAGTGGTCTATTTTCCTTGCGCCGTGACTTCAAATACATTCTGATAAATATGCTTCCCTTCAATTGAAAAGTACTGCTCAGGAAAGTACTATGCTTGGGGGAAACAAGCACCAAAATGTGCTCTTGAAAAACAAGGCAGTGCTATTCACAAATGAAAAAAAGTCATGTTAATTTGTGAAGGAGCAGCACATCACCACAACCCTCCTTCAAAACCTTCAATTTTTTCTAGTATTTTCTTTGTACATTTGTACATTACCTGCTAGCAATGAACAAATCTAAGATATTTGATACCTTACGAGTGAAGGCTTTTGAACATTTTGAGCACATAAACGTAGCAGGAATAAAACTAGGATCATGGTAGCGCTTGAAGTGCATGTCCAACAGTTGTTTCTGCCGAAAGGTTTTATCACACTGGTTGCACGAATAAGGCTTTTCTCCAGTATGAGTACGTTTGTGCATCACCATGTGACGTTCCTGCAGGAAAGAAACAGAACAGCATTAATATAGTAAGTAATATGGTATGCACTGAAAGGTTATGAACATTTAACAAATTACTTTTGGCTCTTGCCATGAGCATCTCTATCACTACTTTAATTCAAAATGCACACCTACCACTTATTCATGATGAAAAATTGGCAGTTCAAAATCCATTCTATTTCTCAGCAAAATTGCTAATTTTCCACTTGGTTTGAAACACTAACTTTTGTACTACTTGTGGCCTATTTCTTCATCACTTACACTGCACAGATTGACCCAAATTCCATAGATTGACCCGAGTCACATTTAATTCAAAACCAAGTTCCATATCCATGTTACCACATTCCCACTGACCCGACTTTCTATGAAGTAAAATTCCCGAGAATTTAAATTTCTCTGATCTAAAACTGTCATCATAAAAACATAAAATATACTAAATATACCACCCTACCACCCACAGTTAAATTAATAAGGATGTTTCAAGTACAATACCTGTTTACATGCATAATCGCAAAGTTCGCATTTGAAACGTTTCTCATTCTTGTGAGATTTTTGATGCTGTATGAGGGCATATCTCTCATGGAAGACTGCATCACAATAACGGCACTTTTTGCCTGACTCAAGATAGGAATGCTGTTTTCTCAAATGAACACCTGGGAAGAAAATGGTTTGAAGAGATATGACTTGCACCTCACAGTAGAATTTGCCATAAAAGAGGGGCAAAATTGTACAATAATGTTGTCTCACTATATGGTGGGAATAACAGATTATGAATGTACCACAAGCATCCCATGTGATGCTCTGTGCCACACACAGGAATCATTGTTTTGAGTGAGTGTATTACACAAATCTCCGAAAAAAGACAAATAATAACGAGAAGAAATTAGGCGTAAGAAACAGTAATGTTACGTTAATGCTGTGACAAATCGCTTATCTTAATTTACATTTTACCACACTGCTAATATAAAGCAATATAAAATCTTAATCAATAAGAAACAAAATGAAAAGCTTACTTAGTGACAATAAAATGCTTCTCTTCTCTATGACAGCAAGTATTGAAGTTAAAATTACATTTCTTTGCCCATCAGAAAATGGATCTTACAAGTAGTTATTTGGAATTGGTAGCCAAAAAATATAACGGCGACATTGTATGCACAGTCAAGCAATGTGATGATAGGATAATATAGGAACAAGCATGTGCCTACAATGGTCTCCTCGTAGCATCACTACATTAAACAAAAAATTAAAAAATTGTACTTCATGCAAGTACGTCATGTTCAGCACAAGAAATCAGACATTTATTTTATCTACTATCAAAGTGCTGAAGTGCACAGCTTTTCAATGCTCTCTATAAGTTTTTTGTGTGTTTTTCTTTGGAAATAATAGAAGGGAAAGAATGAATGAACCAACGAAAGTAAACATAGAGAGCATTCGGGTGAAAAGCAAAGTGTATGAATCTAAGTGTTACATTAATATTTTTGTTGCCACAAAATTCAATGAATTACAGGTCACATGGAGCAAAACCTTAGCTTTGAAGACATTGCGCGTGTCCCTCACTAATGTTTGCTTGGATGTGAATATTGTTTAATGTTCAATTGTAAGAGAACTATTTTACTATTTGCTACAAATGTATACAAAATAAATTAGAAATATCATTGGCCTGGAAACAAATCAACAGTTGTAGAGCAGGACTTGTACACATTTAATAAAACTGTTGAAAATTTGAATGCACTTACCCAAATCACTTTTTCTAGCAATGACGGTGTCACAATGTGGACAGTGAAACTTGGCCACATTTTCTGTATGTTTCTGTAAAATATGCATCTTCATTGTTCCACTTTGAGTGAAGCGAGCATGACAAATGTAGCATTCATACGGTTTCTCACCTGGTAAAGAAATTTACACTATAAGAATACTCTGCTAAAGATTCGTACAATGAATGGTGTTTTTGCACACTTTAATTAAAAGCAACAACATTTACGCTAAAACATTTATGCGTTTTAACACCAAATGATTTGCTTCAATGTTAAAAATGAAGCATACTGGGCAGCACAGTGGCACAGCTACCTTACAGTGCAAGAGATCCGGGTTCGATCCCGACTATTGTCGGTACAGAGTTTGTACGTTCTCCCCTTGACAGTGTGGGTTTTCTCCAAGATTTCCGGCTTCAGCCCACACCCCAAAGACGTACAGGTTTGTAGGTTAATTGGCTTAGTGTAAGTGTAAATTGTCCCTCGTGTGTAGGGTAGTATTAATGTGTGTGGATCGTCGGTCGGCGCGGTCTCGGTGGGCTAAATGGCCTGTTTCCACACTGTATCTCTAAACGAAACTAGAATTTTCAGAAAGAAAGCTTCACTACACACGTGAGATTGTCCAGCTTTATCACTGGATAAAGCTTGGTTGAATGTTGAAGCTAGTCTTTAAAGGTGATTAACATATCATCACGGCATCATTACTTGGAGCAAGAGATTGGTGTGAACCTGCATTTGTCCAAAATGCAACACCTATATCGTTCATCTCATATGGATTCTGATAAATATCTTCCTCCAATACTGTAGAAACGGCACATCTGAGAATAGTACCTGTTGTTGGGAAGAACTTTGTAAAGGAATACCAAGCTATAAATAAAGGACTGAACATTACCTGACGTGACATTACAACGTAACATCACCAATTATTTTCTTTACTAGCACTAAAAGAATTTAACTCTGCCAGAAACAAATTATTTAACACAAAATTTCACAATACTAGTGCATCTAGAACAAGCTTACAAATAAGTACTGCACTCAAGATTAAATAGCAGAATGCACTGGATTACTGTACCGGAGTGGGTCCTCATGTGGCGCTTCAGTTTATAGGTGTCCCTGCTGGCATAGCTGCAAAGACTACATTGGAACGGGCGTTCTCCAGTATGAGAGCGAATATGGCGCTTTAACTTACTGACCTGGAAATCAAAAAGGCAGTCACATATTTCACAATTTACCCTTTAGTCCTGAGAATACGAGCATTTTATAACAGTGTATTATAACTTTGGCCCAATTAATTATTCAATCACTCACTCTTTTTGTTCAACTAATTCTCACTTCTATCTATTGACTGTATTTACATTTTGGTGCCCAATATCATTACCAAATCTCCCAAAATACACAATTTTGGACATGGTCTTCTCTAGGTGTCCAACACATGATCAATGTTAGTTTTAAAGTAATTACCATATTATTTACATTTACTTTTGAAACATCAATTCAAATTGTAAAACATGAGAATACAGCATTCATTCCATTATACCTTTGTCTTGTGGACATTTTCAATAAATTTCAAATACATTTGTCTTCAATATTGCTCATTACAATACTTCCATATAGCGTGAAATGATACAAAATTAAGTTCAACCGTTGTTTCAGCGCCATACTCAATAATGTACCATATATTAATGTTTCCATAATAAGGGAATCCCATTGAAGTCCTTGTAGATATCAGATTTTTATTTCTTTAAAGGTATACATTAATTTCAATCCTGCTAATGTTTCATAAAATTTAACGAAGACAAAGATTTAATATTTCACTCTTACCTCCACACTAGCATAGTCACACATGGAACATTTAAATGGCTTCTCATGGGTGTGTTTGTAGCGACGGTGCCTCACCAACTCTCCACTGGTTACAAATGCCATATCACAATCAGGGCACTTATGTGGTTTAGTACCTACAATTGCAAAAACACTATTTTTATATTGTTATTTCATTATTTCACCACTGCATGCTTAGTTTTATAACAATTGATTTCAGTTTTAGAATGATGCAATTTATTCATCCCCCTGCAGTTTAAATAAAATGAAAACAAATTATTTTTATCAGTCAGATTTAACTAAACACCTTTTCCTAAACACTTACATTTTAAGTAAAGTTCATTCACCAGCTGCAGATTCATAAGATGTTACATTTTTAGTGCAGTGGTGATTACTTAGTCGTATGTATTTGGAATAGTCTCAATAATATTCTTCTGAATAAAGAGAAATGATTAAATTAAGAGCCAATTGGTAGATGCAAAAATTAATTTGTCAAGAACTTTCTGGGATTTTGTTTACTTTGTGCAGGTGTTGTTCTATTGAATTAGTCAGTCAAATTCCTTCTCGTTTTAACCTGATTGCAGCCTGAGGAACCAGGAAAATATTCAAAGTGTATGTCAAAACTATCCTGTTTTCAACTGCTCCCAATTGCACCCAAAGCACCACTAAATGACAGATCATTCTCAGGCATAACAGCCAGTTATAATGACAAATATCCAATGCAGAGTTTTGGGCTGAGAGTAAGAATCCACAGTTCTTTTTCCACTTTTACTACTAACCTTGAAGTGCTCCATTCTCTCAGAGACAACCAACCAAATGTTTCTCATCAACACCATCCATGTGATAGCTACGATTGACTTGGAACTTGGTAAGCTAAACACCAGCAAAGCCTTCTTACAAAGGAGGACTTTCTAAGAAAGGAAAAATCCCACATGGCATTTTCTGCCACAGAAGGCAGTGGATGCCAATTCACTGGATATATTTAAGAGAGTTAGATATAGCTCTTAAGGCTAACGGAATCAAGGGATATGGGGAGAAAGCCGGAATGGGGTACTGATTTTGGATGATCGGTCATGATCATATTGAATTGCAGTGCTGGCTCGAGCACCTATTTTCTATGTTTCTACATCATCCAGCTGGGCAAGAGTTCAGAAGAACTGACCGAGGTGTAAGAAACTAAACTTGAAAAGTAGCTATCATGACCTCCGTGTAACTGAAAGTTCCCATTCAAAACAATCCCACCATAATAAAAGCCAAAGCAAGGACATTGGCAGAAGCTGGATGTGTCATTTGTCTTAATAGCATTAACAACATACAGCCATCGTAGTATGGAGAGACAAAGATCACTCCCTGGGGTGTACCAAGTTCAGGATGCACTATTTGAGCAATATTTCCGAGTCTATCCATCAGTCAATGGAGATTAGTGGAGTTTGAACTGACCACCAGCAGAATGATGAATGCAGCCCAAAACTGCAAAACCAAAATCAATTAACAATCATAATGCCTTCTAGGAGGTTGTTGACAACATTACATCCAAGCTCCACAACCAACAACAGTGTGTTATTTGTGCTAAATTCAACAGCGGTAGCTTTTGCAATTTCCACAGTATGCTTACAGTAAGCAATAAAGAGGACAAACAATAATTTGGCACACAATACCAAATAATAGAAATACCAAGCCTTACTTCAATGGTGCGGCCAGAACAAGGAAATGCTAAAGCTAACCATATTTTCAAGTATATTCTAAATGGGTAAATTGGCTGCAGGGCCAGCACTTATATATAGCCATATCTCCATAGTTATATATACTTCATACCTCCTGGATTATCCCCATTTCCCTGCGTTAACAAAGGAACACCATTGGCTACTGTCCAGTCTTCCTGGGGGTGGCCTATAGCTAGAGAGGATTCGAATATCTTTTCAGAATGGCAGGCAGTGGCGAGTGGAGTGCCGCAAGGCTCGGTGTTGGGGCCACAACTGTTTACCATATATATTAATGATTTGGAAGAGGGAATTAGGAGCAACACGAGCAAGTTTGCGGATGACACAAAGCTGGGTGGCAGTGTGAACTGTGAAGAGGATGTTAGGAGGTTGCAGGGTGACCTGGACAGGTTGAGTGAGTGGGCAGATGCGTGGCAGATGCAGTATAATATAGATAAATGTGAGGTTATCCACTTTGGCAGCAAAAACAAGGAGGCAGATTATTATCTCAATGGGGTTAGGTTAGGTAAGGCGGAGGTACAGCGAGACCTGAGTGTCCTTGTACACCGGTCACTGAAAGTTGGCGTGCAGGTACAGCAGGAAGTGAAGGCACAAGGCTAATGGAAGCTTGGCCTTCATAACAAGAGGATTTCAGTATAGAAGTACAGAGGTTCTTCTGCAGTTGCATTGGGCTCTGGTGAGACCACATCTGGAGTATTGTGTACAGTTTTGGTCTCCTAATTTGAGGAAGGACAGCCTTGTGATTGAGGCAGTGCAGCATAGGTTCACGAGATTGATCCCTGGGATGGCAGGGCTGTCATATGAGGAAAGATTGAAAAGACTAGGCTTGTATTCACTGGAGTTTAAAAGGATGAGGGGGGATCTTATAGAAACATATAAAATTATAAAAGGACTGGACAAGCTAGATGCAGGAAAAATGTTCCCAATGTTGGGCGAGTCCAGAACCAGGGGCCACAGTCTTAGAATAAAGGGGAGGTCATTTAAGACTGAGGTGAGAAAAAAATTTTCACCCAGAGAGTTGTGAATTTATGGAATTTCCTGCCAGAGGCAGTGGAGGCCAAATCACTGGATGGATTTAAGAGAGAGTTAGATAGAGCTCTAGGGGCTAGTGTAGTCAAGGGATATGGGGAGAAGGCAGGCACCGGTTATTGATAGGGGACGATCAGCCATGATCACAATGAATGGCGGTGCTGGCTCGAAGGGCGAATGGCCGCCTCCTGCACCTATTTTCTATGTTTCTATGCCTGTCCATAAATTAGGTTTCAGTCATGTCTACGTCTCAGTCGCACGTACCTATCCATGCCCTAAGCTCATCTGCCTTACCCGTCAGGCCCTTTGCATTTGAATACATGCAGTTTAAACCAACCCTCCTTCCTCGCTCTCCGCCTTTCACCTGCCTATTCTGTCCACTAACCTTTTCCACACCACCCTCCATACCAACTTCTACCTCTGTCCTACACAATATCCAAGCCCCTTGCCAATCTAGTGTAGCATTAGCAAACCTTCCGGCTAGGATGTTGGTCCCCCTCCAGTTTAGGTGCAACCCAAGTTTAGTGTTTATGATTTTATTAGTATTAATAATAGTGTGAAGAACTTTCAATATATTTCAATGTAGATGACAGTTAAAAAAATGTTGACAGAGTGGCTTAATTGGTTACTACAATAATTCTGAAGGTGGGACTTGCATTCACTGGTCAGGCCCTGTGGAACAATGGGCCAAGAACTGGTTCAAACGGTCTGAAGAAGGGTTTTGGCCCGAAACGTTGCCTATTTCCTTCGCTCCATAGATGCTGCCACACCCGCTGAGTTTCTCCAGCAATTTTGTCTACCCTGGTTTCATAGACCAGGTTTCCCCAGAATTAAGTGCAGGTTGGGAAATAGTGAGCCCACGTTACACCATCACCAAGGTCCTTTAAAGGAAATTTGATTACTTTTTTCATTGCTCGTCTCCATCAGTCGGGCCATTTGTCATTTTCACCCGCCAAATGTGTTTGATGTTATTTTCTGCCCACACAAAAGGTAAACTAGCCCCCATATCATAAGGTTTTGCTTTCTGTTATATCATGGATAAAAGTATGACCGTTAAGTAGGTCTGAACAAGTTGTTTTTGCCACGAATAACACAGCAAATTATTTTCTCAGCTATTGTATGAAACAAAATACTGGAACCTAATAGTGAGATTTCTTATAGAATACAGGAGATTAAAAAAAAATATATATATATATATGGCTAAAACACAAAACTGAATTCTGACATTTTAAATCTTGATTATCCCAACACGATAAATATTTAATTAATGCAGTTATTTTTGTTACCTGTGTGTGTATTGAGATGATTTCTCAACAGTGTGACTGTTCGAAAGGCTCTCCCACAAAGGTGACACTTATGCGGCCGCTCATCTGTGTGGCTTTTCATGTGACGATCTAGGTTGGAACGTCGAGGGCAAGTATAGCTGCACAATTCACACTGGAATGTCTTCTTTACCCCTAAAATTAAAAAGAAACATGACGATTTTCAGTTATATGCATCATAAGAATATGAGAATGGATCTCCTCATTATCTCATAACTAGTAAAAGTCTGATTTTGTGTGTGTGTGTGTGTGTGTGTGTCTGTGTGCGTGTAATCACATCTGCTCCAAAAAACGACGCCCTTACGGTCATTCTTTTTACATATCCGGTGGAGTCCAAAATCGTCTTACCCGAAAAAGTCGAGCTTTATTTCTTGAATTATTTAAGAAAATGTTCCCAAATCTCAAATAACTTTGAAAATAAACGAGCTGATAACATCACAATGGGTCTGCTTGCGCAGCGTGCTGCGCACCTTTTCCCACACGCTGTGAGTTACCCCATCACCCTCCCCCCCCCGACTCGCAGTCATTTGGTCGCCACCCGCGCACAGTCAACTCGCACTCGGCCGCCCCGCCCTCTGGGCTCTGGATTGAAGCCGCTGAACATGCGGTAATTTGGTTGACTCGCTCACCACTGCCCGCTCCCCGCTCGTTTTTCAGACTGCGGCAAGCACTGCGAGTGAAGAACGAGCCCTGTATTAGAGCTCTCTCTCCCCCCCCCAGTTCTCTTCCTCCTCCCCTGGCCTCTCTCCCTTTCCCCGTACTTTCTCTCCCCTCCCCTCCTCTCTCCCCCTCTCCCCCCAGCCTTTCTCTTCCTCCCCCAGCATCCATCTACCTCCCCCCTCCCTCCCGTGTGTTGAGGGGATGGTACCCAACGGGTCCCCCTTGGTTTAATGTAGTATAAAATTAATTTTCATAACTTACTCTCGGCAATGTTCCTCAGCACAATTTTTGCAGCCCAGTGGGTTTTCCCCCCCCAAATCGACAGCATCTAGGATGCTTCAGTCTTAAGATAAAAGGTCAGTGACCAGTGCATAATACCTCAGTAAACTGATGAAATCATACACAAGAAATAATGATGATTAAGAAGTCAACACCAAGTTTATGGTGTTATTTCCAAAGTATAACGATAAGAAATTCATGGAAACTTTTCCCACCATGACCAGAATACAATATTCAATTAATAATGATTTCAAACTTGGCCACCTTTTAGGAATAATTTAAGTATTATAGTAAGGGTATCAGAGTAATGGTACATAAGCAATTAGCTTCCATTACGAACCAAATAATTCAATATCTTACAGTTGATGGGGAAAAAAAGTGTTTTGCATAACCTATCTCGATATGGGTCTTTAAAAATTACGAGGACTATTGTTGCTATGGGCTACTCTCGACCTGAGCACAAGTAACCTACTAACGTAATCTGAAGCCATACCCTTACCCGTTTTAGTCCCTCTCGCAAGAAAAAGAATTACTGCCTCTTTATGTAACATAGTCTGGTAATAATCCAGCAGGTTTCTTGGACGTCAACTTGAAATGTTAACCATAAACTTAAGGCCCTATTTATTTAAAAGCAAAATACAACATATTACAGAAACAGAAATTTAAAATAAAACATTTTGGTAACATCATGCAACATCTACAAGGAAAGAAAAAGAATGATCACCCTAAACTATTAACGGTTTTCTCACTTTTGACTACTCCCATAATTAGCCTGTACTCCTTAGCATATTCTGTTTTTCAATATTTAAGGAAACATAAATTTATATACTAAAAGACTGTTATTTTATATTCCAAAAATTGAATTGGGCAACCAAAGCACTGCAAAAATCAACCATAATCCAGGAGGAATTATTTTAATGTTATTTATGATTTAAACTATATATTCAACTACTGTATTAGTATGCTTCAAAAAGTCCAGAGGTGAAAACTTTTAAAAGCTTATTTGGAAGGATTATTTGTTCTAAAATACTTTTCAGGCAAGGAAATTGGCAGGTCAGGTCATTGACAGACCTGACCCAAAGCAAGGTGGTTGGTTAAAAAAATACAACCAGACCCAAAGCAAGGTGGTTGGTTAAAAAAAAGTGAAATGGTCAAGCAAACCATTCGATTGTAAAATAATATTTACATTGGACGTAGAAAAAGATAAAATTAAATAGACAAGCCATGCACTTAAGCACCAAATTCATACAAAGTAAAATCATTCCCAGCCCTACCAACTTGACAATAACATCCAAATGAATGACTGTCAGAAATACAATACATTGGGAGATCTAACAAATAACAAGTCTGATGTATTTAGAATTGAACACTACTGACAATATACAACATAACTTCACAACAATCGCCAACTATATGGTCTCTCACCAGCATAACTGCCCCACAAGCAAGAAGGCTCAGAAGTATGCAAGTTGGAAGACGGAGCATCCATAATGACCTTACTCATGGCATCAAACATGGGAAAGAAAGCCACCTGTACTTATCAACTTCCCTAAACGGAACAATCAGTGCTATTCCATGCTATTCTGGGGAAAAAACAATCCCACAATAAATTCTGGGCAGGGGTCTTTCATAACCAAATATTTCTTCTGTCTCTACCAATCACTCCTCATCACACAGCACTTTCCCGCACAATTGCAGGATTCACAACACTTATCCTTATACCTCTTCTCATGCTACCATCCAGGAAGCATTATTTCCCTCTGGAGCGGTAATACACTTATAATCTAGTATACTGCATTCAGTGTTCACAATATTGTCTCCTTTACATTGAAGGAACCTAATGCAGATTGAATGTAGATTCATACAACAATCACCCAGCTTGCATCCAAGCTTCAGTTGCCTGCCACTAATAGACTTAGAGACCAGAATTTAATTTTCCAAATTTAAGTAATTTACTTTTTCTTACTGTGTATATGAGAACTGGGTATTTCTGACAGTCATTCATTTGTGATCTTGTCTCAGTTTTACCCTCTCTCCAGCTGTCATTAGTAATATATAAGAGACTTTGTGAAGTGTTGCATTTTGAGAAGTTAAACCAGAGCAAGACTTGCACAGTAAATAACAGAGCTCTGTGGAGTGTTGTAGAACAGAGACATCTAGTGGTTCAAGTGTAGGAGAGAACTGCAGATGCTAGTTTAAACTTCCTAGTCCTTACCTTTCACACATCTGCCGTCGCGTACAACACATAATCCACCAATATTTTGCCACCTCCAACGGGATCCCGACACTAGTCATATCTTCCCATCTCCGCCCCTTTCTGCCTTCCGCAGAGACCGTTCCCGTTGCAACTCGCTGGTTAACTCATCCTTCCCCACCCAAGCCACCCCCTCCTCAGATACCTTCCCCTACAACCGCAGAAGATGCAACACCTGTCCCTGGACCTTCTCCCTCGACTCTGTCCAGGGACCCTGACAGTTCTTTCAGGTTAGGCAGAGGTTCACTTGCACCTCTTCCAACCTCATCTATTGTATCCGTTGTTCAAGATGTGGACTCTTATACATCGGTGAGACCAAACATACACTGAGCGATCGTTTCGCTGAACATCTTCGCTCAGTCTGCCTGAACTTACCTGATCTCCCGGTTGCTAAACACTTTAATTCTCCTTCCCATTCCCACACTGGCCTTTCTGTCCTAGGTTTCCTCCATTATAAGAGTGAGGCTAAACGCAAGTTGGAGAAACAACACCTCATATTTCGCTTGGGCAGCTTACAACCCAGTGGTATGAATATTGATTTCTCCAACTTCAAGTAACCCCCGACATTCACTCTCGCGCTATCCCTGCCCCACCTAGGTCGCACTAGCTTCTCGTTTTCAGATCAACCAATTTGGTCTCACCTCGTCAGAGGTTATTCTACCCATTCTAACCCCATTTTGCCAGCAATCAAAAGCAAAACATGCTTTCTTTTCCCCAGTTGTAGCGAAGGGTCTTCAACCAGAAATATTAACTTGTTTCTTTTTCCACAGATGTTGCCTGACCTACTGAGTGCTCCCAACATTTTGTTTTCCTACCCTTCCATATTTTCAGCATGAAAATAAAATGACAATAAAAATGTCAATATGCAAGATAGATTTGCCTATGCACATCTATCTACCTGTGAAAACACGTGTGCACAGTAGCAGTGGCTTTAGTGACCACGGCACAGTCCCCGTGAAGATAGTTTCATCCTCATGCCAAGGACAACTGACATTATAGCATTACAAACAAGCAAAATGGGAAGGATTTGCACCAGATTCTGGTACATTAAAACTGGACCATAATGTGCAAAAATGTACACAATTTGTAACCTAATCTTTCAGCATTTCTAGCACCATAATTTACCATCAAGCCTGAGAATCCACTCTGATTCAATGAGCTCAGATGCTTGCCAGGAGAATCACCAGGCATGATGCGTCAATGTGGTGAAGCTGCAACACAGGACTAAGTACTTACTCAACAGCGGAGACAATTTGCAACAGGCAGAACCAAACTTTCTCACAATCAATGGTTTTAAACTCTGTATCCTCAACAATGACACGGCCCAGCATGCAGTTACTAAAGGTAAAGCTGAAATCTTTGTATCCATATTCAGACAAACGTGCTTCCTCCCAAGCTAGAGAAACTAATATTTAGCTGATGCAATTTACTCCACATGGTCGAGGATGCAGAGTACAGCAAAGGCTATGGAAAGCAGAGTCTATTAGACAATAGACAATAGGTGCAGAAGTAGGTCATTCGGCCCTTTGAGCCAGCACCGCCATTCACTATGATCATGGCTGATAATCCACAATCAGTACCCTGTTCTTGCCTTCTCACCATATCCCTTGACTCCGCTATCTTTAAGAGCTCTATCTAGCTTTCTCTTGAAAGCATCCAGAGAATTGGCCTCTATTGCCTTCTGAGGCAAAGAATTCCAGATTCACAACTCTCTCTCATCTCCGTTCTAAATGGCCTACCCCTTATTCTTAAACTGTGGTCCCTGGTTCTGAACATTGGGAACATGTTTCCTGCCTCTAGCGTGTCCAATCCCTTAATAATCTTATATGTTTCAATAAGATCCCCTCTCACCTTTCTAAATTCCAGTGTATACAAGCCCAGTCGCTCCATTCTATCAACATATGACAGTCCCGGGAATGAACCTCGTGAGCCTACTTTGCACTCCCTCAATAGCAAGAATGACCTTCCTCAAATTTGGAGACCAAAACTGCACACAATACTCCAGGTGTGGTCTCACCAGGGCCCTGTACAACTGCAGAAGGACCTCTTTGCTCTTATACTCAACTCCTCTTGTTATGAAGGACAACATGCCATTAGCTTTCTGCAGTGCCTGCTGTACCTGCATGCTTACTTTCATTGACTGATGAACAAGGCCCCCAGATCTCGTTGTACTTCCCCTTTTCCCAACTTGACACCATTCAGATAATAATCTGTCTTCCTGTTTTTCCACCAAAGTGGATAACCTTTCATCTATCCACATTAAACTGCATCTGCCACTCACCCAACCTGTCCAAGTCACCCTGCATCCTCATAGCATCCTCCTCAGTTCACACTGCCACCCAGCTTTGTATCATCTGCAAATTTGCCAATGTTACTTTTAATCCCTCCATCTAAATCACTAATGTATATTGTAAATAGCTGCGGCCCCTGCACCAAGCCTTGCAGTACCCCACTAGTCACTGCCTGCCATTCTGAAACGGACCTGTTAATCCCTACTCTTTGTTTCTTGTCTGCCAACCAATTTTCTGTCCATGTCAGCACCCTACCCCCAATACCACGTGCTCTAATTTTGCCCACTAATCTCCAATGTGGGACCTTATCAAAGGCTTTCTGAAAGTCCAGGTGCACTACATCCACTTGTCCATTTTCCCAGACTTTGGTCTCAACTAATGTTTTCCTCTTCACATACGCACAGCACTAGAGTTGCTGCCTTACAGCGAATGCAGCGCCGGAGACCCGGGTTCGATCCCGACTGTGGATGCTGTCTGTACGGAGTTTATACGCTCGACCCATGACCTGCGTGGGTTTTCTCTGAGATCTTTGGTTTCCTCCCACTCCAAAGACGTACAGATTTGTAGGTAAATTGGTTTGGTAAATGTAAACATTGTCCCTATTGGGTATAGGATAGTGTTAATGTGTTGGGATCACTGGTCGGCGCGGACCCGGTGGGCCAAAGGGCCTCTTTCCGCGCTGCATCTCCAAACTAAACAAAACCAACCCTAATAATTGGCTCTGTTCAACATCAGCAAAGTGATGATTAGTCTCAGCAATAATGGTCAAATAACTATAGCGAGTATCAGTATTCCTAAAACAACGATTGTCCGGAAAATTATATTCTGGGAAAAGAGCAAGAAAAAGAAAGCTAATGAGGGAGTGAAGGCAGAAAGGAGAGAGTGATAGACGAAAAGGCAGGATTAAGAGAGTACAAGGGGGAAATTTGATGAGGGGGAAAAAGGGTGACAGTGAGGGAAAAGAGTGGAATGAGAAGGAAAGAAGAGGGGAACAGGAGAAAAAGACAAGAAAGAAAAAGAGCGACCATGGAGTGACATAGGGAGAAGGTTGCTAAAAATAATTAATATTTCCAACATTTTAAACACTGTTAGTACTTTTCCACTTATCACTCCGACAATCGGCATCTTAGTTTTTAATATAACACTGATGGGTACCTTTCTTTTTAATTTTCATTGGCTTTGGAGGCTTCATTGTTCCAACTGCCTTCTCCACATTAACCTCTGAAAGCAAACCTTCTTGCTGCTCCTCTTCAAAATCATATACAGACAAGTCAACATCTTTGGAATCATCCACTTTGTAGCGCAATTTATTCTTTTTCTTTTTAATTTTTTTGACTGGTGGTTGGTAATCAGGATCTTTCTGCCATGCAGCAGAACTATCATCTTCTTCCCTTACTTCTACTGCCCCATCTTCTACCGTCTCCACTTCACCATTAGCGCCTACTTTCACAACCTGAAAACCTTCTGGTAAAGGAAGAGTATGACAGATTACTGGGTCCCCTTCTTGAAGTCCATCTTTGGGAGCTTCATTTTCATAGTTTCCCTGTAGTTCATCAATGCTACTTTGGGCTACTTGCACTAGTTGCAATTCCCCAATGTTTATTGGCTGTTCTTCCATGTTCACCACTTGCAGTGTAATAATTTGTGTATCATCTACTGTATCTGACTCATGAGCTGCACCCTCCATCGGCTGCTTCATTTGTAATAACGTAGGGTCCAATGGCTGCATCATTACCACCTGCATGTTGCTGTTCATGGCTTGTGCTACCTCAGCGACATCCGGCTCTTTCTGCTGCCCGTCGGAATCTTCTGATTGCCCACCCTCTCGTCGCCGTTGATAGGTTTTGTGCTCTTTGACCTTTGTAAACATTTCAGACTCCTCCACTGGCACAATATCTGTTTCGGTCGCCATGGTTACTGAAATTTAAATAAAAAGTGATTAACTATAAATACACAATTTTGTTCCTAAGTTGACTACTGACCATATCATTTAAAAAACATCACTTGCAATAGCACACATGTATATTTTCAATTGTGGCAACTACCAACCAAAACATAGTGTTTTATTGTCTTTCAAATCATTCACTGCGCATTAGTCACTTTACTTAAAACAGATCTTTTTAGGGTTTAATTGATTATCTAACATTAGTAAAATGTAATTGTTAGCAGTAATAACAGCACCATTAGGTACTCTTCCACATTAACCAAAGTGTGAGTAATATTGTGAGTCATCCACTGTATCTGAATTATGAACAAACATCCACCACCGGTTGCTTCGTTTATGGGTGAAGTACTCCCCATCTCCCCTTCAGTGAAAGATGACATGCAAAACAATTTAGACACAGCAAACAAATTTAAGGGACAAACAATAGATAATTATACCCTCACATTAAGGCAATTCGGGCAACAGCCGGTAGAGTTGCTGCTTCTCATCGCCAGAGAATGGGGTGCTGTCTATGTGGTGTTTGCATATTCTCCCTGTGAGCGCTTGGATTTCTTCCAGGTGCTCCAGTTTCTGCCCACATCCTAAAGGCATGCAGGTTTTATAGGGTAATTGGCCTGTATAAATTTCCCCTGTGTACGGAGTGGATGTGAAGGGAGGATAATATAGAAGTAGTGTGAATGGTTGCCGTGGACTCGGTGGGCCAAATGGCAAGTTTTCATACTCCATCACTAAAACTAAAATTATGCTTAAGGAACTCACAAATCATTATCAAAAAAATTATGGTATGGAATAACATTTTATTCTTTTGGAAATTGCTATACGAAAGTTTTTTAAAAAAGCATAAAGAACTGAATTAGATTACCAGGGACAATGATCACTGGCTGCCATTTCACGACGCAAAGGGATTTAATAGTTTTGCCATGTTAGTTTCCAAAGCAATCTCTTTGATGATACTTATACAACAATCACTGGCTGCTGGTTGATGGAAACATGCTACTTAAGGGAGTTGATTTAGAAAGTGGCATAGCTATATCTTCCACAGATAATTGCACACTGATACCTTATCGAACAATGTAACATCCATGTTTAGTTCATTGAAACACTCTTCTACCTGCAACCCTTGCCTTTACGACTGAGTGCCAGCAGGGCATTACTGCCGAGAGAAAAACATCCAGTATGAATGCAATTCCACTTGGGATTCAATGGAGTAAAAAGCTTTTGCCCTCTCATTAACAACTCCCTTGCTCATATTTAGTCTGAAGAGGAGTCTCAACCTGAAACGTCACCCATTCCTTCTCTTCAGAGTTGCTGCCTGTCCCGCTGAGTTACTCCAGCTTTTTGTGTCTATCTTTAGTTAAATTTCTTAGTTCTGATTCCTTCCATCAGATTTTCTATCCTCCTGCAGAGTTCCAGTTCATCAGTTTTGCTACATAACTTAAGTCCTACAAACAACAGATTCTTATTTGTACACTTCATGAATAAAAAAAAGTCAAGGATTTGACACTTTGGTTTAAATTTATCTTTTCACTTTAAGAAAGGTATACAAGAGCATGTATACCACGTATTTCTGTCCCAGCTTTAGAATTGTACCATTTCAATCAGATTGACCAATCTTACTTCATACCAAAATGTCTCAACTGAACTCTAGTACAGGCAAGCACACCTTCCTGAAGTGTCCCTGCCCTCCTCGTTGCACACACGTGAAAGCCAATAGGAGAAGTCCATAAGGCCTGCATTCAATGGAGCTTTGTACCTGTGCACCCAAAGTCCACTTTCCTGTCAACTTGTACTTTGAGCCAATAGTAAATTGTAATTTGTTGTTGGACAAGATATTAGCCCTATACTGCTGGCATTTTTTTGTAATAACAATTATAAAGACCACCGTAGGACATCATTTAAGTCGTAATCATAGATTCACAGCATGCAAACAGGCCATTCTGCCGATTGAGCTTGCATTGATCATTATGCACCCATTTTCACTAATTCACCATTAATCCAATTTTATTCCCCCATATTACGATCAGGTTTACTCCTCGGTTCATCCACGTAAAGAACAATGCTTAATACTGATATGTTCTTATGAATATAAAATTTCCAACCCAGTTTCTCTTGCACCTTGTGCCATAATCTACTCTCCTGAATGTGAAGCAATGATATTCCAATATTTTTTCAAAATAACAACACTACTACTAGTTCTATGACAAGTGTAACAAGATGGTAATGGTCTACCATGGTGAATTTGAAATTAGTAATTTCAGTAAATTATATTTTTTTATCCCAATGTTTAAACATGATTACTACAAAACCAATTATTTTAGGGCCTTTGACCATGCATGTTTGTATTATCCTCTTTGTTTTTAAGTGAAAGGCAAAGGTTGGCAATATAAATTCTATAAAAATGTGGAAATCAACAGTATTTTCTTTTAAAGCCTACTCTATATTGTGTACAGTAAAAGGCTGAACTAAATCAGCAGGTATTAATCTGTCAGGTCAAATTGAACTGAAACTTACTTCACAAATTTCAATTGTCATATGATTTTATGTTAATAAAAAATGCAGAAATACATTTACTCTGGCAGTCTGCAATTTTAATTTATTATTAAGATGCATGATTAGCAAAACCAAAGTAAAGATCTACATTAAAGTCCTGTACCTATCTATATTCACTGTTGTACATTTTCCCCAAAGTGGGCAGACTTTGAGACTTCAAAAAGCAACCTTGTGGAGCTGTGGCTGTTCTGCTGACAGCACAACAGGAACACTTGACCGAGGTTGTCAATTCACATTCAAATTCATTATTAGCAGCAGTGTGATTGGAAGAAATGTAGACAAGATCGTTTTTTGTTAATATTGAATTTATTTTAGCAGATCTACCACACTTATAATAGCCGAGGGGACAAATATTTAAGGTGAATGCAAGTTGTAATTAATTTCAAGAGTGTCAGGACTGAGACCATGCCAGTTTTAATTATGGACTAACATCTACACGTCAGTTCGACAAAGTATTAATTTATTTTTTTGTGCAAGTTCAAGACCTTGGAGTTTAGATTTTCGTAGAACTACTCAGATTAGGCTTGATGCCGAGGAAAGAGGACAGGCCACACTCTACATTACTACTTCCTTTTCAGAAGCAGTTGATATGCTACATTTGCAATTAAGGGAGACGTCTTTGATTTGATCCAATTTGATTTAAGAAAGTTTTAAGTAAGGCGACTAGTTCATTTATTTGCTCGGGCATAAATAAAACCATTGCAGCCGAATCCATGCCGTTGAGCGTTGGATTAAAAGATTGCAAAAGCTTCATTAAAATGTGTCCGGTTTGCATAAAATGGCGACGAGACGGAGAGCCGAAAGCAGCATATGTTTGGATTCCGCCAGCACCGGCATCTCCGTTAGAAATAACCCGCCACTGCCCGGCCGCCTGCGATCAGCCCGGTTGTAGAGGGAGCTCTTTTCAGTTTTAGTGCCACCGAGCGAGCGGGCCCTTGAAGTCGACACACGCAGAGGAGGGGAGGGAGAGGCAGAGGCAGCAGCAGAAGCAGGCGGTCACACTGGGCAAAGGCGCTGCTGGAGCGGCTGCAGCCGAGGCGAAGCCCAGCCACGAACAAAGAAGAAAAGGCCTCAGCGCCAGCAACCTTGCCGAGCCGCCATGGCGCGCACAGGTGAACCGTTTTCGGCGGCTGTCCTCCCCCTCGTCGCCGTTTGGGGGTTTCTTTAGACGCACGGTTACATTTTTTTTTCCCCGAGCATTTTTTCTGTCCGAATATAACGATAGAGGGAGACAAACACACCCAGCGCCGACAAGCCCCACCGTGACACCTAGAGGCGGCACAAAGGACCTGCATTCGGCCCCTAGAACCGCCTTCACTTACATTTTCACCGTCTTTTCTTGCAGAAAAAGTCCCTTTCGGTGTCTCTCGGTGCCTGCCTGAGGTCCCCAGCAGCCCGAAACGCCCCGAAAGCGCGGCGCCAATCGGTTAAAACGTTCCCATTAGAGCAGGGAATAGAAGATGGCGGCCCCGAGCGCCACTACGCATGCTCGGCAGCTCCACAGCCGTGGGGAAGCACGCGGGGCACCCTGGGTAGAGGCTAAAAACCGCGCCAACCGGCATTTTGAAACAACGGTTTAAACCGTCGCCGACGCCCGCGCGCGCCCCGCCCCCCCCGCGCGACGTCAGCCCCGGCAGGTGGCGCCTCCTCCCGGCCGGCCTCAGCAATGACAAGGCAGGACCAAAGATACCAGAGGAGGCGCCTCCAGTGTCATCATGCAGGACCAAGTTCCCACTCAAGACTTGTACTTGACCAGGGAGATCAAAATGCTGGAGAAACTCAGCGGGTGAGGCAGCATCTATGGAGGAAATGGGCAACGTTTCGGGTCGACTGATGTGAGGGTGGGTGGGCGGGGAAGAAGAAAGGAAGAGGGAGAGCTGGGAAGGGGAGGAAAAAGTAGGGACTACCTGAAATTAGGGAAGTCAATGTTCATACCGCTGGGGTCTTCTTCCTCGTGTCCAGCCATCTTCTAATATCACGTCTTTCCGGTCGGTCAGTGACGGTTGATGGTCGGTGGTTGCAGAATCGGCTACTTCAGTCAGTCACTGTGGTACAGTTTCTGTCGTCAGCATTGCCCAGGGAGGCTTTTGCTTGCATCCCATCACTGGGGTGCAAACTGCCCAAGCGAAATATGAGGTGCTGTTCCTCCAATTTATGGTGGTCCTCACTCTGGCCATGGAGGAGGCCCAGGACAGAAAGGTCGGATTCGGAATGGGAGGGGGAGTTGAAGTGCTGAGCCACCAGGAGATCAGGTTTGTTATTGCGGACCGAGCGGAGGTGTTCGGCGAAGCGATCGCCAAGCTTTGGTCTCACCGATGTAGAGCAGCTGACACCTAGAGCAGCGGATGCAATAGATGAGGTTGGAGTAGGTGCAGGTGAACCTCTGACGCACCTGGAAAGACTGCTTGGGTCCTTGAATGGAGTCAAGGGGGGAGGTAAAGCGACAAGTGTAGCATTTCTTGCGGTTGCAAGGTAAAGTGCCAGGAGAGGGATGTGGTTCGGGTGGGAAGGGACAAATTGACCAGGGAGTTACGGAGGGAGCGGTCTCTGCGGAAAGCAGACAGGGGAGGAGATGGGAAGATGTGGCAAGTGGTGGGATCGCATTGGAAGTGGCGAAAATGTCAGAGGATTATTTGTTTTATGTGACAGCTGGTAGGGTGGAAGGTGAGGACAAGGGGGACTCGGTCCTTGTTGCGAGTGGTGGGGATGGGGAGTGAGAGCAGAGTCACGGGGTATAGAAGAGACCCTGGTGAGAGCGTCATCTATAGTAGAAGAGGGGAACCCCTGTTCCCTGAAGAATGAGGACATCTCTGATGCCCTGTTGTGGAACACCTCATCCTGGGTGCAGATGCGGCGTAGACGGAGGAATTGAGAGTAGGAAATGGAGTCTTTACAGGAAGCAGTGTGGGAAGAAGTGTAGTCCAGATAGCCATGGGAGTCAGTGGGTTTATAGTGGATGTCGGTCAGTAGTCTATCACCTGCGATCGAGATAGTGAGGTCAAGAAATGTCGGAGATGGTCCAGATGCATTTGAGTGCGGGATGGATGTTAGTGGTGAAATGGATGAAGTCAGTGAATTGCTGTGGGTGCAGGAGGTAGCACCAAGGCAGTCGTCGATGTAACGGAGGTAGAGTTCGGGGATGGGGCCACGGTATGCCTCGAACAAGGATTGTTCGACGTACCCAACAAAGAGGCAGGCGTAGCAGGGGCCCATGCGCGTGCCCATAGCTACGCCTTGTATTTGGAGGAAATGGGAAGAGTCAAATGAAGTTATTAAGAGTAAGGACTAGCTCTGCTAAGGGAGGAGAGTATCAGTAGACAGTAGGGATTGGATGGTTCTACGGTCGAGGAAGCAACGGAGGGCTTTGAGACCCTCCTGGTGGGGGATGGAGGTGTGGAGTAACTGGACATCCATGGTGAAGATGAGGGAGTGGGGGCCTAGAAAACGGAAGTCCTGGAATAGACGAAGAGTGTTCAAGACACCTCACACGTAGGTAGGGAGGGATTTAACCAGAGGGGATAGGATGGAGTCGAGGTATGTGGAAATAAGTTTGGTAGGACATGAACAGGCAGAAACAATGGGTCTGCCAGGACAGTCAGGTCTGTGGATTTTGGGGAGAAGGTAAAATCTGACCGTGCGGGGCTGGGGAACGATGAGGTTGGAGGCTTGGGAGGGCAGGGAGCCGGAGTTAATGAAGCCATTGATGGTGATAGAGATAGTGGCCTGGTGCTTATCTGTGTGGTCATGGTCCAAGGATAAGTAGGAGGAGGTGTCTGAGAGTTGGCGCGTGGCCTCAGCCTGTACTTGGCCAGTGTGTGGTGGTGGAGCAGTGGTTTGTTCCTTCAGTACCTTGTGTCTCTGTCAAGTTATCCAAGGGCTTGTTAAGAGTTGATGTGGAGAGGATGTTTCCACTCGTGGAATTCCTGACAATTAAAGGACATTCCTTTAGGAAGGAGACGAGGAGGAATTTCTTTAGTCCGGGGTGGTGAATCTGGAATTCTTTGCCACAGAAGGCTGTATAGGCCTAGTCGGTGGGTATTTTTAAGGTAGAGATAGATAAATTCTTGATTATTCACTGTCTTTGGGGGGAAAGGCAGGAGAATGGGGTTAGGAGGGAGAGATTGGCAGTGTTGACAATGGGCCTAATGGCCTAATTCTGCCCCTCTCACTTCTGACCTTATTCATGTGATATATTAATTGACATATTTTAAAGCAAATGATAACATTTCCATTCAATTGTTAGTTCTTTACCAGTATTTGAATTTCTATTTCCAGTTTGGTTTAACTCAGTGGGCCAGGCAGCATCTCTAGAGAGAAAGAATGTAGTCTCAACCCAAAACGACATCCATTCTTTATCTCAAGAGATGCTGCCTGTCCCATTATGTTACTCCAGCATTTTGTGTCTATCTTGAGTGAATCTGCCATCTTTGGTGTAAACCAGCATCTGCCATTCCTTTCTGCACATCTAGTTTGGTTTAGTTTGGTGTCACGTGTAATGAGGTACAATGAAAAGTTTTTTAGTTGCGAGCTATCCAAGCAGCGGAAAGGCTATATATGATTACAATTGAGTGTAGGAATGATCTGCAGTTGCTGGTTTAAACTGACGATAGACACAAAAAGCTGAAGTAACTCAGCGGGTCAGGCAGCATATCTGGAGAAAAGGAATAGGTGAAGTTTTGGATCGAGACCCTTTTCAGACTGAGCAATCCACAGTGTACCGATACTGGGTAAACATTTAGTGTAGTTCAGTGTAGTTTATTGGCAAGCGTAACGAGGTACTGCAAAAAGCTTTTTAGTTGCGTGCTATCCAGTCAGCGGAAAGACTATAAACGATTACAATCAAGCCGTCCACAGTGTATAGATAGAGGATAAAAGGAATAGCATGTAGTGCAAGATAAAGTCCAGAAAGATCCAATTAAAAATAGTTGGTGCGAGGATAGTTCAGATATCTGATAACTGCTGGGAAGAATCTGTCCCTGAATCTGGAGGTGAGTGTTTTCACACTTCTGTACCTCTTGCCCGATGGGAGAGGGGAAAAGAGGGAGTGGCTGGGGTAAGACATCCTTGATTATACTGGTGGCCTTGCCGGGCAGCGTCAGATGTAAGTGGAGTCAAAAGAAGGGAGGTTGGTTTGGGTGATTTTCTGGGCTGCATCCACAGTCCTTTGCAATTTCTTGCAGTCTTGGATGGAACTGTTCCCATACCATGCTGTGATGCATCCTGATAAACTGCTTTCTACAGTTGATTAGAGTTGTTGGGTACAATCCAACTTCCTAAGCCTTCTAAGGACTTACTAAGCACTAAAGCCAGTTGGGGGGGGGGGGGGAAATCGGTGAGGAAACACGCATTGTAGGGGGGCTGCTGGTTGGGGATCGAACATGGGGGGGGGGGGGGGTGTAACTGGTGGGGGAACACACATGGGAGGGGCGGCCACTGGGGGGTGGGACACGCATCGAGGTGGGGGTGGGGAACTGGTGGGGGAATGTGCATCGGGGGGAAATGGGGGAGGAACGCTCATTTCTGGAGGGAAGGAATGGGTGACGTTTCAGGTCGAGGCCCTTCCTCAGACTGATGTCAGAGGAGTGGGCAGTACAGAGATAGATAGATATATAGATATGCCATTTATTGTCACTATACATGTACAGTGAAACTGAAAGCTGCTCGTACTCAGTGCATACATACAATTTAGCACAAAAAACAAGAAACAGAAAAAAAAAAAAACAGAAGGGAGATGGGGGGGGGCGGGGGGGGGGAATAGGTGCACAAATTCTGCGGCGCTACATACATATATACATATATACAGATGGAAGTCCGTGTTGGGCGGTGTAGTCAGTGCATGTGTGAATTTGAATTTATAGTAGATATAATTCTCGGAAAGCAACTATTCCTGAGTCTGTTTGTCCTGGATTTGATGCACCTATAGCGCCTTCCAGAGGGCAGCAGGTCGAACAGTCCAAACGCAGGATGGGAGCTGTCTTTGATGATCTTCTTTGCCCTGCTAAGGCAGCGGGAGGTGTAGATGTCCATCAGGGAGGGGAGAGGGCAGATAATGTAGTCAGAGACAGTAAGGCTGGTAGGAGATAGATGGGACAATGAGTGACGGTGAGGGATGTGGGGGGGGGGGGGGTGGTGTCACATGAATGGAGAGTTTGGAGGAGTTGGGCAATGGAGGAATAGGTGGAGGCAAGGAGAGAAGTTGGGTGACCGAAAAGGAATGGTGGATTCTTGGGAAGAAGGTGTGGGAAGTGCTGGGGAAGGGATTCTGGGGTGAAGGGCTATCTGGAGGGATGGTGGAAGGGCCTAGTCATGGAGAAGTGGTGGATGTGGAAGGCCAAGATGTTAGAGGTGGGGAGAATTGATGTGAGCTGGGTGATGAGTACAAAAAGGAGAACATGGTTGACAGAAAAGGATGTGGCAGACTACATTGGGGGGGAGGATGGATACATGAGGTGAGTGGGAAGGTGGTGGGAACAAAAAGGTGGAAGGGGAGTGATGTGAGTGTGGGATAAATGGGGTGTAGTACAGGTGGTGAGGGGACAGAGGGGAACATGCAAGGGGAAGGAATAAGGACATCATAGCCAAATTGATTCAATGCACACTTACAACTGAGGTGCCTGGAAAATGATTGATGGTAGTAGCCCTAAAGCAATGCATCATTGCAGTATTTTAGAAATTCTGAGTGAGAGGAATTTCTTTGTTTATATCCTTCCCCACCATTGTGTTTCAGGTAGTGTCAAAAGTTAAATATTTCTTAGAATTACTGTGATTGACTAGAAAATTTAATTAATTTTTCTATTTATTTATTGTTCACTGGCATTGAAATGTAAATAAAATTTGTCATTCAAAACTTATTTTCCTGTGGATGTGGAATTGTTTTGGTAGCCTACATTATCCTTCTCTTCTGCTAATCTAAGGATAAGTGAAACCAAGGTCCAGACCTGAAACATCACATATCCATATCCTCCAGAGATGCTGCCTGACTTGCTGAGTTACTCTTAACACTTTATGATGTGAAACCATCTGAATTAAGCTGATTTTATTTAGTATTTATGTTCTTTAGTGTGTGTTTAAAGTGGGCTGTGGCTTATAATTAAAGGGGAGGCCACTAATGATTTTCTTTTGCTGGTGGCTAATGGAATTTGAATATTTTGCACAAAGGCAGACTAAACGTGATAGTGCTTGCTACATACACTGCAGTATAAATGTGACAGTCTTGCCGTAATTACAGCTGAAATTAGTAATAGCTTCGAGAAACAATCTGTAGATGCTGCAAATATGAAATAAAAACAGAAAATACTGAGGATACTCATTACGTTTAAGAAAGAACTGCAGATGCTGGAAAAATCGAAGGTAGACAAAAATGCTGGAGAAACTCAGCGGGTGAGGCAGCATCTATGGAGCGAAGGAATAGGTGACGTTTCGGGTCGGGACCCCTCTTCAAACTCAATTAGTCTCGACCCGAGAGGATACTGATTGGGTCAGGCAGCATCTGTGAAGAGGAACTGGTTTAAAATTATAGCTCCATGAACTTCAATCAGACCTGAAATATCAACAGTGTTTCTCTCTTCACCTCCTCTCTGGTTCTGATGTCATGACATTAACACAGCAGATCACAGCATTCCTTCTTGTCATTTTGTCTAGTACGCTGTCTTTATCATGTCAGCCTATTTACTGGTTATTGGAAGAATCCTTTGGTGTCTGCACAAATCTTCTCCATATCTCTGAGTATTTACTCCTGCCAGTCTGTCCCCATTTGGTTATGATCAGCCCCTTGCATTCGAAGACAAGCAGGCTTTGATCAGGCTAGGATTACACACGGAAGCAATAACTGATGGGCACACCTTGTCAGATGTATCATGAAGGTCCAAATTGCCTCATGGTATCTCAAGTAGCAGTAAATAATGGTAAAGACTTCCAAGACCAAGTAACTTCAAGATAAAGTGAGTGTTGTGTCCACAGTTGATGATGATAATAAAAATATCTGGAAGGGTTTATAAGACTGTCTTTCACTTGGCACCAGCAATGTCATCTGTCATTGGCAAGATTAGTTTGCTGAGCTAATGCACGTTACAGCATGCTGAATCTGAAAAGCATATGGCGGAAATAATGGTTTCAAGATGGGGGAAGAAATAGGGGATAAGTTGGTCTGTGAACTCACTTCCATTGTCAAGAAGGCTTTAAAATTATAAAATCAAATGTTAATTCATTTTTGTTTACAATGATTTAATTAAATAAACCTCATGTCAGTTAATCATTTTTTAATAATCAAAATTTGCATTGGGGCCTTTGTGTCTTTGTGTAAATCAGCATCTGCAGGTCATTGCTTCCACAACCGAAAAGCTGTGGTGGATTTAGTCCTCAGCCAGAAAAGGTCCTTACCATCCGTGTGACATTTTGGTGAGATAAAATACAACCTTCGTAATTCCCAGAGATTCCAGTTACTATTGCAGTGCCACTAGGGATAATGAGCAATACCCTTCGTTGCATCCACAGTAATTGTACGAAAGATAACCAAAGAGGTGAAATGCTGGGGAATGGCTTGAGTCTTCACTTTGACCACTGCACCTGGCCACTTCCCTCCAACCACCATCCATCATTGTGCCCACACATCCATTCCTAAGCCCAAGCTACTGCGGTGAGATCATAATACAGGCAGAGATCAGTACAATGATTCCTGCAATGAAGCGTTGCTGCTAGCACCTCAGCAAGCAGAAAAGATCTGGGGAGAACCATTAATGTCCCAGAGGAACACTTACATTTGGATTCGATTGGCATATGATGTGAGGTTTGCTTGTTGCTTGACAAAGAGTGTTTGATGCAGTTAACAACAATGATATGCATGTGGAGACCCAGGGATTTGACAACAGCAGGAGGATGAGTCATGCCCAGAAGTGACCAATACAATTTCCTGATGGATGGAAGTTTGGCTGGAAATGGACAAAAACTGAACTCAAACTGAGCCTGATTAATTTTAGGTGGATTTCATGCATTAACTAATGGGTCCCATGTGTAAGTACAATCTATTATTGTGTCACGGCAGTTTCAGTAATGGAAATTCAATCTTAGAATCACAAATCACTGCAAAAAAAGGAAAAACATGCTACAGATATTTCAATAAATTGCATATTGCATAAATTGGGGTATATTGTATTATGTTTACATTTAAGGTTCCTTTAAATTATGTTTTCATGGGGCTGTGGCCTCATGCTGACCTTGATTAGTAATCAAATCAGTACACACTGAGATGGTAGTGAGGGGAAGGCATAATCATCAAGAGAAAATTCCACCTCGTGTGCCCATATTAAACATATATTGTGAATTGTCAACGTTCTTTGAAGAATTGTGTTTCATACACAGCATTACATTTTATTTCATTTAATAAATATGTTTTGTTATTTGTTCAATAGCCTGGAATTTTAACTGGAATTGGAATATATTTACTGATATAAGACAATAGTATTTCAGAAAAACAAATTTCTTAAAACTGTAATTTGCTTCAGATAAGTTATACAAGCTAAATACAAGTGAATGTTTAAAAAAAACTGGTGCTGTAAATACACGTGTAGAGAAATTAATTCTGCTTTCTCACACCATAACTAAGAATTAATAAAAGTAATACTATTATTTTGATATTTGTTAGAATATTTCTTCAAGATTAGCCAGCCTGTGACAAGTTACTTCCTGTTTTTCCTGTGGCGGAGCAGCAAATCAGACAGCGAGGTGATCAACTAGTCGCGCTACTTCATTTGGCTCAGTGTGTCATTAATTAATGCTGTTCTCAGCAATCAAACGAATGCTTAACCTTAACAAGAACCAATCTTAGTCTTCAAGCAACCACAATTTGTTGATCAGGCCACTACAGTAACCTATAATCATTCTAGGGGGTTTTGGATTTCAACAAGAGCTATTTTATGCAATGATTCGTAGTTTGTTAATTTAAGGGTCAAAGTAAACAATACAACAATAAACATTCCAGAGATGGTACAGTATTTGAATGTGATCAGTCATCCTACAATACATTGAGGGCAACATATGAAGGCAACGAGAATTGAGAATTAAGGGACAGAAGTTTAGGGGTAACATGAGGGGGAACTTCTTTACTCAGAGAGTGGTAGCTGTGTGGAATGAGCTTCCAGTCGATTTTATCATTTAAAAATTTAAATTTAAAAATAAATTGTATAGGTATATGGACAGGAAAGGAATGGAGGGTTATGGTCCGAGTGCAGGCAGATGGGACTAGGGGAGAATAAGTGTTCGGCCCGGACTAGCCGAGGTGGCCTGTTTCCGTGCTGTAATTGTTATATGGTTATATATGTGCATCTCATTAGGTATGCCACGTTTACAACTGCCTGAGCGAGTTAAAGTAACATTTTCCAAATTTTTATTTCTAACTGGACCAGGACATTTACTATTTCTCTCTGAGATTATTTAGCTGATGACTGGTAAGGGGACACAAATAATGTTTCATATAATTTGGTCTGGCAATGCTGTGGTAGTCGATGGTCAGTTGCTGACTCTCACTTCTCCATCCTTATATCTGAAATTGTCAAAAAGGGTTGTCTAAAATAAACACTCATGGTGAGAGATTGTAAGCCCCCACTCCAAGGGCCAACTTGGTTTTATTTTGCAGTGATACAAGGGGAATTGTAAATTACTTTGTAAATACATATGTAGAGTGATTGTAAATATCTACATCTACACATAATCCTTCATTATCAGATTAGAATTTTGCTAATAATTCCCTCCTTTCACAGGGGGAAAAGCAGGTTCAAGGTGTGATCATTAATATTTTCCCTGCAAACACCGTGATTGTTAGATCATGGTCTTCAAAAGAAACAAAATCAATTCAAGTTCTGTCACCTCCATGTGTATCTCATTCTGTTTATTCTTTTTGTACTAGAGGCATTGATTTTAGTGGGGAATAATTCGAGCTTTTTGTGAAATCTGTCAGAACACGAGTCCAGCTTATCCTGATATGCAAAAAAGGGATCTTGCCTAGATACTCTTATCATCTTGGAGACAATTCTGCCTGTTTTTAAAAATACAGGCTTTTAAAATTATGGCAGAGAGTAATTAACAACTCAGTTTGACACATTGTAAATATGCATTAAGTTTAAACACACGCAACCAGACGGAAATCAAAGGAGATTATGAATATATTTAATTGAGTATTTAATGCCAGTAATAATAATATCTTTTTTTAAATTGTTATTGCACATGATGCTTTAAGTGATGATTCAGATGAATTCTATGACTTTAGGCATTCTAAGGTAACATAGACATAAAAAAAAGTTGTCCATTGGGATCAGTGCCAGCTCTGGCACTTGATAAGATCGTGGTTGACATAATACATCAGCACCACCGTCCTGCAGTACAGGTATACCCACTTCTGGTGATTATCTTCACAAGCAAAATGTATTTATCTCAGTCTTGGATATACTCTGTAGTATGTTCTGGTGACATTTAGGACATAACACAGGTGCTTTAAAAAAAGTGTTGCCGCAGACCAAAGGTTGTTGTCTTATGAAACACTTACACATCAGACCTGATTTCAGTAATTGAGCTAGCAAGCTTGGCACGACAAACAGTCCAGTGGAATGTTTTCTCAGTCAAAGCAATTAACCCCTGGAGGAGTACGGGGGGGGGGGGGGGGGAGGGGGGTGGGTACTGGTAATAACAGGGACGGGACGGGGAATACGGGGACAAGGCCTGCTGGAATAAATGTCTTTGGGGGGGGGGGGTAGTTTTGAAATCAGATCTGGTCAATGGAGGAAAGTGGGTACTGGTAATAACAAGCCTGCTGAATACAAATGTCTTTTGAAGGAATGTGACACAGATTGATCGGAATAGTTGCTTTTGAATCGAAAGGATCTTTTATGATTGGATACCTACCAAGGATGGAAGTCTAATCTCTGGTTGGTCAAGAAATAATAGCAAATTTTTTTGCAGGTTGTACAGGAGATGCTCCTCTAACGCATATAGCGTTAGAATTGGCTATGGATCACTTGCAGTCATTGTCTGGTTATAATCGTTATCAGTTGCGATTCATTCTTCGATGGGAGCAAGCTTCATTAGTCCCACCTTGACTGGGTGTAAATCTGACCCAGTTGATCATTTTAAAAAATGGGACACAGGTAGTCCCTGGGTTACACAAGGGTTTGTTTGTGAAAAATGCTCCTGTAGATTTCTCCCAAGTCAGAAACGTCTGTTTTCAGTAGTAATCCATATTATAACCACCCTGATACCAACCCATAATTAAACTAATATAATAAATATGATATCGAGTCATTAATACCATGAAACATTATTACTAGCTTTAAAAATATTTTCATATTTTAAGAAACATTTAAGCAGATTATACAAAATTCTGCGAGAGTTAAGAAGAGAAAAAAAATGCAGAAAAAAAGCAATGAGAGACTGGGCAACGGCCCAGGAGTGGGTACGCTACTAAAGCTAAAAGGCATGTTCCAGCCTTTCTTCACTCCCTCCTTTTTTAAAACAACATTCCCCTCCACTGATGTATTAAAAGGATCTTAAAGCATTGTCTTTTTTCATCTGGCAACAATTAGCATCCGAGTATCTGGGGCTGGCACTTGCACTCCTTACCCTGCCCTAGGCCAGCACAGAAGAAAAGGAGTAATTTGAGTCTTTGCCCATTCACAAACGGTAACTATCTATTGGGAAGTGAGAAAGACAAATGCTGGAAATTTGAGATGTTAAAAAATGTTGGGAGATAATCAGCAGGTCATGCAGCAGCTGAAGAGAGTAAGAATTAGCATTTCAGGTCAATGAAGTCAGTTATTGCCTGCTGATGTCTTGTGATCTTTCTTGCAAAGAAACACATCCGACTGATACTGACCTGGGCTAATATTTACTTTATTAGCAAAGCCATTTCTACCATTTTCGTGTGGATTGGTATCCGGTATGAATCGCTGGATACAAGGAGAGAAGAAAATCAGCTTGTTTCCTCTCCAAGCCAGAGATCAACAATCCCCCCCACTGCTAACAGTCTGGCTCAAACAAAGCTGGGATAGCACTTGTCTCGATACTCATCTAATATTTGCCAAGACCTTTGGGGAGGTCTCTGATAGTAATCAGAATTCTTCTGTAGACAGACTGCTGGTGTAGCTCAGCAGGTCAGCCAGCATCTCAAGGAAACATAGATAGGTGACATTTCAGGTGGGGACCCTTTTTGTTAAGGGGATTTCACATGCAGCAAAATTCATTCATGATAAAAATAACAAGTGGTGGAAACACATAGCTACTCACACAGCATCGCTGGAAAGAGTTAATGTTTCAGGATGATTAGCTTTCTTTAGGCTTGGAATGAAATTCAAAAACTTTTAAACATGGAAAGAGAGGGATGGGGCACTTTGGTCATCAAAGGGAAGTTGGGCTGAAGGGACTGACGTACACCGAGAAAAACCTTTGGTGCTTTCCGATTACATCAGAAAATATTGCACACGAGTACAATCAAGCCATTCACAAATAAAACCGGAGCAGGAAAAGAAAAATAGTGGCATTTTAGCGTAACATTTCCAGAGAAAAAGTCAAAGGTCTGCAATGAGGTAGGATGGAAGATCAGGACTACACAAGCTTATGAATAAAAAGGATCTTGCACTCTCTTCCCTGCTCCCATTCCCTCTGCAACTCTAAATAATCAGAGCTTTTAAGTTTGTAATGGACAATTCATGTTTGCAGCAGGGTAGAGTTTGAAACAGAACATTTCTCCTCTCAGTTTAAAGAGAAGTGATTAACCCAGTACAGAGGCAGCACTACAGCATACAGACAGCACCACGGCCATGTTAGTTTTTAGATGCATTATGCATGGTCTTCGGTCAGCTGTAGATAAATCTACTTGTTGCAAGTAACCTGAGGAAATTATGTATGTTTTGATTTTTAAGGTAGTTCAGAATCCAAGTGTTTCTGTTTAACAAAGGAAGTTGTGTTTTGGCCTGCACATAAACAATACATCATCGAGGGAACAAGGCATCAACCTTTGACCTCTTGCGAAATCAGTCATACAGCAGTGCAAATGTTCAGGTGTGCATTTACTGGGCCAATCGTCACTCACAGAAGGTCAAAAGGGCTCAGGTTTGGACTGCGAAGCCAATCTCGCAGAGATCCGCAGCTTTTGAGACCCGTGCGAAAATGACTTGTATCACGGCATTAAAATGTTCTGCATTCTCACATACCGAGCATCTTGTGTCCACAAACAAGAACGTTGTAGCGATCACTGTAAACATCAAACTAATCTCTTAGTTGCTGTGGGGTTAATCTTTTATCTGCTGTTGGGTAAATACTGAAAGGCTTCACAACAGCAAAAAGATTACCAAAAGTGGATCATTACTCACAAGGCTGGAGTTTATAATTAATTTTCCGAGCTTTACTATTGCAAGGTTGGATGGGGAAGAATAAATAGAGAAAGTAAAAAAAACCAGAAAAACCAACCTTGATAGAAACAAAATGCTGGAGTAACTCAGTGGGTCAGGCAGCATCTCCAGAGAAAATAAATCCGTGACGTTTGAGGTCAAAACTCTTCTTCAGACTGAGAGTCAGGGGAGAGGAAACGAGAGGTATGAAATTCTGTTCAGAACAAATCAAACCCATGACCAAGGAAATGTGGAGCCCACAATGATCCATTGTTGGTTGTTTGTCGAGGTAAAAACAACAGGGTATATGAATGCGAACAGTGGAACTGGCAGGATGACTAGGGTGGGAGTGTGCGGAGAGAGCGAGGGAAAGCAGCGGTTACTTGAAATTAGAGAAATCAATATTTATACCACTGAGTTGTAACTAGGCATCTTTGTCAAGCAGTGGCAAGCACAATCTGATTCAAGATTATCTTTGATTGAATGTATTAATTCACATTCCCACAGCTAACAAATTTCCTTTAGCCAACACCATTAAAAAAGGATAGACTCAAAATACTGGAGTAACTCAGCAGGAAAGTCCTTTTGTCTATTCCTTCTATCTAGAGATGCTGTCTATCCAGCTGAGTTACTCCAGCATTTTGTGTCCATCTGCAAGGTAAATCAGCATATGAGAAAAATATATGCAAACCTTTCTTAAATTCCCATGGACTAGATTTGCATGATATAAATATTGAGCAGCAAAACAGGCCCCCAAGCCAGGCGACTCTTGTGTGCAGGTCACAGAAGTGGATCAGCAGCACTAAATGTTATTCTCTTTATCATGTATCTGTACACAGTGGATGGCTCGGTAGTAATCATGTATTGTCTTTCTGCTGACTGGTTAGCACACAACAAAAGCTTTTCACTGTACCTCAGTACACGTGACAATAAACTAAACTAAAGCAACAAAAGCTGTACTTTTATACATATTTTTTAAAACAAATGACAAAATTACGTTTTTTTTTGGTAGTATAATACAACATTGTATTTAATGAAGTTTTATTTGTGATCCACAATTCACTCTTACTTACATAATACATTTATATAGAAAATCAAAGTATATCTTTTGAAACTTTACTGCACCATCTGGAAAATAATATAACAGGTTAACAAATTTGAAGCTTTTGCAGTTTCTCCTTTACTGCAAATTAAGTCAATATTAAATAAAAAAAAACTATTGTACACAGAATACTTGTATGCTCCTCAATGTAACACCAGGCACTTGGACGTGACATTGCACGTTTCTTTTCTGCCTCAGAGCAGCACGACATGCAAAACTGTAAATATTTAGCTGTGGCTTTTGGAGACATCTGTCTAGGACCATCTTTCCATCAAGGTCCACTGGTCCCATGTCCCATGGTTCACTCACACCTTCCATCGTTCAAAGTGCATTTTCACAAACTGTCCTAAATTTGGCTGTAGATTCTTTTTACAGGGAGGCCTTCTCCTAAGTTAGGCTTTTGGCTTTTTAGTCAAGACATGTGCATTCGTGTGAAATACTGGCATTGTGATGTAACCATCCCTAGAAAGTGGTATTGCTGAAAGCAATAGTCCAGTATGGCGCCTTTCGAGCCCCACTCCCAAACCTACAAACAGTGAACGAGTGCTGCTGCATGTTGCAAAAATCAACTCCGAAGCAGCTCAACCTTTAGATTACTTGACGCTTTGACAACAAAAGTCACATTTCTTCAGAAACTCTCTTCAGTGGGAAGTGGGCCATTTCTCTGTTAAAGTTGAGGCAGACCCTTTGTTTCAGAAAGCTGTACTAGCCATGCTGACAGAACCCAAAAGCCTCTGCATGCCGTCCAAAGATTCTTCCATCTGTCGATAGGCAATTTTACCTTCATCACCTGTTGGGGCAATCAGAAACCATCACAAGTGTTTGCATGAATGTAAATCACCTTGACACACATCAAAGAAACTGCAGCCCAGACTGGTTGTTATTCATGTGACAATAGTAAACCACATTAAAAACGTTCCCACTTCAGCGAATGAAGAAGTGGAGAGCAAACCAGCTTGAATTTTAATGTCAGTTATTTAAATAATTGTTTAAAAACACACAACATGGTACTGAGGCAAAAACACACAACATGGGTACATCCAAAAAAGAAAATAATCTGTGATCACACAACTAAAAATGAGAGAGCATCCTTTAAAGATATACAAAGGCATCCCAAATTTCATGATTATCATATCATTTTCTGGTTTTCATATTCAAGGAAGTATATGACCAGATAATGATTTAGCAATGTTTAAGAAGAGTCTCGAACCGAAACGTCGTCTATTTCCTTCGCTCCATAGATGCTGCCTCACCCGCTGAGTTTCTCCAGCATTTTTGTCTACCAGTGATTTAGCAATGCTTAGGGGGGGTAAAGGTAGAAACGAGGAAATGCAGATGCTGGTTTGCACCAAAAGGACACAGACTGTTGGAGTAACTCAGAGGGTCATGCAGTATCTCTGGAGAAACATAGAAAATAGGTGCAGGATAGAGCAACCTTTTCAGAGCTGATCAAAATAAGAACTCTGCTTTGGTGAATAATCTCAAATTCAACCAAGTATAAAATCAAACTTCCAATCTTTGAGTAGTACAAGACTCGGAATGTGCAAGATAAAACATCAAATTTCTCAAGAGCAACAAAAGCCTGCAAAATCACCGCATTCTCCAGCATGAAGGCATGTTCCACACATATTGATCGAAGGTTGTTAGTGGAGTTTAATTTCACATTTCAGGATACACAAACCCTGAAGAGATTACTCAAAGCTGCGAGTGTTTCAACTGTTAAGATGGTGAAACCTGATCTGTAAAGGTCCCTGGAGGAGGAACAATTATTCCGTTGTACATGTGCACGTTTGCGTACATTTGGATTAAAACTTGTGTAAATAAATCTGATCTAACAGATCTGGTAAATTAATTTGTTGATATTTGTGTAGGTCTTCTTGCTTTTGTCAGTATTAGCTGAAGGTTCAAGGTGTTTTGCAACCAACATTTGGAGGAAAGCAAACCTAGGAGAGATGGCCGGAAGCTCGCTGAAAGAAGAGAGTTTAAAGCCAGAGACACATGTTTAATGAGGCAATTCCAGAATGTACCGCCCAGTCACCAGTTATAACAGGGGATGCAGAAGAAGTTAGAATTGGAGGAATTACGAACCTAGCACATTTCTCCCAAATCGAAGGATTCCAACCCGAAACGTCATCTATTCTTTTTCTCCGGAGATGCTGCCTGTCCCGCTGAGTTACTTCAGCTTTTTATGTCTATCTTCACTATGAACCAGCATTTATTCAATGAATAGGAAAGAACTGCAGATGCTGGTTTAAATTGAAGGTAGACACAAAATGCTGGAGTAACTCAGCGGGAAAGGCAGCATCACTGGAGAGAAGGAACAGGTGACGTTTCGGGTCTGAAGAAGCGTCTCGGCCTGAAACGTCACCCATTCCTTCTCTCCAAAGATGCTGCCTGTCCCGCTGAGTTACTCCAGCATTTTGTGTCTGCCTTCTATTCAAGGGGTGTTGGGTAGACAAAATGTGCTGGGTTTTCAGAGGCCACAGCACGTTCAAGGACATGAAGGGAAGCGGGGACAGGAGGTTGTGTAAATAGTTAGTAAGCATGGGCTGATCAACACTAGGATTTTGAGGCAGTCACTAAAGCACATTTCAAGGCAAGCGCTCAATATGTGAGATGAAAAGATTTAATGGCATGGGACATTGGAGCAAGGGCAGAAATTAGTGTTCTGCAGTTTTGTGGGAATAGAGTAAGAAGCAGGTGGGAGCTGGGGGATAACCATCGGAATAAACAAGATGAGCTCAGAGTGCATAAGATGGAACAGAAAAAATATACAATGGTTTGGAGGGGCTATGTGAGGGTAAATTGGGAAAGGTTTGACACAGGCCTTCAGGGAGGAAGGGAAGCTATTTTCTGGAGCAAGAAAGTTTTAAAAAGCAGCAATCATTCTATCCCTTATTTTTGTAGTATAGTCTACCCTCGTTATTATGGACATCTTTATAGCAGATTTTGGTTATTGCAGACAAAGTGACCACTAAGTGGCGGCAATGGGCAAGAACAACACCACCAATTTATAATGAATTATGTCCACTATTTTCATTGTTTAAATGAACTTCTTTCCAAATACAATGCAACCCATGATGGAATATGTGAAGTAGTTGGCTTTCTTATCATGCTTGCAGTATCCATTTCATCTTTCATGTACCACTTCAGATATAACATTTAAAATATATGAACTAACATCCCCTTACTTGGTTATATCGAGGGTTATCTGTACTTTTATTTAATCATTCCCCCTGAACAGGGGATCAGTTAAGATTCAACCCTATGAATGGGTCTGGAGTCGCATCTGGATCAGATTAGGCAACAATAAAATATTCCCGTCTCTGATGGTAATGAATGAACTAAATGAGTTGTTAAGCAACAACCCAGTGGTCTGGAGACCAGCACAACCAAGCCAAGCTGCTTTTTCTACATTACAGATTCGTGGTGGGATTGAACTCAGGTCTCTGGATCAAAAGTTGCTGTTCCAGTCATTTAAATAAATAGGACACAGTAACCTTCAGGCTAAGTTTATCCATAATTTCAAAAAAGATCATATACAAGCAAGTCACAAAATGCTGGAGTAACTCAGTGGGACAGGCAGCATCTCTGGAGAGAAGGAATGGGTGACGTTTCAGGTCGAGATCCTTCTTCAGACCCTCCGACTACGACGCGTCTTAAGCCTGATCCCTCCGACTCATATACAAGCACGTTTTCAAGGTACACCCAGCAACTCAGGAGGAGGTTGTCAAAGATAAAGTACTATTAAATATTATCCTTCAAATAAATTCTGTGCAAACACACTAATCTGCATTTTGCAATGCAACAATTAAATGACTTACCAAAGGAAAATAGGGTCTGTTTTGCAACATCACGAACGTCTTTGTCAGTCTGACAAAGGTAGACTAATTGATCCATGCTCTCTTTGGCCTGAGAAACACAAATGGAAATAACAGAAAAATAATTTTGAATTTCCGATCCTTGTGGTGAAATTTCTAACTTTTGTTTACAAAGGTAATTCATTGCTGCCAAAATATGTGCATAACACGACGTTCTGGTTGCTAATTTTCCAGTTCGGGGAGAGGGAAAAGGCTGCTCTCAGGTGGCAATGTCACTTGATCAACCACTAGAGGGCGTATGGAGTGGCAGTGACATTATCTTCGGGGTAAGATGATGAAAGCACCGACAAACACTCATCATAGGTTAACCTACTTATTCCTGGGATCATTCTTGTAAACCTCCTATGGACTCTCTCCAGAGCCAGCACATCCTTCCTCATATATGGTGCACAAAATACGTCTCACATCTTCTGGTTTCCATTGTTGTTTCTGAAGGGCTCACCTTGAGATGTGCAAGTGCAGTGCAGCCTACTTTCCTCAGCTGTCCATCCTCATTCTCCAGCAGCTCCAGGTAACAAACCAAGGCCTGAACACAAACACACACTTTAATTAGTCAGTCGAAACAAAACAAGCCACCATCCATCACTGACCTCCACTTGCTGACTGAACAGCCAGCACTGTGGAAAGGGTTGAATATTGGCCACTTTCACTGACCGCCATCTTGGCAAGTGAAATAAAATGCAACAACGTTGACTGTGATTATTGAAACACACTGGAGCAGCATTAGGCAGGAGCCGCATATTAACAAAGGATAGACACAAAAATCCTGGAGTAGCTCAGTGGGTCAGGCTGGAGAGAATGGATAGGTGATGTTTCAAGTCGGGACCCTTCTTCAGAATAGTTGTGGTAGTTGGAAGCAGGTTAAAAAATGAAAGTAGAAAGATTCAGGACACATAATGGCCGGCAACAGATGTCCTCAGGTGAGGATGTTCCCTGATAGGCAGATTGTTGGACAAAGGCGAGAGATAGAAATAGGTGTGAGCCAGAGAGAGATACATGCTTGTGAAGTGTGGAGCTAAATAACAGACTTTCAGTGGAGGACGGGGGAGAATGTGTAAAGTAATTCAGGGGAAGGGAGTGGGGGGAGAAAAGGTAATGGGGAGAGAAAATGGAGGGGGAAGGTATGTAAAATTAGAGAATTAAATGCTTATACCGTTAGGTTGTAAGCTACCTATGCGGAATACAAGGTGCTGTTCCTCCAGTTTGTGTGTAACCCCATTCTGGCAATGGAGGAATCCCAGGCCGGAAAGATCAGTATGGGAATGGGAGGGCGAGTTTGAATGGTCAAACTCTGAAACTGGATTCAAACTGCATAAAATTGTAATCTGATGAAGAGTTAGGCCATTGAAACCCTGAAACCTATGCCGTTGATCCTCTGGATCACTGTCGCTTGTACAACTCTTAGTCTTCTACACAGTAACACACTATACACATGATCATGCTCTTTCCCCCACCCCGACTCTCTGTATGAAGAGAGCTTTGGCTGCCATTATAAACAGTGGAGTTTTTGATTCTATGAAATTTGAAAATGGTTTCTCTGTATCAATCAAATTCTTTCACCATCTCAGCCCTTCCAGTCCGTGCCGAACACTTATTCTCCCCTAGTCCCATCTACCTGCACTCAGACCATAACCCTCCATTCCTTTCCTGTCCATATACCTATCCAATTTATTTTTAAATGATAAAATCGAACCTGCCTCCACCACTTCCACTGGAAGCTCATTCCACACAGCTACCACTCTCTGAGTAAAGAAGTTCCTCCTCATGTTACCCCTAAACTTCTTGTCCCTTAATTCTCAAATCAAAACCTCTCTGAAGGAAAAACTTTCACTTAATATTAAACACCTCCCAATTGACGATGTCTCTTTTCAGAGCACCCAAAACTCTCCTCTACGACAGATACTGGCAGCTACTAGCTGGATCAATCAGGTTTTCTGCAAAAGAAAGGAAAAGTTTGTGCGGATTTGTCACGACTGACCTTCTCGCGTAACTTGGAGTCTTCTGCCAGGTTCCTCAGCAAGGAAGCAGCAGTGTTGCAGATCTTGGTGTTGTTTTCCAGCAGGAGAAGCCCTATTGCTTTCAGCCCATCCTTCTGCAGCTGAGAACCCGAGAGATGCTTCAGGGTCTTCAGCACCACGTCCTTATCACACGACTGCAGATTCTGCACCAGGAACACTGCAAGAGATGCAACGTACAGCTGTGAGTGAGTCCACAGGAGAGAGCCGAATGTCAAGCCCGTTTGTTGTCACACATCTCTAAACGGAGCAGCACAACAACAAGTTTGTAAAGGCAGCGCTCAATGTGTAACAAACCAAAAAAAACATTCAATAAATAAAAAGACACCCAATATAGCGCAAAAACAAAACAAAGCCCAAAGTTCCGAGTGCAACCCAGGCTGTGGGAGAATAAATAAAAATGGGACCAATGTAGAATTATAAGCAACCTTAGCGTTATTTAGCGTTATGACTGTTCTGGTAATGGATATTCACCCTCACAGAGGAAAACTGGTCACTACAAGAAAAATTGAGAAATGGAAAAAAAAACTCATTTAATTTGTGAGGAATTACGTGAATAATTAAACAATTATTTTCAAGAAGATAGACACCAAATGCTGGCGTAACTCAGCGGGTCAGGCAGCATTCCTGGAGAAAAGGAATAGATGACGTTTCAGGTCGGAACCCTTTTTCAAACTGAAAGATAGAGAAGGCCAGAACAAAACAAGGTCTTTACTCAATTCTCATTTATTGACACGTGCAGATGAGGTGGTTTCGCATTACGTAAAATTGCAATGCAGACTACTATCTTTACACAATACCCCCCCCCCCCCACCACAACCTGGGGTAAAAGTCCCCTGCATTGTAGATGAGTGGTTGATGGTGAACATGGACTGGGTGGGTTAGATTGCCAGTTTCCGTGCTATCTGACACTCTAGGGAGGGGAGGCATTGTTAACAAGAGCTGTAGTTACAGAGACAAGCCAAGGCTGCTGCACAAAGTACATGAAATGCTATTTTGTCATATGAAAAGCAACAAAGTACCTTCCTCTGCCAGCTCCATGATATATGACGGTAAGGAGGGCACATTCTGTTCCTCAATGTGACCCAAGTACTGGAAGATCGTCAGCAGTTCCGCACTTCCACTCCGGGCACGTTTTGGCAACGTTCGGTCCAAGATCCTTTCCACTAGTTTGACAAAAACTGCAACAGGAGATTAAAATGATTCATACTGAAGGAATTATTGAAGGCTGCCTGTAAAGTAATTAATACCAACCGTAACATCCCCCACATTTGGTAGAATCAAAACTAAAACGCGACAACAATCTAATTCTACACCAACCACTTTACATTTAAGTTCATAACCAAGGATTTAACTCAGTTTTAAGAGAGCAATAAATTGTCCACAACTGCGAGCCCCATTTAATTGCAGAAATATGGCAGAGTCCTTCATAACATAAAGCAGGGGTTCCCAACCTTTTTTGTCCCGTTTACCCCAGGCAACTTTAGTAGCACATAACAATGTTATTTATGAACAACTAATGATGAACAGAACCAAGCACAGTCAGTCAATGAGAAAAAATATGTACAAATCCAGAATCAACAAATTTACCCCAGGTTGGGAATCCTTGACATAAAGTATCTAAACCCACGATGCCTCAGACTGATTTTGCAGAGCAGATTCTCTTTCTTTGTTACGTGCATCATCTCTAATAAACTATTATATGATCTTAAAGATCTGTCAGGACATTATACCTCTGAACACAATGCTCCACCTCATTAAAGTCTGCCGATAACGAGACTATTTTGCAAGTATGCTGCCTTTATTTTGCCACAATGATTCTGTAGTTTGGTTTAAAAAAATGAATACGTTGGAAACGTTCAGAAGGTCAGGCAGTATTTCTGGAGAGGATAGTTATCACTTCATCGGATCATGGACCTTTCACATCAGATAGAGGAAATAAATAACAGGGTTTCATGTTGAGGGGGAAAAGAGTGAGCAAAATCCTTGTTTTGTGCCGTCTGTAACTCTTGAAACTGCAGTATGATTCCAGTTTGAACTGTAGAAACAAGAAACTGCAGATGTTGGTTTACAAAAAAAGGGCACAAAGCGTTGGAGTAAGTCAGCGGGTCAGGCAGCATCCATGGATGGATGACGTTTTGGGTCAGGAAACGTCGCCTATCCATGTTGTCCCAGGGATGCTGCCTGACGTGCCGAGTTATTCCAGCACGTTGTGTCGGAATTTGTGAATTGCTCACTGTGGAACATTAATCTCCATCCCATCTTAATTCTTGTCCTTTTCTCAATGTTTTCTGTTCCGTAGCCCTGCTATCACCCAACCCCTATTCCACAAACACAGAGCATGTTATGTGAACATGTAATGTGGTACTTTATTTAGAAGCTTTGTCTTGGCATTGCTTGCTTCTCACACAGATGCTGGCTTATTGATCGAGGCCACCCACCTGTTTCGGCTGGACCCGAGTACTGCTCATTCACTCTGCTCCCAAAACTCAAGTTCAGCTTCTCCAAGACCCTCTCCACCGTGGTGCTGTAGAGGTTTGGGCTCTCGGTACAGTGTGTCCAGAAGGAGAACACCGTTTTATCTTTCAGCAGTGGCATGACTGAATGGAAACAGATTACAAAAAGAACAAGAAAGCCATGAACAACTTCAGCTCCCACAATTATTTTAGGACAAAAAGCAACAAAACTCAAAACCATCTGTACCTCTAATTGGACCAATCTGCAATGAAATGTCAATGGGTGTCCCTCCTGTAGTTTTTTTTTTAATTTCAAAATAAAAACAATTTTTAATCAAAATAAAAACTTTATTCAAAATAAAAACCATTTACCAAACAAAAAAACTGGAGACAAGGAATAGGTACTTCTATACCTCTCGTTTCCCTCTCGCCTGACTCTCAGTCTGAAGAAGGGTCTTGACCTGAAATGTCACCTACTCCAGCTTTCTGTGTCTAAAAAAAATTCTTCGTTCATTCACACTTAGTAATGGTCGCACTTATCTTTAAACAAAACACCCTCGGGTGATAGCCCTTATCATCTTTGAGGGAGGTCCCCACCAGGCTCAGCCCCTCAATGTCCAGCAGTGGAAGGACCCTAGACTCTGGTCCTCCCCCACGGAGCCTTGGCGTTGGCTGCACCGAGCTTCAGTGCGTCCCTCAGCACGTGAGCAGGCCCAAGTCAGCAACATTGCCTGATGGACAGCTCGCTCTGCTGGGAGACCAATACGTTTCTGGCAGACCAAAGAGAGTCTTTCACTGAGGATGGTCTTCCAGCAGTACTTGATGTCCGTCTCTTTAATGTGTTCCAGGGAACAGTGCATAAATCCGAGCACAAGATGAACCATGACAAAGACGCATGCTTCCTTCTGCAGACCCTCTTCACAAACCTCAGTCCCTGATACCACTGGTCATCAAGGCTCAAGTGAGAAAGGACAACAGTTCATCACCTGGAGTTGGCTGATCCAATTAAGGATGGGTGCGATTAACTGTAAAGAAGGGACGGTTGGATGGAATAGGGAGATTCCAAAGAGCTAAGGCGTTTCTAGAAGGCAACGCTTTGAAATATCTCACTCACCCTCTTCGGCAGTGCTTATGTACCCGGATTTGTCCTTGCTTAGTCCAGAGATCACTTCTAGAGTGCGGGCTTCTCTCAAAAGCTTGTCCAGTGCATAGATCTCTCGACATCGTAGAGGTCCGTAGATACCCAGTTGCTGCAACATGAAATATTGGTGTTGATGCACAAGTTAACAAAACTCCACATGAGCCTGACCTGCACCAGGTAACCAGTTGGGGTTGACTTTCTCTACTTCTATACTAGTGTACTTGATAAAAGACACAAATGCATCAGATCAATTAACATTACAATAAGCAAAGAGAACTCACAGTAATTTTAATCTTGGGTGGGAGAATATAATCCAGAAATGCTATTTCTCAAACCGAGGAAGCTGTATTGGTCAAAATATCGGTCAAACTTATATAAGTTATACATTTGGCTTTCAGTGGATGAAATTGTAAAATAAGAACAAAATGTGCACTGTTTATATTGCATTTTTCAAATCTGTATACCACCACTGTGCTTCACAGTTAATAAAGTACTTTCAAAGTTTAGTCACTTTTGTAACGTGTGTATCATTTCAGTCACGGACAGCAGCATCTCCATCAATGAGACTGATGGCAACTGACAGAGGAAGGACCAAGGAAATTCGATCAAACCAGGTAGAGAAATAAAAAGGTGGAGAGAAACTGCATTACAAGGAAAACAAACACAAAGAGAGCTAAATAAACTGAATTATAAATGTTGTTTTCTAATAGTTGTTTATATTCGGTAAACAGATTGAACACCAAGCGATTCCCAGACTGAAGAGAGATCAATTCATGTCAAATTAACGAAGTACTCTTAACTCTGCTAACTCTAATTAAAAGTACTCTGCCCTTGAATTCCAGTATTAATTTTCTCGAGTGCTATTGAGCCTTGGATTCAAACAGCTAATACAAATAATAGAGTCCAGGGATAAGTGCAGAGGTAAATAATAGAGTCCAGGTGCACCGCACACAAAAATGGGATGAGTGTAGGATTAGTGGAAGTTGATGCTTGGGGTGGGTTGGCATCGATACCCCGTTTCCTTGCTGCATTTCTCTATGATTGTCAGACTAAAGCAGGCTGTGTAAACTGAGCAGTCATTTCTGGTGATCGATAAAGTTCTTCTAAACCCCCGAGGGAGCAGGCAGATTTGCATGTACAGTTTGTTGTTGACGTGCGCATATTTTTCCCCAACACTTGTCCCCTTGCTTCACTCAGTTTCCCTAATTCAGAACACTTCAGGCAGATCTTTCCAGTTCCAAACTTGCTTTGATTCTAAAATCAGCTAATGAAAGCCTCTCGATTCTACATAACAAACTCAACATTCAGAGTTTTGTTCCTTTCTGCAGCACCATTTGAACTGCTGCACTGGTTACACGGTTGCATGTCACGGCAAGTTATGAGCTGTTCCCACCTGCTGCTCGCCATTTCATACTTACCAGAAGCAGGTTTACCAAAGGCAGCTTCCCATCACCAAGGCCTTGTGCAAGACATGCCCTTCCCACAGTGAACAGCAATTGCCGAACCATGAAATATATTGTCAGTCAACTAAGCCATTCCACTTGCCTGTCAAATCAAAGCATTTCTGCTTGTCCCTGACATTTGTCTTCTGACATCTTAGGCCTTTATCCACTCATTTGCAAATCATAATGGTTTACTGTATGCCATGTTGTTACTTGCGAGCGGAGCACCAAGGCAAATTCCTTGTATGTGTACATACTTGGCCAATAAACTTATGCTTTCATTCATTCATAAACTGGAGGTGCGAAAAGGCCAGAACAAATCAGGGTATTATTTAATTCAATTTAAATCTTGTAAAGTACTTGAAATTCACTTTTAAACTAAAATTCACTTTTAGTTTAATTTAGAGATACAGTGCCCACCAAGTCCGCATCTACCAGCGATCCCCGCACACTAACATCATTCTACACACACTTGGGACAATTTTACCAAGCCAATTAACCTACAAATCTGTACGTCTTTAGAGTGTGGGAGAACCCTGGAGAAAACCCGGGGACGGGTCACGGGGAGAACACGTGTCATTCTCATTCTCCATTGTCTTAAATTGAATTACTGAACATGTGTCAGCCATGATTGAATGACGGAGCAGACTCGATGGGCTGAATGGCCTAATTCTGCTTACCCTGGCACAGGTTCCACTGGCATCCCAGCAGAAGTTCAGAAAGTTGCAGTGCCAATGCATAGCTAAAATGACAGAAGCAAAGACCAGTGTGGAGTTGGTCTTTCCCATTCACATTTAGTGTCCTTCAGAAGTGGTTCCAATTGTCAATCTAGCTCTCCCAGCAAAACCATTGAAGACCAGAGCGATTTAAGTGTCATCAATTGCTGTTTACCAGTGCCATCTGCAGGCTAAGGTGAGCACTGCAGAACAATCAGTTCCAAGTTGGAGAATGTATTCAAATTCATTATGGCGCAGCAGTAGAGTTGCTGCCTTACAGTGCCAGAGATCCGGGTTCGGTCCTGACTACGGGTGCTGTCTGTACGGAGATTTTACATTCTCCCTGTGACCGTGTGGGTTTTCCCCAGATGCCCCGGTTTCCTCCCACACTCCAAAACCCTACAGGCTTGTACAGGGCCGGCCTTAGAGGGTGCGGGGCCCAATTGGAGGCAATCGGTCAAATCGGCTTAAGGCCGGCCCTGGGCTTGTAGGTTCATTTGGCTTTGGTAAAAAAAAGTAAATTATCCCTAGTGTGAAGGATATTGCAGAGCATGGGGATCGCTGGTCGGCGCAGACTCTTGTGGGCCGAAGAGACTGTTTCCGCCCTGTATCTAAACCAATGATATTGAATAATGAAGAACTTTATTGTTGCCCGATGGCTTGCTTATAAATTGCTGATGACTGTGGATTTCATGCAGCAATCTTCACACGCTCCTCACCACTGACAGCCACTTGACAAGCTCCACTCGATTCGGTAACACTGCTCCACACACGAGTCCCAGACAATGTTAATTCAATGCAGCAATTCTGCGCCATCTTGTGTGTACTTCCATAGAAGAAGGAAAACACACCCAAACGCCCTTTAGACATTTTAAAATTGTGCAATTTAATTTGGTGGAAAGCATTAAATTGCTCCACCTACTTGTTGTAAAGTTAAAGATCTGTGGCAACCATTTTAAGTTGAGCACGAGCAGCCAAAGGATGTTGTTGCGCAACAACCCATAAACTTTAGGAAGATTTGTTACAGGTTTTGTTCCTCTCCACAAACCCTAAAGACAGGGTTAAACTCCTGCTTTAGTAGCAGATTGTATAGACCAAAGATCCTATAAGATAGACCACTCCTGCTCAATGCAATGGGCTGACGTGTAGTACGCAACGGAGAGGAACGCGGGCCTTTTTTTCATCCATTTCAGTAACCCGGCCCGACTTTGGTTATCCCTCTCGCAGTTGTGGGAGAACAGTTTGTGTTAATAAATTGTAATTCTGAAAATGAGGAGAAGACTTTTACCAAAGAACTTTTATTTTTACGAGGATGTTTCCGTAACCAGCTTCCGTCTCCGCACTAGTATCTTTGCTCCGCTATGGGATCTTTGGTGCGGAGCCGGAAGCCGGTTACGGAAATGGGGCCGAAAATTACCCATGAATCTGCCCATGACCGTACTACGTCTCTTTCCTCAAGTGGACTAGCTTGCTTGCTATAGGATCTTTGGTATAGACAGCCACACTACTTTATGCATACATTGAGTGGCATTTCGCAGCACAGGCAGGGAAAACAATGAGAACTATGCATGGCCTGCCAAATAAAAGCTATGCAAGGTATGTCAAACTCCCAACATCCACCCACACCCCACACAAGGTGAGAATAGTGTTTACCAGCAGCAGCTTGTTGCAGGTGTTCAGGTGCAGAGTGAGAACCTGGTCCAAGTATTCACTCCCTGTTGTCATTGGAACTGGACTTCCTTCCGAGCCGCTGCCGACTCCTGTATCCTCCGTTAGTGCCTCGCTGATTCCGGTGGGAAGCCCACGGCCACTCCCGCCGTGCCTGTCAGGAGGAGCAAAGCCAAAGTCAATTCAGTGCCCACAACACAATGCTGGTGCAATCCAGCATTCACTCAGGAGGGGCAGGCTGACCCGTTTCACAATAGAAACCCAAAATGCTGAAGATACGCAACAGGTCAGGCAGCATCTCTGGAGAGAGAAAGTGGTAACTTTACAGCTCTGAAAGTAAACAAAACTGCACCGGCAGGAATTTGAGGCACAAACAGAATTGCTGGAAGAATTCAGTTAGACAAGCAGCATCCGTATAAATAAAAGTAGCTAACATTTCGGGTCAAGGATCTTCATTAGATCACCAGTCCTAAGGGAGGGTCCTTGATCTGATGTGTTGTATAGAAAGGAGCGGCAGATGCTGGTTTATACCGAAGATGATCACAAAGGGTCAGGCAGTATTTCTGGAGAAAGGGTCTGAAGAAGGGTTCCGATCCGAAACATCACCCATCCTTTTTCTCCAGAGATGCTGCCTGACCCATTGAGTTACTCTAGCACTTTGTGTCTATCTTCGGTGTAAACTGCTTTCTCTTCCCACAGATGCTGCTGTCTGAGTTCTTCCAGCATTCTTCAGATTGATACTTCGATGGAAGGCCATTGACCTGATGACTGTTGATCTCTCCTCTGGTGCTGCCTGACCTGCTGGGTATATCCAGCAGCTGCAGTTTTCTGCTTTTGATCTTTTCAAGTCAAAGAGATCTTAAAACAAGGTCTCGTAGGGTGCAATGACTTTGTCTTGCACAGATCTTTCAACGGGGCGAATGTCCTACGTGCAATAAGATGTGGAACTGCCACTAGGCCAAAGCAGGAGATGTCAGGTGTGGTGACTTCATCAAAGTAATAGGATTTAGGGGGCAATCTGAGGAATGTATGTTTAGGGAAGGAATTCCAGTTTGTCAGTTATTTAGCTTTGGTACAGGTTGTAAATTGTCCCTAGTGTGTAGGATAGTCCAAGTGTATGGGGATCACTGGTTGGCACGGACTAGGTGGGCCGAAGGGCCTGTTTCCGTGCTGTATCTCTAAAACTAAACATGACTGCGATATGTGGCTTGGCACAAGATTAGGTGCTCATCTCCCAAATGCCAGCCAGGGAATTGCATCGTTCACACTGCAGCTGAACTCCACGAGGAAACCAGTGGCAATGTGCAACAGGAACGTTGTGAGAATGTGAGAATCTCAAACATGTTGACACCCACACTGCAAATTTCTGGCTGATCGGTGTGGAACAACCAGCACTTCCCTGTAGGATTCAGCCCCCTGGGCCAATATTGTGGTGATGCAATGATATCCAGCATCGTGACACAGTGGTGGAACTGGTAGAGCTGCTGCCTCATAGTACCTTCTTCTTCTTGCGTATGGCGTGCACAGCCTAAAGTTGTAAGACAACTTGTTCTGTTTGATCTTCTTTTTGTGCACGCCGGGTTGATTGCATTTGTTGAAACAGGGTGGACCATGTGAAGGTTGCAATCTCACACCCCAGCCTTGTACTGGAGGCTCAGGTTCGACCTTGACATTGGGTACTGTCTGTGTAGAGTGTGCACGTTCTCTCTGTGACCATGTGGGTTTCCTCCGGGTGCTATGGTTTCTTCCCACATCCCAAAGACGTGTGGGTTTGTGGGTTAATTGACCTTTGTAAATTGCCCCAACAGTAAATGAGATAGTAGGATAAAATAGAACTGGTGACCAAGGGCGGGCACGGACTCGGTGGGCCAAAGGGCCTGTTTCCATGTGTCTCTAAACTAAAAATTCACAGAGTGGGCCGTACCTTCCAGTCCTCTCAGCCTCGTCTTCTGAGAACTCGGAGTCCTCCATGTCGGACGTGTTGAGGAAGTCAAAGCTCTCCAGTGCGTGTTCGACCGTCAGGCTGAAGCTCGAGGCTCTGCTTCTGTTCACACCCTGCCGTTGCTGCAAAAAAACACAACACCCACTGTTCAGCAAAAGGAATGCAAATTGGCATTTCGTGCAACCAAGGCAGAGGCAAGGTGAGACTTATCATTTTAGAGGATCATAAGTCTTTAGAATTCTCCAGATATTTTTCAGAAATAATTGGTTTCGAATTGGAGAAACAAGGCGGTCGGTGAAAGACAAGATAAGCATACTTTATTAGCCAAGTATGTTGTGCAACATACGAGGAATTTGATTTGCCATACAGCCATCCTAATAAAAAGCAACAGAACACACAAAATACATTATTAACATAAACATCCACCACAGCGACTCCTCTGCATTCCTCACTGTGATGGAAGGCGAAGAAAAGTTCAGTCTCTTCCCTTCTTTGTCCTCCAGTGGTCGGGGGTCTCTATCCTTCACGATCTTACTCCCGCAGCCGGTGGCGGGCCTCCTCATCAGGGCGACCAAGCTCCTGCATCAGGGGAATATCAGCTCCCCACGTCATGCGATCTGACCCCAGGTCAGGGCTAGTCGAACGTCATGCGGCTTTTGGAGCTCCCAACATCAGTCCCTTACCCGAGACTGCGAGCTACTGGGGTTAACGTCCGCAGGCCGCGGTTGGAGCGTAATCGCAGGCAAGGGATTGGCTCCGATGTTACGTCCACGCCCCGCGGTGGAGCTGATAGTCATTCCCGAGCAAGGTCTCCAGCTCCACAATGGAGTTGAAATTGCAGTTACATCTGCCATGATCTTATTGAAGCGTACTTGAGAAGCCAAGACACTTTCGCACTGATTAACACGTTACAAAAGAATTGGCCCAGATAAGCACAACCTTTAAAGCAGTGTGAAGATTTCCAAAATAAATCTGGTCATGATTGAATTGCTAAAGGGCCTGTCCCACTTTCCAGAGTTACCCGCGAATTCTCCCGAGTTTTCCCCTCGATTCAAACTCGGAGAATGTCCGTAGCGAGTCCGTAGGAGGCCGTAGATATATCGTAGCGGCTCGTTATGCCAACCGTAGGTACTCGGGGCATCAGCTAAGTCGGGACGTTTTTTCCAGCATGACAAAAAAGTCCACGAGTAAAAAGATAGTCAGGAGTAGGAGTTCGTAGATCACGAAAATCTTTTTTTTTAATTTATTTTTTATTTTTTAAGGTCCTTTCAACTCGGCAGAGGACTCTGGAACGTGGGACAGGCCCTTTAGACATTACCAGGACAGTTTGTTCCCAGCTGTCATCAGGCAACTGAACAACCCATCCACAACTAGTTCCCATGATTTTGTTTCTCTTGTCCTTCTAGCTGGTGGCTCCATCCAAGGCTGCAAGACATTGCAGAGAGTTGTGGACGCAGCCCAGACCACCACGCAAACCAGGCTCTCTACCATTCACGCCATCTACACTTCACTCTGCCTCCGCAAGGCACAGAGTGCTGGAGTAACTCAACTGGTCAGGCATCATCCCTGGAGAATATAGATAGGTGACGTTTCTAGTTCAGATAGATTGGTATACCTACAGTGCTTGAGAAGGAACTGCAGATGCTGGAAGTTGTTTAGTTGGTGCCTCATGCTTCAATCTCCGTTGGTCTGTAACATCACTGAGACAGACGGCTGCATCCTCACTCCCTACGAGTGATACAAGATGCTGCCAGCAGGTGGGGCTATGGTGCTAGACTCAGCCGTTTACATGTAAAAGTGTGCTCTGGAAACTCATATTTCACGCTTTCTTGCTTTAACTTTTGAGGAAGCAGCTCTTACTTCCCAAAGGAAGTTTACTCTGTTACATAACAGCTTTTTAACCGTGAAGAAATTGATCCTTACAGACACAAAGAAAATGTAGGTCGTAATCACGGTGAATTGAAAATGTATCAAAGCAAAACAGCAGGAGGTATCAGGGATAGTGATGAACAGGATATACAATACATGGTGATGGTTCACTGCAAAGCACCAAAGCAAAAGGACGTAAATAAAAACAACCGGCTGCCCTGGATCACAAAATCAGTTTGCTGTTTGCTCCTCGCCAAATCTCCCTGGGCAGTACAGTGCACAGCAGTAAGGTGGAGTTGCTGCCTTACCGCCAGAGAACCGGGTTCCATCCTGACTATGGGTGATGTCTGTATGGAGTTTGTACGTTCTCCCTGTGATGGCGTGGGTTTTCTCCAGGAGCTCTGGTTTCCTCCCAACGTTTCAAAGATGTGTAGGTTAAATGGCTTCTGTAAATTATAAATTGTCCCTAGTGTGTAGGATAGTGCCGGTGATCGTTGGTCAGCAAAGATTCAGTGGGCCGAATGGCCTGTGTCCACGGTGTAGCTCTAGTCTATAATCAATGATCTCTTGATATCACAATAATGGCCTCCGCAGTATAACTAGCAGCCTGTGCTCTCAAAGAGACAAGTTATTCGCAAAGGTCACCTTTGTTCACTGTCACTGTCTTCCTATGGGAATGGGGGGGACATACAGATGTTTATGGAACAACTGAAGGTTACAGAAGAATTATAGCAGTTAAATTGCTAACTAGTAACAAACTAGCATCTGGAGTTTCAGGCATAACTACCAGAAAAAAACCCCGTGTGACTCGATGGCAAAGACTTTACAAGGAGAAAGGATAGGGCGAGGGAGCTGGGAGTGATGACGGGTGGAGTGAGATGTGGAGACCTCCATACTCTCTTCTCCATCTCCAAAGAACTCACAAAGAATTAGGAGGGAGGAGGGGAGGAAGAGGCAGAGGGAAGAGATAAAGGCGGGAAAAATTGAACTGGCTACATGGACTCCACATGTGACATGTATCAGCCTGTTTGCTGTGGTGGTTTCACACATCACGTCTATTCCCCCATATAGTACCTGGTCTATTCGCAGCCTTTCACACCGATGGAATGTGAAGGTGCTTCTCAGGGATCAGATGTGCCTGAATTGATCCAACTAACCAACTGTAAGTATTTTTCTCCGGAATATTATTAAAGCCACAGTTTAGTTTAGAGATACAGCATGGAAACAGGCCCTTCGGCCCATCGATTCCACGCCGGCCATCGATCACCCGTTTACACTCGTTCTATGCTATCCCACTTGCACCCATTCCCTACACACTGGGGGCAATTTGCTGAGGGCAAGTAATCTACAAACCTACACGTCTTTGGAATGTGGAAGGAAACCGGAGCACCCGGAGAAAACCCACAGGGAGAACGTGCAAATTCCGTACAGACAGCGTCCGGGGCCAGGATTGGACTCGGGTCTCTGGTGCTGTGAGGCAGCAGCTCTAACAGCTGCACCAGCAGGTTAAACAGCCTTTCTATCCAAATAGATGGGGTTCAAGCATTACTTATAAAAACAAACTCCATGGCAAAGAAAAGACACGCAGTCAGTTTGGCTGGTGCTGTACAGGAGCTGTGCCAGATACCCCGTCGATCCATTGGAGCAGTGGTTTCTGGCTCGGAGTAAACCGCATTGGTTCCTGCTTCGAGGAGGGCAGTCTGCTCTGGCGAGGGTATACAAGAAGACAGCAGCCAGTTGCACAACAAACAGTGTTCTATGAACATCACTGTGTCAAGCCGGGGCTTTGCAAGATACAGCACCCAGCATGTCCAAGTCCTGAAGGGCGTCAGCACGTGGGGATTGGCAAAATGGCTCCTCTTTAGTGCCAGATCGCGACACAATCCCTCTACCACAACTGACTCTGCGCTGTCACTCGGTCTTGGGGCCATCACCACTGGTTTCTGTAAATTGACCGGAATTGTGGAGGATGCAAAAGTGGGGTAACGGGGAATTAGTGCATGGGTGACCGATGGTCAGCATGGAAACGGTGGGCTATTCCATGCTGTATCGCTCAACTAAAGTAAACTCTCCCTCCCAGCTGCTTCTCATTTTCATTACTTCAGTATCAAAGCATCTAAAACTCTGCTTCATGCTTGCTCTTTTACACTAGGCCCAGTTCACCCATTGCCCTTGTGCTCATTGTCCTGCACTGACTCCCAGTCTGCGAACAGCTCCATTTTAAAGTTATTATTATTCATGTCTTAACACAGCACCGTGCCTTGGCTCCTCCCTATTTCCGTGACCTCTTCCAGCACTGCTGCCAATAATAAGCAGTCCTCCAACTTCAGCCTTTTGCACAGCCTGGATTTTAATAACTCCCAAACCTCTCAACAGCACAGCGGAGAACAGCACAGCACACGGTGGTAAAACTGCTGCTTCACAGCACAAGAGATGTGGTTGATATTGACTACGGGTGCTGTCTGTGTGGAGTTTGTACATTTTCCGTGTCCATGTGGGTTTCCTCTGGGTGCTCCGGTTTCCTCCCAAATTCCAAAGATGTACAGGTTCGTAAGGTTAATTGGTTTCTGTAAAGGGCCTGTCCCACTTAGGCTATTTTTAAGGTGACTACAGGCGCCACATGGTCGCCCGTATGGTCGCGAGTCGTCTCCTCAAGCACCTTCATACCTCATCTTTTCTCCCCTTATTGCTTTTCTATTAATCTTCTTTTGCTCTTTAAACATTACCCAATCCTCTTGCTTCCTGCTCATCTTTGCTACGTTGTACTTCTTCTCTTTTATTTTTATACTGTCCCTGACGTCCCTTGTCAGCCACAGTCTCCCCTTACTCCCCTTGGAATCTTTCTTCCTCTTTGGAATGAACTGATCCTGCACCTTCTGTATTATCCCCAGAAATACCTGCCATTGTATTTCCACTGTCATCCCTGCTAGGGTCTCTTTCCAGTCAACTTTGACCAGCTCCTCTTCTCCTGACGTAGGTGCTGTTGTAGGTTGTCGTAGGTGCTGGCTTCGGTGGATTCCATTGGCGACTACCTACGTTAACCGGTGACAGGTACCAGCGACTGAATTGTCTTCAGTTGTCGCTGACAGGTAAGTAGCTTGACTTCGGTTGTCGTAGGTTGTCATAGGTGTGGTCGTAGGTTGTCGTAGGTGTGGTCGTAGGTTGTCGTAGGTGTGGTCGTAGGTTGTCATAGGTGTGGTTGTAGGAGGACGTCCTAATGGGTCGCCGGTTGTCGGTAACTTGACGTTGACTAGGTGGTAGGTTGTTGTAGCTTGTCGTAGGCATTGTCGAAGGGGGGGGGGGTCCAGTCGCTGTTTTTTCGCCGACCTGCTACAACTATGACAGTCGCCGGCAGTCGCCTAATTGGGACAGGCCCTTAAAATTGACCTACTGTATAGGATGAAAACGTGGGATAATATAGAAGTAGCGTACGGGTGATTGATGGTTGCCGTAGACTCGGTGGCCGAAGGACCCGTTTCCACGCTGTATCTCAGATCAGACAGCATGTGGGCAGGGAATGGACTGGCAACTTCTCGGGTAGGGACCCTTCATGATATTATTATGAATTTCATACAACAATCTTGAAAATCCACTAGTCCAGCAGGACTGAAGTCCCAAGGCCGTCTGATTATCTGTTTTACTGTAGCTGCGTTTCCCACAACATTTTGAAAATTGGCTGAAAATTTAAGCTTCTCACACAAGTAAACTGGACGCATTGAAGTAGTGGCCTCAAAGGGAGAAAGAAATGGATTGTTTGGCCAAAAACGCCGATTTACACAGAAGCTGCAAAGATCATGCCTACATATTGATTCCTACACTTTACTACAGATTACTACAGATTACTACACACCAGACTGATTCCTGGGATGTCAGGACTGTCTTGTGAAGAAAGACTGGATAGACTTGGTTTATACTCTCTAGAATTTAGAAGATTGAAAGGGGATCTTATAGAAACTTACAAAACTCTTAAGGGGTTGGACAGGCTAGATGCAGGAAGATTGTTCCCGATGTTAGGGAAGTCCAGGACAAGGGGTCACAGCTTAAGGATAAGGGGGAAATCCTTTAAAAACTGAGATGAGAAGAACTTTTTTCACACAGAGAGTGGTGAATCTCTGGAACTCTCTGCCACAGAGGGTAGTTGAGGCCCGTTCATTGGCTATATTTAAGAGGGAGTTAGATGTGGCCCTTGTGGCTAAGGGGATCAGGGGGTATGGAGAGAAGGCAGGTACGGGATACTAAGTTGGATGATCAGCCATGATCATATTGAATGGCGGTGCAGGCTCGAAGGGCCGAATGGCCTACTCCTGCACCTAATTTCTATGTTTCTATGTTTCTATATGTATGTGTAAAAGTCATATAAAGAAACTGTGGCAGACAGTGAAGTGGCAACAAGGAGGGCAGTTCAAGCAGCAACACAGGATGCGTAACCCTAACCAGCACAATGTTCTAAATGGGAAAGAATCACATAAGCAATTAATTTTCTCTTCACCACTAAGTGTTGTGAAAATGTGCTTATAATTGTGGAAAGGCTGGGAATGCAGTCAGAGTCTCTTTAATTACTGACAGATTACTGACTGATTGGGAATTGTGGAACAAGAACAAATGATGCTTTAAAAAAATAAATTCTGGAAAGCTTTAAAGATTTAAAATACAATTCGCTGGTGGAAGGAGGGAAATGTACCAACTATATTTTGAGTCGGACTGATGGAGTAGAGGGGAGGTAGCTGGTAGAGAGGGGTGAGGCAAGAACTAGCCGTGTTTGGTCCAGGTGAGGAGGGATTCATTGGCAGACGAGTCAAATGGTTGGGGAGAGAAGGTTGGAGATCGGAACCAAGGCTGTAGATAGTAAATGGGGCAGCACAATACTTTCACCTGCTCAGGTGCGATTCACAAGAGGGCTTGGCATAGTACCCGACTTCATTAAGTTGCTAAACACCCGGAAGGAAAACCTTTCTCAGGATAGTAAAGAGTGGCACAGTGGTGCAGCTGTTTGTTGCTGCCTTACAGCGCCAGAGACCCGGGATGGTTCCCGACTACAGGTCTTGTATGTACGGACTTTGTACGTTCACCCCGTAACTGCGTGGGTTTTCATTGAGTGCTCCAATTTCCTCCCACATGTTCCCCAGAGATGCTGCCTGATCCTCTTTCTTTGTCTCTCTCAATCATAACCTTGTCAATATTCACTTTGTATTGTAATATTCACAAGTATTGGAGCTGTTAATTTAGTAATTTTTTGTTTATTGTCTACGTATAATATCCACTTGTATTGTATTACAGGCCTGTTGTGTTGCTGCACATAGGGATTCCATTGTCAGTACGTGTGACAATTACACACTTGTGACTCTTGCTGGTGAGTCAGACAGCTCTGGCCTCTTACAACATGAAACTCATTGGCGTCTCCCGTCATCCCTGCTCCCAGGGACTGATTCACAGAGAAACTCAAGACTCAGCGAGGGGACAACAACGCACATGCAAACTCCTTTATGGACATACACACCCAACCCAACAGCAGGAGCACGAATGCTGTGGCAGGACTGTGATTTAACATAGACACTCCCTGACGTACGCAATAGACAACTTAGATGCACGCACTGAGTATAAATAGCTCTGTACTCAGTCCCTAGTTCAATCAAGGCAGTTCGTAATTTGCACAACATTGTACAATAACACAAGTTAACATCGGAAACAAGCCGGCAATGGCGGCAGTGTTTACCCATAAGGCCACATGCTGCAGCAAGTTCCCTGGATGCAGCCAGACGCTGTTGAGACAGTTAATAGTCTGACACGTAGACAGACTGAAGGAGGATCTCGACCCGAAACGTTACCCATTCCATCTCCCCAGAGATGCTGCTTGTCCCGCTGAGTTATTCCAGCACTTTGGCGTAAACCCGCACCTGCAGTTCCTTCCTACTCAAATACTCTCAATTAGTTATTTCAGGCTGGGGATAGTGATTATGTAAAATATGACTTGCACAAGAGTTTGTGGAACGTAACCCGTACGTAGGTCGGGGAGTAACTGTGTAGCCAAATTCACATTGCACTGACAAGGCACAACAGCCCAGCCTACAGCAGGGCCTGATGAAGTGACGAGAGGAGGCAAACATTCAGATTGCACAAGTGTCTAATAGTGACTGTGAATTGGAAAATAAACTGCCAGTTCACTGTGGGTTCCCTGGAAACAAATGCTCAATTCCTACCAACGTCACTTGGGGATGGTCACTGAGTGGGCCCAACACATCATCATCATCATCATGATCAGGCCAGCATGGAAGTGGCAGTATTTTGCAATGACTGCACCATCAACAGGACTCAAGAGAGTATTTATTATGCAATGCTCCCCACTCCCTACATGAAACCAGGGATCGATACCTTCTAGGACAGAGAAATCATTACTGTTCTCATTAAATGAATCAGATCATCTGAGGGGAAGAGAGGCTCAACAAATGAGGAGAGACAATTCAACTGCAGAGCGCCATCGGGTGGTTCCGCACGCAGCAGCCTCGCCAGCAGTTTGTCTGTCAATTCACCCTTTTTGTTATTTTTAGTTGTGTCAAAAGTATGTTTTTGAAGGTTTCTTGGTCTTTTTTTATGGGGGAAGGGGGGTGGGGGGGAAGGGGGAAACCGTTTTCTCAGTCGTTTCCAGGTCGAGGATGCGTCTTTTCTCCTCCTCGCATCTTCACAGTCCTCCTCGCGGCCTACCATCTGGATTGGCGCGGCCTTTCCTGCTGGAGACCGGCCAGGTCTTCAGCAGCGGCACAGCACTGGATTCCATCGCCGGGGCTCCGGAGTGTTGGGATTGCTGTTTAACACCGTGGAGCTGAGGTTTGCGGAGCTGACTCTAACATCGCGGAGTCCTGGGGACCTCTTGCTGGGGATCACCAGCGTTGAATCTCCGCCCAGCTTGGCCTGTGGACTTCGGGTGCCGTGGTCTCCGGTAGGAAACTCCAAGCTCCTTGGAGTGTTCTCCATTCCGACGTCGGAGCTCCGATCATCCCGACGAGAGGGCCTGAAACATCGGGCCGCCCATGGCGACGACTGAGGAGGCCTCAAAGGCCTCGACCACGGGTGAACAAAGAGGAAGATGACTGAACTTTATTGCCTTCCCTCACCGTGGGAAACGTTGATTCTGCTGTGTGGGGATGTTCATGTTAAATTCTATTGTGAATTGTGTTCTATTTATTCGTATGGCTGTATGGTCATTCAAATCTCACTGCACCAATTGTTGCATGTGATAATAAATGTCTCTTGAACTTGAACATAACAGGGATTTGAGAAGAAGCTAGTCAACTGAAGAACTTCACCCTGTGGCCTCACCCGACTCATTATTAGTTATCACGCTTGGGTACGCCAAAAAAAAAGGCAGAATTATTTAACTCTCACTGAGGGAATCCAACTCTGAGGAATTCTCCAGCAAACACAGCTGAAACGGATATAGCGCACACCAAGTCCATAAACGAACGGCCACAGAGTTAAAATGTAATTTAATTTAGAGATGCAGTGTGGAAACGGGCCTTCCCGCCAACCGAGCCTGCACCGACCAACAATTACCCCGTATACAAATGTGAGCATAGTACTGCAGTCCCACACTGGAACATTCACACCAAGTTACAACCAACCCTAACCAAACACACTTACCAATAGAACTTCTTCCAAATGCTTGACCTCCATCTCCAGTTTCTGGAGCTCAGGGAATTGGCCGCGGTAATCATCAAGTGTGGAATTTAACATCATCAAGGCTTCCTCGATGCCTGGGTCCGCCGGCTTCACTTTGGCCGGCTCTGCTGGCTCAGTCTTCTCCTCGCTCAGTTTGCTATTCTCCTCTATGGAGGCAGAGCTCTGAGCTGCCACGTCAGTGGTAGCCGCTTCCGCTTGTAGACCACAGGAAGGGACTTCAGGGGTTTCTGCCGTGAGCAGTGGAGCCTCCGACTGTAGCACGGCATCAATGCTCTGCTCAGGCACAGGCGGAGTGGGCTCGGTTGCGGGCATTGGTGGTGAGGCTGCGAAACTCATGGCGGCAACCACCTGTACCTCTGGCTCTGTGCTCAGCAGGGCATTCGAGTCCATCACCACGTCCACACTCGCTTCACTGATATTGCTGAGAGTTCTTGAAATCGGCATGTTCCCATTCCACATTACGTGCTCCGGCTCTACCACGATTTCCTCTTCCACCGAGTGCCTGTTGGCCTCAGCACTCTCCGCCTGTGGTTCATCGGCATGTGCTAACGTTATGGTGATCCTGGGCACCGTTCCCTGAATTTCAGGCTGCACCAGCGTCTTGGGTGAATGCCTGACGCTTGTTGACAACTGCGGGCTGGAAGAACCGTCGGAAGAATCGGAGGAGATGGACCAGGCGGCGCCGTTCTCCAGGTCTTCCTGTCTCCGCAGCATGTTCTAAACAAAGCAGAATGGCACAGGTCAGTCAGCTCCAGGGACACGCTGTACAACAGCACACTGCACGTGCGGGACAAGGTGTGTGTGGGGAACAAGGTGCAAGCAGACTAAAACTGTCTTGAAGATTATTGATTTATCTAACTTCAAGTAACCCTTGCATTCCCTCTCTCTCCGTCCCTCCCCCACCCTGGTCGTCGTACTAGTTTCACTGTCGTCCTGCTCAGTTTCACTGTTTGTATCACTCCTTATCACCTTCTCCACAGCCAGCAATGCACCATTGTGGGCTCCACCTTTCCTTGATTATCATAGTTGGCTTTGATTTGTCCTTTTGCATATCTTTCATTCATTTGTTTTTTGTACCTTTTCATACCTCTCCCATCCCTCTCCCCAGACCTTCAGTCTGAAAAAGGATCTCGAACCGAAACGTCACCTATTCCTTTTCTCCAGAGATGCTGCCTGACCAGCTAAATTACTCCTACATTTTGTCCTGCTAAAGATCCAGCTGGGTGTAAAATGGAAAAGTAATTTACTGGGGCTTCAAAACAATCACCTTGTAGGTCATAAACCCAACTCTCACGACTAAAAGGAATCAAAACTAAACCAATGCAAGGACATATTGTGTGAGGTTGGCTTGACGTGAGGCTTCAGGTAGTGAGATGCTTCTGCTGCCAAAACACCCAATAAAGAGGCAAAACTGTGCAGCAAGGATTTGCCATTTGTCAAAGCTGTTACTGATTCTTACTGTTAAATAATTTTCCCTCCAAAATAAACTTTATTCAAGGTAAAAAATATTTACAAAGCAAAAATCTCTTCCAAATACCCATCACCCTTTGTATAAAAATGGTTGCCCCTCAGTTTCCTATTAAATCTTTCTCCCCTCACCTGAAACCCTCTGGTCCTCTGGTTCTTGATACCCCTACTTTGGGTAAAAGTAAATGTGCATCTACCCTATCTATTCTTCTCATGATCTTATACACCTCTATAAGATCACCCTTCAATCCCCCCGCGCTCCATGCAAACCTATACCCAAGGCTGCAAAAGTAAATCCAAATGTTATAATTTATTAGAAGTTTTATTGAGAACCTTTCTGATTTTTGCGCACCAGTTATCCTTTGTCAGTGAGCCGATTCCCTATTCCTCCCTCCCCAAATTTCTCAACTGTGTGTTTAAAATGTGCGGATGATGTAGCTCGAGTCAGAGCCTATGTGCACCCAAGGGGATGTGAAATTATTAACAAGTTTATACAGACGGTGATAGCTTTACCACATGTGGCTCAAGAACAAAGGTGACTCTCTTCCTTTCCTCAAGTGTGCAGAGCCGCACATTCACACAGAGGGTGGTGGGTTTATGGAATGTGCTGCCAGAGGAGGTAGCTGAGGCATGTACGATGACAACATATAAAGGCTATTTGGACAGGTACATGGATAGGAAAGGTTTAGAGCCAATTTGTGATCCCAGCTACAAAGACAGATATGTACAGCAATTCTTTCTTCCCCCGCACAATTAAAGCATGGAATAATCTCCACCCTACTATAGTTACCCAACCAGATGCAACTAAATTTAAAGTAGCTCTTTCTTCCCAATAATCCTTTCTGGCTTAAGCCCTCCCTTCACCACCTCCAGTTTAAATTCCATTTGGAATATTTTGGAGGACCAAGAAACCAAGAACCAAGAATATGGGTCAAACGCAGACAGGTGGGACTAGTGCAGATGGGGAATCTTGGTTGGCATAGGGTAGTTGGCCCGAAGGGTTGGTTTGCAAGCTGTATGACCATACACTACATCCTTATTAATACTGTAACCCCCCTCCCTATTTACAGTACCCACTGCTGAATGAGCCAAACCATCACGGAACGCAATCTGAAAATAAAAGCTCCGGAGAACCTGGATGTAAAAATCATAAATTACTACGTGGTTTGATAACTTGTTTTAATCCTAAAAGGTTTGTCAGAGGAAACAATTTTCTGTTTAGGCATTTTAGGCAGCTGGCCTGTTGCGTTTGCTGTGAATTAACACGGCTACCCACCAACACACAGGTTAACTTTACAGGTAAACAGGTGTTTTTTTTGTCCTTAGAGTGTGACACAGTGTCGCTGCGGTAGAGTTGCTGCTTTACAGCACCAGAGACCCGGGTGCAGTTTATAGGTATGTTCTCCCTGTGACCACGTGGGGTTTCTCCCGGGTGCTCCAGCTTCTTCCCACACTCCAAAGACGTGTGGGTTTGTAGGTTAATTGGTTTCGGTAAAAGTGTGTGGTAGAGTGTTAGTGTACAGAGTGATCACTGATCGGTGCGGACCCAGTTGGCTGAAGGTCCTGAGTCCGCCCTGTATCTCTAAAGTTTAAAGTAAAGCTCGGAGACACTTACGTAAAAGGCTTGTTCCCGCAAGGATGGGGTATCTGGTGGACTCTGGTTGTAAGTGGAAAATCGCTTGTTTACTGTGGCCACCTTGTTAACCGTGCTTGCAGCAGATGTTTGATCGTCTTTATCAAATGGACTGAAAGACACAGAACAACGATGCAAATTAAGAAATGATACACTGAAGAAACAAGGAACTGCAGATGCTGGTTTACAATGTAAAAAAGAAACAAAGTGCTGGAGTAACTCAGTGTGTCAGGCAGCATCTTTGGAGAGCATGGATAGGTCCGAAACGATATACTGACATTGCCAGCACTTCAGGCTACAAACCAAAAGGGAATTTATTTTCCCACCCTTTTTAAACGTTGGAGTTCAATACATGCTATTAGTTCACGATTAGTGCAAAAACCTGGCAGAAACATTATCAAACACAATTTGACATCAAGTCACATAAAGAAACTACAGAGATGACCAAAAGCTTGGTCAGATAATTATAAGGAGTGTCAAACATAGAAAAATAGGAAGAGTAGGCCATTCGGCCCTTTGAACCAGCACTGGCATTCAATATGATCATGGCTGATCATCTAAAATCTGTACCCAGTTCCTGCTTTTTCCCCATATCCCTTAATTCCTTTAGCCCTAAGAGCTAAATCTAACTCGCTCTTGAAAACATCCAATGAATTGGCCGCCATTGCCTTCTGTGGCAGTGAATTCCAGATTCACAACTCTCTAAGTGACAAAGTTTTTCCTCATCTCACTCCTAAATGGCCTACCCCTTATTCTTAAACTGTGACCCCTGGCTTTGCACTCCCCCAACATCGGGAATTTTTTTCCTGCATCTAGCCTGTCCCATCCTTTAAGAATTTTATATGTTTCTAGGGAACTTAGTGAGTGAGCATTGTTAATATAAAACGCCTAATATACGTTTTAAACAAGACAAGAGCTTGCCCGCACCATTAAGTAAGAGTAGCTGCTAGGAACGGTAATGTCCTGCAGTCCGATGCTGTACATAGATCTAATAAACATGTGTTGTATCTTGATATGTGTTTGACTCCACTCATTACATGGTGTCAGAAGTGGGATTTGAACCCACGCCCCCATTGTTGAAAGCAAGGTTGCCACTGGCGAGGGATTAAAGCCAAGGAAGGGAGGAGCTCAAAGATTTTGGAGATTGGAAGGGATGAAGAGGACGCTAGTCCAGTTCAATTGCACTAGTCCATGGAGGGAATTGTACACATTTGGGAATATTTTATAACAAAGCATTCTTTACTGGAGGCCACATACTATGATCCATAATTGATACTTGTTGAATGGTGTCAGTGTATACCTCAGATCCTTCCTTTCCTGAAGACACATATTAACAATGTAGTTTTCTCTCGTTTTATTTAAGAAAAATAATCATGCAAAAGGAGTCTTGATATGCCTGGGGCAAGTCACCATGCTCCAGAGACGGAGAACGTTAGGTCCTACCCACTGCACTATAGGGACCGAAGCGCACAATGACGCTGTGATGCTCCAGTGCACAGTAACAGGAGAGCACTGCAATGCCAGAGGTTGAGACAATTCACTCCCTTGATGGATGTAAAAGATCTATTCAAAGCGCAGTGAAATTATCTGGCCCATTCTTTGGAAAGTGAACCAAAATGTCACACACGAGTCCAGATGTCATCACAAATTAAGGCATAAAAAAAATTCTTGTAAGAGATTAACCTTATTCATTGCTATTTTCCTGCCTACAGAACTATAATGAGTGCCTGCTAATGATATCAACATTCTAGCTTTTAAAAATTCACAGAGTTTGTAAACTGCTTCCGTGTGGTGTCACACACGTGACCAGTCGTATTTTACCTCTGACCCTAAACAAACATTGTCAGCATAACATATTAAAATTTCACTTGATAAACCGAATAAAATATGAATCATTCATATGCAGTACAAAACAATATACCTTTAATGCTTTCAGAATTAGAAGAGATGTATTCCACAATTTTTCATCTTTTTGGTCCCACACGTGACTAAGATTGGGCCATCTCCAGTGTGCTGGGGAATGTGCAATTCCTAACCAAGTAATTTATTTAGTCCTTCATTTGACTTCTGTCGGCTGCGCACACATTAGTGTTGTGTTTCCTTGTGTTACAATAAAGGCTATCATTTATCTTTGGCAGGAAAGGCCTTTTGATGACCCCCGAGGTTGTGAAAGACGCTGCAGGAATTCAAGGCCTCTAAAGATATTCTCAGAATAAAATTATGTACCTTTAGAATGGAGATGAGGAGGAATTATTTTAGGTCATGAATCTGTGGAATTCATTGCCACAGGCAGCTGTGGAGGTCAAATCATTGGGTATTTTTAAAGCAGAGATTGACAGATTTCTTGATTAAGAAGGGCATCAAAGGTTATGGGGAGAAAAGTGACAGGAGAATGGGGTTGAGAGGGAAAGATAGATCCGCCATGATTGAATGGCAGAGTAGACTCGATGGGTTGAATGGCCCAATTCTGCTCCTATGACTTATGGACTTGTATTACAACATATTGCTCATCTAAATAAAAAAGGAATCCTCATTCAACCTTCAACAATAGCATAGAGTTATGGGAAAGTACAGAGCCAAAGACCATCAATGCTACTACTCTATTTGATTTGTGGCAAACATCTAAAAACAAGCGGTCCTAGAACACTGCCACGAAGGATAATTTTGTAACTTTACATACCGTTGGGACATTCACGCCCTCCTCCCTTCCTTTCCTGAAGACACATATCAACACACAATGTCTCCCATGGGGCCTGCTGACTTCACTGACCTCATCTCCAAACCTGCAAGGTTCAGGTCAATCAAAAAATACAAAACTTTGTCTGACCTAAAAACCTTCTAAATCCAGAACATAGATTGGAATTTAGCGGAAATTAACGTGGATAACTTCCCTTTTCCCAACTAATTCGCTCATTTTAACGTCATCTTACTTCGCCCACCTTTATCAGTGCACCACAATGCCTTGAAAATGATCCACATATTCCAACTCTGCTTTCTGTCATTTAGCCATTCCTTCATCCCTGCTCATATAATACCTGCAAAGTCATGAACGTTTACCTTGTTTAGCAAACTCTTACATGGCACCTCATCAAATGGTTTTGGGAATTCCAAATGTAACGTATCTATCGGATCCCCTTTTTCAAATATCATATATCTTCGAAAAACAGTTGCTACTATTTCTTCAGAAACAAGGAACTGCAGATGTTGGTTTATACCAAGGATACAGACACAAAGTGTTTAACTTCCTTGCTCGATCACAAATGGGTCCTAATTCTTGTAATGGATTTTTTTAATTTTAGAGATTTGGCGTGGAACCAGGTTCTTTGGCCCACCGAGTCCGCGCCGACCAACAATGACCCATACACTAGTTCTATCCGACACACTAGGGACAATTTACAGAAGCCAATTGACCTAAAATCCTGCACATCTTTGGAGTGTGGGAGGAAACTGGAGCAACCCGAGAAAACCCTCACAGGGAGAACGTACAAACTCCATACAGACAGCACCTATAATCAGAATCAAACACGGGTCTCTGGCGCTGCAAGGCAGCAACTCTATCGCTGCGCCACAGTGCCACCACTCAATGGAATCTATTTTTGTTGAGAGTTACAGAATGTTTCTTCGAAATCCTGTCGCTGCTTATACACATCATAATTGATTTTCCCAGTCTGCTCAAGTCAATTCTGCCATCACAATAATTGTTTTTAATCGATGTTTACGATACGGATTCCAGTTATATGTTTCCGGCTCCCATCTGAGAAAATCTGCCATGCTACGATCACTCTTCCCCAAGGGATCCATGACAACGAGATCTGTAATAAGTTCTTAAGTAAAAGTTTCCGTTTGGTTTAGTTTATTGTACAGTGAGGAACAGTGAAAAGCTTCTGTTGCGCGCTAACCAGTCAGCTGTAAATAGCCTGTTCCTGGGATAGCTCAACAACATAGCGTTCTAAAAAACTGCCTCAAGTATATTCTTATGAACCCATCCATAACATCTAGTTTGTTTATTGGATTCGTCCAATTTCCAAGATTGAAGTTATCCACAATTATTGCCATTCATTTCATAAAGATTCCTACTATTTCTTTATTTAAGATACTTTTGTTATTTTTCTTTCTCCACACAAGGGGCTGAGCTGAACAACTTCCTTGCAATTGTGCAACAATTCTGAACGACGCGCTCGACAAAAATAACACAGGAATTTGCAACAGATTGAATGTGAAAGGACTCGTTGTGAAGGGATGACAGTAGCCCTTTGAGAATGTAATATTCTTACAAGTTTTAGATGGAAACGAATCATTTTCAATGCCATCAACACACCACAAAAGGCCAATCCTGTCCCATTTTTAGGCTGCGAAAGACTTACTTCCAGATGACCTCCAGGCTAAGTTTAATAGTTCCCAAGTCATTGATGTCCACAGCGACAGACTGGGGCAAGGCTGCGAACAAATCCTTTGTTTCACACGAGACGTTGCCAACGATGACGTGATTTGCCAGGCTTTTCAACTCTGTCACCTGCAAGAATGAATCAATCAATAATAGCTGTGATGCTAAAAACAGTTAATCTAAAAACAATTCATCTGAAAAATTTTGCTCAATAACCTTCACGACAGTGCAATGAAAGGTTTGCAATTCAATGCATGAAGGACACCTATATATTGGATGAGCCATTCCATGTTGTTTGCTGTGTCAGGAGGTGCAGCAAACCAATGGTACAGCAGACATCCAAATTAAAACCCATCCCTTAAATGTAACTATATTTAAATTTTCCACTTGATGTGGCAGGTCCTGAAATGTAGTCACTGGATTGTGATCCAATGTGGCTTGTTTACTATGTAGAAACAAAGAACTACAGCTGCAGGTTTATACCAAAGATAGGCACAAAGCGCAGAAGGACTGCAGGGAAAATGCTGGGAACTATGGGCCAGTGAGCTTAACATCTGCAGTTGGAAAGTTACTAGAGAGTATTCTGAGGGATAGGTTATACAGGCATTTGGACGGGCAAAGGCTGATTAGGGATAGTCAGCATGGTTTTGTATGTGGGAGGTCGTGCCTCACAAATCTGACTGAGTTTTTTGAAGACGTGATCAAAAAGGTCGATGAGGGCAGAACTGTAGATGTTGTATACATGGATTTCAGTAAGGCATTCAATATGGTAGGCTGCTTTGGAAGGTTAGATCGCACGGGATCAAGGAGAGATAGCTGAATGGATAGCAAATTGGCTTAATGGAAGGAAAGAGAGGGTGACGGTGGAACCCTGAGTGACCGAGAAGGTTGCTTCTCGGACTGAAGGCCTGTGACTAGTGGTGTGCCTCAGGGTTCGGTGCTGGGCCCGTTACTGTTTGTCATCCACATCAATGATTTGGATGAGAACATACTGGGCATGATTAGCGAGTTTGCTGATGATACAAAAGTGTGTGGTTTTGCAGATGGTTGTGAAGGATTGCAGCAGGATCTGGTTCGATTGGCCACCTGGGCTATTTAATGGTTCTGGGTAGTGTTGTAGAGCAGAGGGATCTAGGGTACAGGTGCATGGTTCCTTGAAGGTCAAGTCTCAGGTAGATAAGGTGGTCAAAAAAGCTTTTGGCACTTTGGCCTTCATCAGTCAGAGTATTGAGTATAGAAGTTGGGAGGTCATGTTGCAGTTGTATAAGATGTTGGTGATACCGCATTCAGAATATTGTGTTCAGTTCTGGGCACCAGGTTATAGGAAAGGTATTGTGAAGCTTGAAAGGGTTCAGCGAAGATTTATGAGGATGTTGCCAGGACTAGAGGGTGTGAGCTATAGGGAGAGGTTGAGTAGGCTGGGTCTCTATTCTTTGGAGCGCAGGAGGATAAGGGGTGATCTTATAGAAGTGCGTAAAATCATGAGAGGAATAGATCGGGTAGATGCACAGTCTCTTGCCCAGAGTAGGGGAATCGAGGAATAGAGGACATAGGTTCAAGGTGATTTGATAGGAATCGGAGGGGTAACATTTTCACACAAAGGGTAGTGGGTGTATGGAACAAACTACCAGAGGATGTAGTTGAGGCTGGGACGATCCCAACATTTAAGAAACAGTTAGGCGGATACATGGATAGGGCAGGTTTGGACTAGGCAGGTGGGACAAGTGTAGCTGGGACATGTTGGGTGGTGTGGGCAAGTTGGGCCGAAGGGCGTGTTTCCACACTGTATCACTACGACTCTATAAGTAATTCAATGGGCAGGAAGCATCTCTGGAGAGAAAGGATAGGTGAAGTTTTGGGTCGGGATCCTTCTTTAGACACGACTGTAGAGTGGTCCTGACCCAAAACATCACCTATCCCAGAGATGCTGTCTGACCCACTGAGTTACTCCACAACTTTGTGTCTGTTGTCTACTAGTTTGAGAATGCTATGTTACCAGTCCCTGCGTTACCTTCTCTCTCTGCTCCACATGCAGACCATATGAATTGCATGAAGAAAATTGTGCGAGGGTTTGTGCAAGGGGGGAGGCAAGCAGAGAACCAAATGCAGCTGTCTGGGTAGCAGACTCTGCCGTACAGTCTGTGCCCGAGGCTATGGAAAGGCTCACTCTCTTATATGGAAAACATGAAGCAGGAGGAGGTTATTGGAAGAAATAAAGGAGAAATGTTATCTTCCAATTCTGTTTACATTTCAGCTTAAAAGGATTTTACTTTCATTGCAACCAACATTGAAAGGTCACAGACTCGCGTTCTGGCTGCAGGTTTTAGTTTGAGTCTGGCAGTCGACAGCAATGAGTTTGCAGAGTCATTTTTTCCACTGGAGAATGTGGGCGAGTTCATCATTACAGGCCGATCCTTCTTCTGGAGATCTTCCCTCAGTAAACAGGAACATAGCCAGTAAACAAAGCCATGTTGGGCAGGCTCCATGCATCAGAGAGCAGGGAACTTTGCCCATCTCTCTCTCTCCGAGGGACGCAGGCTGGGAAATCAGTGTTGTTCCTCAGAAGTGGCCCAGCCGCTTACCTTGATTGAGAGGAACTCCGTAACCAGAGGCTGGAGGACCATCTCCTCACTATCCCACACTTGCTTCCCATTAGCTTCAATGCGACCTTTCAACTTCCACCTCTGGCGACCGTATTTCATAAATATCTGGAACCAAATGTTGGAATGTTTTAAAACATGCTGAAAGGGTTTTCATTCCTTAGTTTCGCAAAACATAGAACAGTACAACCCTTCGGCCCACAATGTCACATCATGCCTAGCCCAATTCTTATCTGCCAGAAGATAATCCATATTACAATATTCTCAGCATATCCATCTGCCTATCCAAAAATGTCATAAATGCCACTATTGTATCTGCCTCAACGGCCTCCCCCAGCAGCACGTTCCACACACGCACCACCCTCTGTAAACAAATGTTACCCTGCACATCTCCTTTGAACTTTGCCCCTCTCACCTTAAAGCTATGGACTCACTCGTATTTGATTTTTCCATCCTGGGAATAAGGTTTGACTGAATATCATATCTATGCCTCTCATAATATTCTATATTTCTATCAGGTCTCCCCACAACCTCTGATGTTCTAGAGGAAACAAACTAAGTCTGTCAACCTCTCCCTGTAGCTAATACCCCCTAATGTGGGTAACATTCTGGTAAACAACCTTTGCAGCTTTTCCAAAGCCTCCACATCATTCCTCAACCAGAACTGTACATAATAATACAATGTCGTATAGAGCTGCATTGTGAATTCCAGACACTTTAACTGCGCTATAAAATACACCTGGTGTAGGCAACTGGTGGGAGAATCGTGTGAGAGAATTGGTTGCGGGGAAATATGCAGGGAAAGGGCCTGACGTTCTGACAGCCAGCATAACTTTGATGGGTTTTTACAGCTGTAAAAATATGAGAGATACGTGATATTCAAGTATCTCCCACAGAGGCTGCCCGACCTGCTATGTGTTATTTCAGATTTACAGCATCTACAGCACTTCACGCATCTTGAAATGTTTTCTCACCTCGTACTGATCTCCGGGACAGAGACGTGCAAAGCCTGCAAGTCCTGAAAACAAGACAAGAACGTCAGTCATAGAAAAACATTGAGCAATTGAATACCAACTCCACACAGCAAAAGCTATAACTTTTGTCACAACATTCACAGCCAGCAAAAGCATCACAAAATCAAAAGGTTAACTGCTGCAGGTATTAAGATACAGCGTGGAAACAGGTCCTTCGGCCTATTGCACCATGCCGACCAGCGATCTCCCCGTACATTAACACTATCTACACACTCAGGACAATTCATAATTTACAGAAGCCAATTAACCTACCAACCTGTGCGTCTTGGGAGTGTGGGATGAAACCAGAGCACCCGGAGAAAACCCATGTGGTTACAGGGAGAACGAACAAACTCCGTACAGACAACACCAGTAGTCAGAATCGAACCCGGGTTTCTGCCGCTGTAAGGCAGCAACTCTACGGTTGTGCCACTGTGCTGCCCTCAAGAGAACTTCTTCAGAGAGGGTAAACCTTGAGAAGATTTTGCAATGGAGCAGTGAAAAGTAGAAGCAAGAAACTACAGACGCTGGGTTACAAGAAAAGACACAAAGTGCTGGTGAAACTCAGCGGGTCAGGTAGCATCTCTGGAGAACATGGACAGGTGACGTTCCAGAACAGGGCCCTGCCTCAGACTGATTATAGGGGTACAAGTTAGAAATATCAAAAGTAAGGAGATCTTAATACAGGGTGAGAAAAATATAGGATATTAAAATCTACCTGATGGTGGAATCTGGTGAAGTTCCTTCTATTAGAGTTCTGTTTGTGAGCAGTCATAAAAGGATTTCAGTTTTGTTTTTAATTAAAAAAATATACCAAGTCCTGCAAGATTTTGCAAATTTAAATAAGATGCAATGCTTTGATTCAAAGACAAGAGTGTGGTCAAGGCAGAATTTAAATGTTTTGAGGATCTGAGCGATGGCAGGGTAAGCAAGGAGGAACTAGTTGATGTTTAGAGCTGAGAAAAGCACAAATACAAGCTACAGTGGCAGGCAGCCTGAGACAGGGCCAATGATAAGTTATCCCACAATGATAATGGATAGGATTTTTTTTTGTAATTACATATGCTGGAAATATGAAATATAAAGATAAAATTCTAGAAAAACTCAGCAGATGGTCATCGATCTGGAACGTGAACTGTTCCTCTTTCCACAGATGCTGCCTGGTCAGCTGAATTGCCCCAGCATTTTCTGTTTTTAGTTTTGAAAATAGGCAGTGCTTATGGCAGAGACAATGTGGTGTTGGGAATGATATGAATGGAGATGTTGTTTGGGATACAAAGTGCCGAGCTCATATGTGAGGCAGGAGTTTAGACTTTATGGTGGGGGAAGTGACAATACTGGCTAATATTTAATACTGAGGAAATCACGGCTAATTTGAGATTGGCAGCCAAGCAGCCTCATAGCACAAGAGATGGTCAAGGTATATAAAGTCATCAGCATGCAAGTGAGAATATCATTGTTCTGTGTTGGTACATTTCAACAATTAAACACTCTTGGCTCGCAAAGTGGAATTTCTAGCCTAGAGTGAATTCAAGCAAGCAGATGTGGAATAGGCAGCGGTTTGCATGCCACCGATGGGTAAAAACCTTGGTGGATGAATTCAAAGCCGGATTGCACGAATGATGGCCACAGATATGGAAGCTATATGGTCAAGAAGGGCAATTCGAGGTTAAGCATTGGTAGATAGGATGAGGGTTTTGCTTTCTTGTGGAGATGTACAAAATCATGAGAGGAATAGATCAGTTAAACGCACAGAGACTTTTGCCCAGAACAGAGGAATCAAGAACCATAGGACATTGATTTAAGATGGGGGGGGGGGAACGATTTAATGGGAACCTGACGGGTAACTTTTTTTTTTACACAAAGGGTGGTGGGTGTGTGGAACGAGCTGCCAGAGGAGGTAGTTGCGGCAGGGACTATTGCAACACTTAAGAAACATTCGGACAGGTACAGATTTAAAGGGATATGGACCAAAAGGAGGCAGGTGAGACTCGTCTAGATGTGGCATGTTGGCAACGTGGGCAAGTTGGGCCTGTTTCCACGCAGTATGACTCTCTGAATATACAAAGGATGATGTACAACAGAATGTAAATAGCATCACAGGGGCAAGAACCATTTATAATGGTTGGCATCGTATCCGTGATAAAATATGGTGTGGCAGTTGTTATAGGTCAAGGAAACTAGAATGAACTCTCAACAAACATTCCACCTCCACTCAAAATAAAATCAGCTATTTCAAAATACTCGTATATAGGAATATGAGATAGCTATTTAAGATCTTCAGGTCTGTTTTGTCTTTAAAGAAATGAAATTCGATCAATGACCAAGCTCCTTATCTCCAAATACTTTATATTCGAGACATAATTTATCAAGCTCAGCGATAAAATGAATCCTCCTGACATAATGTGTTCTTTATTAATGCAGCCTCCAAATTCTCAGCACCCTCTGCAACCTTCGCTCCTGGCTGTTCCAATTCCAATTTTTATGCCTCGCTTGTCAGTCTCTGATTCTCTTACTTGTGAAAATAAACATGGACGAATGAACTGCAGATGCTGGTTTAAATCGAAGATAGACTCAAAATGCTGGAGTAACTCAACGGGTCCGGCTGCATCTCTGGAGAGAAGGAATGGGAATAGATGCTCTATATCTACTCTATATCTACTCTAGATCCCCTTAAAATCAACAAAACTGTTTTTAATACGCTATTTAACTCTGAATATTCTCGGGAGTGCAAAACTAGTTTGTGCAATTCTAATTGTACACTCGAGTTTAGATACAATTCTGATAAATCCACCCAACACCATCATAGTCAACACATCTTGAGATACAGGGCCTATAATATCAATCTGTGAGATGTACTGGAAACAAACACATTTACTTAAAAGGTTAAATACAAGGTCTTTGCCTTGGTAAATATACAAATAAATAAAAACGAGGGCTATCAATGGGCTACCTGTGTTGCATTTTAATGCCCACATCAATAATCCCCAAGAACATCTTGACTAGATGGTGCCTACCTTTCCTGAGAAAATGTAACAAAAAATCAAAGTACACAATCTGGGTTGATGAAATAAAAACTGACCACTAAACTAATCAAAACCAATCCGGAGACCACATTGTTTGATGGTCTACACCATATGTATTCCTTCCTCTGGCTTCACAACTCACACTTTTTCCTATCCTTCTCACATGTTTTGTCTTTTCATCTCCGGTGTTTGTCCAACCATCTGCCTATCAACCCCCCTCCCCCATCCACCTGTATCCGCCTATGACCTGCCAGGCTTTGTCCTGCCCCGCCTCCTCTTTCCCAGTTTTCTCCCTCTGATCACAATCAGTCCGAAGAAGGGTCCCAACCCGAATCGTCACCTATCCATGTTCTCCAGAGATGCTGCCTGACCCACTGCGTAACTCCGGCCCTGTGTCTTGTTGCGAGAGTGATATATACAACGTTCCCCAACTGTTGCAATGCCAACCGGTTTTATTTTCCTGAGAGACCGTTCAATATTAATAACTAGATAGTCGTATTCAAAAAGCATAGAAATGTGACCATAGAATAATGAGACATAACTGCTAGTCTAAATACTTGTACTTTATCTCCATTGTGAGTTCAGTAGCTGCCAATTCTCCATACGGTAGATTCTGAAGTTGCAGGCAATTAAAAACTCAATTACTGATGGGAGTCGCAAATATTTTCCTCGGTCCAATTCTTTGTGGTAACACCCACGACGGAAGGTTTGATATGTGCAGCCTTTTATAAGATTATTCAAGCACAACAAACTAATTATGAGCAGAAATGCACAGACAGACATTCTTGAAGACACTCTTCTTGGAAATTCAATTTCTTTCTCAAAACGCATTTAATGTAGTACAAACAAGCTATCTGTGGGCTGAGCAGGGTTTGCTGATGAATATCTGAACACAGAACGGAGAGAATAGGACTTTAATTAGCTGAGGAGTGGAGTACAACATCAATAAGCTATGACAAGAGCAGTGAGACGTATTATTAATTGATTGCTTGTAAATGTAGCCAATATGATTTAAAGACTGATTTCCACTTACTTAAATACTTCATTAATGCGGTGGTCACTAAACCATCCCCACAGGAAAAATTGAAAAAGAACTGAAATCCTTTTATGACTGGAGTGATTGCTGGTCGGCACGGACTCGGTGGGTCGAAGGGCCTGTTTCCGCACTGTATCTCTAAAGTCTAAAGAACTTTGGTTAGAATAATGCAGTCCATGTGGTTTACATTGGCAGAATATCTAATCAAGAGATTTTGTTGAATGCAAAATAGATAAATGTTGTCCTGTCAGAAGGGGGTTTATTAAATCACCACAATACTCTTCCTCTGCAGTCTTCCCGTCTCTCTCATGTAACATCCCCAATTACCAACCACCTAATAATGTATTGCACTCCTGTCACTTTTGCATGGCCAGAACCACTGTTGACATTGGAAGCACAAGAAACAGCAGAAGCTGGCATCGTCAGCAAAAAACAAATGGCTGGAGGATTCAGTGGGTTAGGCAGCATTTGTGGCAGCGTTTCGTGTCGGGACCCATGTTCAGACTGATGGGGTGGGAGAAATCTGGAAAAGGGGTAGGGGTGGGGCAAAGTCTGGCATGTGATATATGGATACGGAGTGGGGGGGTTGGAGTAAGTGACAAGGGCTAGAGGCATAAAGAAGACAAAAAGGTAGCATATAAGAGTGAGTGAAATGTAGGGAGAGAGGAATAAGGGTGGAATGGGACAAGGGGAAAGGAAAGCAAGGGGATGAAAGGGAAATATGGGATTTGGGGATGGCAGAAAGAAGAGGAGCAAGGTGGAACATCTGTGCGTGCTGGGGTGGGGGTGCGGGCAACGGTGGTTTTGGGGTGAGAGAATTACTTGACATTGGAAAGGTCAACTTTCATATTGTTGGGTTTTAAGCTACCCAAGTGCAAAATGGGCTGCTGTTTTTGTAGTTTGCAGTGGTCTCATTCTGGCAATGGAGGTCAAGCACAGAAAGTTCATTCTGGGGATGGGAAGGAGGGTTCTAAATGGTTAGCAGTCGGGAGATCCAGCAAGCCTTGGCACAAGTGTGTGGCGATACGGTGCAACATTCACTCCCACAGCGTCTGCACAATCAGCAGCTTCCAAACAAATCTGTGAAGGGATCTCTCACAAAAGCGAAGAAGCCATGAAATCACAACAGGATCTCTTTGCTGCATCGAGAGCGACACATTGTCGCAGCTGGTAGAGCCACCGCCTTATAGCACCAGAGACCCAGGTTCGATCCTGACTTCAGGTGACGTCTGTGCAGAGTTTGCTCCATCTCCCTGTGATCACATGGGTTTCCTCCCACACATCCTGAAGATGTGCAGGTTTGTAGATTCATTGGCCTCTAAAATTGCCCCAAGTGTGGAGGGAGTGGACAGGAAAGCGGGACAACACAGAACTAGTGTGAATGGGTGATCGATTGTTGGCAACGGTTACTGAAGGGCCCGTTTCTCTAAACTAAATTTGCAATCTGTCTGCCAATTGCGCTTCAATATTGCGAAGTGTTTCACTTAGTGCAAAAGTTGGTTACGTTTTTAATTTTGCTTTTAGTTGGTGAAGATGTGGACATTCCAAACAAGGCTGGCCTTGTCCACTTCTAACAGTCCCTGAATTGTGGAGGCAATTATACATCGACTCCATTGCCGGGTCTAGACCAGACCAGCTGAGCACAGCATACTTGCCGAGTCTAGACCAGACCAGCTGAGCACAGCAGATTTCTGTCCCCAAGGGCCGTGAAGTGGATTAATTTTTAATAACTCAATAGTTTCATTGCCACCGTTATTGATACTAGCTTTCAATTCCAAATTTAATTTAATTATTGGAATTTAAGTTCCTCTTATGCTTCCGTGGGATTCGATGTGTTAATGTTCCCGATACCAGCCCAGTAACAGCAGTTAAAAACAACATGGGGATAGTAACTGCTGTGTTAAGGCATTCGAGATTAGCTGTCGGCATCCTTTTTAAATACAGGGCAGCTTTATCCTGGGAATGCACATCTGCCTGACATTCGTTATGTCTGAAGGTTCCTGTCCCGAAATGTCGCCTGTCCGTTTTCTCCAGAGATGATGCCTGACCTGCTGAGTTACTCCAGTATTTTGGGTCTATGTTGATTATGTCTTCTACAGTCCAAATGGTATTGATGTAAATCTCACAATATTTCTCCTGCTTCGGCGAACATTGCAGATGTGATTTACACCCCTGCGATGCAGGAAAGGCAAAATAGTAGACAAACAATATCCTGCATCGCTAATGATCTCAGACTCCTAATTATGGGTTAAGTTACTGCCTTTGGCCCAGGGAGGTGCATGTTTAGAAAAAAATATTTTTGCAAAAATCATTCACTGCTGAACTTAATGACATAAACATGAGGTTGGGCTTCAAGTCTCCTGCTGTGTGAGTCTCCTCGCTAACACAGCCTCTGTGTACCACGTCACTACTGATCCATAGCAGATGTTTCCTTCACTTAACCACATAAACCCGCACCCCCCAAAACAAAGATGTTCTCTTATCCTAGACAAACTTTCCCAAAGGCTTGCTACCACGTTTTAACTTAAAAAAAAAGAATAAATGTAACAAAAGTAAATTACAATCCACAGACAACAAGAACCAAACTCAGTGATGGCACAAAAACACAACTGTCCAGAAAAAGACAATTCAGACACTAAGTTGTCTGAAGGGGGAGTCTGAAGAAGGGTCTCGACCCAAAATGTCCATGTTCTCAGACTTGCTGAGTTTCTCCAGCACTTTGTGTCCTTTTGTGTATGAATCGGCATCTGCAGTTCTTTGTTTACCCATTCAGCAATAACTTGATTGTAAAATCTCTGCCCCCCCCCCCCCCCCCCACCACAACCCCCGTGCATCATTTAATTGTCCACATTTGGTGACCATGTTTGCCCCTGCTGAGGCTGTTAGTCTCCACACTCCTCCCTCCCTCCCTCCCACCACTTCTTTAAGGTGCTGATTAAAGCATCAGTCCGACTGTCTGCCTTGTAGGACCAGCTGTCTCATGTTTTGGTTTCATTTCTGTACTATGAAGGATCTTGAGATATTTTAGCTGTTTCGTGCACTGCAGACTGGAAGCAGTCGGTGTTGAAGAACCCACATTTTCTTAGTATTTCAGAAGCAGTGACTGATTGTCAGTTGGTTGAACAAACCGGTCCATTGTAAAACAAATAGGCAGAGCAAGGCCACACACAAACTGGAAGAACAGCGCTGCATATTCTGTTTGGATAGCCTATGACCCAATGGCATGAACTTTGAATTCACCAATTTCAAGTAACAGCAGCCTTGCCCAACTTTCATCCCCATTCCCTCCCTCCTGCAACAGTGCACACACAGTTCTCCCACCATCCTAGTCACTCCACTCCTTTCCCCTCCTCTGTATTCTCATCTCTCATCCCCGAGTCCCGTATTTCACATTTATTCCCTCTTTCCCCTCCCGTCCCATTCCACCAATATCCCTCCCTCTAGATTTACTATTTCAATCATCCCCTTTCTTCAGTTTAGTTTAGTTTAGAGACACAGCACAGAAACAGGCCCTTCAGCTCACCAAGTCCGCACCGACCAGCGACATTAGCACTATCCCACACACACTAGGGACAATTTACACTTATACCAGGCCAATTAACCTACAAACCTGAACGTCTTTGGAGTGCGGGAGGAAACCGAAGATCTCGGAGAAGACCCACGCAGGTCACGGGGAGAACGTACAAATCCGTACAGACAGCACCCATAGACAGGATCGAACCCGGGTCTCCGGCGCTGCAAGAGCTGTAAGGCAGCAACTCCCCATTTGACTCCATTATCTGACTCCATTTTGTCTCCCTTTCACCTCCAGCCTTTGTCACTTACTCCACCCATCTGCCAATCACCCCCTCCTCTCAGCTCTATCCACCTATCACTTGCCTGACCTGGTCCCACCTCCAGCTCTCTCTCCCTCCTAGTCCATCTGTCTGAAGAAGGATCCCGACCAGAATCCACTTCACCAGATGCTGCCTGACCCACGTTTGCGGATGATATAAATGTATTTTGTTCAGGGAATGATATAAAAAGACCTAGTGAAAACAGCAGAAAGAGAATTGATAGCGCTAAAAAAAAGGTTTGATGTTAATAAATTATCCCTAAATGAAAATAAAACAAAATTTATGATGTTTGGTGGTGACAGGGTTCATTGTGAATTTAAATGGAGTTGAAATTGAAAGAGTATATCAAACAAAATTCCTGGGAGTGATTATAGATCATAAACTTTGTTGGAAGTCACATATTGAATACATCAAATGGAAATTATCTAAATCCATTGCTATTCTTTACAAAACAAAGGATCTGTTGAATAAGGAGTGTTTGTATATATTGTGTTGCTCGCATATAATGCCATATATGTCATATTGTGTTGAAGCTTGGGGAAATGTATATAAAACAAATATAGACCCTATAATTAAACTCCAGAAAAGAGCTATTAGTATAATACATAAAGCTTCTTACCGTGAAACTACAAATCCATTATTCATAAAGTCCGGTACCTTAAAATTTTTGGATATTGTGCATGTAAAGACATTAGAAATACTTTTCCGAGTTAGGAATAAAACAATTTTAAATTAAGAGAAGGACATTATAATTTAAGAGGGTTGTGTATTTTTTTGAAACACGTAAAGTGAGAACCAATGTAAAATATAGATGTGTCTCAGTTTTGGGAGTCAAATTATGGAACGGGCTTAGCGATGAGTTGAAATTTTGTAGCTCTGTCGAGTTTCAAAAAAGCCTTAAAATGTAAAATAATTAAGGATTATAATGTAAAATGATTAAAATGTAAAATAAATAAAGATTACAATTTAGAGTATTTTTTTTTCTTTCCTTTGGAATGCTGATATTCTGGGTTATCTTATCTTCCGGATTTTATAGGATAGGCAAAAAATAAGCTTTGTGGCTTCAGCCTATTCCTTTTTCGGTCATTGATTATGTGAACGTTGCGTGAAATGGATACAGTGTTGGTTCATATTCACACAGATTGTAAAGTTCTGTTCTTTTTAATGTATGACCGAAATAAACTGTTCTTTTAAATTATATAGCACCCAAAACATACCAAGATACTTGAGTTGTTGCCTTACAGCACAAGAGGTTCAATCCTGACTATGGGTGCTGTCTGCACGGAATTTGTATGTTCTCCCCGTGACCTACCTGGGTTTTCTCTGGGTGTGTGTAGTACAGTGTTAGTGTATGGGAATTGCTGGTCGGAACAGACTCGGTGGGCTGAAGGGCCTGTTTCTGCGCTGTATCTCCAAACTAAACTAAACGACTGGATCAAACCCAGCACCCAACCTTATCATCCACTCCTGAAAAACTCCAAGGTATTTCACAGGAGTTTCATCAAACAAAATAAATTTGGTACTGAGCCAAATAAGATTTCTGGATAGATGATTAAAGGCTTGGAACATTGTGCATGAACAGAGAGAAATGCAGTTGGGGAGATTTTGAGAGAGGACTTCGGAGTCGAGGCTCAGGTTGCTAACGGCAGTGCCACCAGTAGCAGTAATTAAAATCTGGGATGTTTAGGGGACCAGAACGAACATGTACAGGCATCACAATGAGTTCTAGTGCTCAAAGAGATTACACACAATTATGGGGGCGCCTTGAACTGTAAAATCATACTGTTGTTTACTAGCGAGCAAATATAATCATCAAGCACTGGGTAAATAGGAATTATTGAGAGGTAGAGTTTTCAATTACATCAGAGAGTATGAGAGAAACCAGGATAAGGAGTTCATTGCGAAAGCCTAGATGAGAGGTAACAATGAACTTTGGTCTTTGACCTTCCCAATAGTTCAACAGAGGAAAAGTTTCTCACCCAGTCCGGGAAGCTGAACAAAGAGTCGGACAATTCATACATCATTCAGGATTCAACAGAGCTCATAAGCGAGCAAACGACGTGGTGTTGGGATCACTGCATGTCGTTCAATCCAGTCCTGGTATCGCCCACATTTAACCGGGACTTGGCCTCTTCTGTCACATTTAATTCCACCCCCAGTCCCCCACAGCCCCTTGATTATAACCATTGCTGATACAAATGTGAAAGAGCGATTACAGTAAATCCAGGAAATCAGGATTTTCAGTTTAAGTTGGAAAGACTGCAGAGAAGATTTACGTGGATGTTGCCAGGACTCGAGGGCCTGAGCTGCAGGGAGAGGTTGAACAGGCTGGGACTTTATTCCAGGAGGATGAAGGGTGATCTTACATAGGTATATAAGATCACGAGAGGAATTGATAGGGTAGGTGCAGTCTTTTACCCAGAGTAGGGGAACAAGAACCAAAGGACATAAGTTTAAGGTGAAGTGGGGGGCGGTTAATAGGAACCCATGGGACAGCTTTTTTTTTTACACAAAGAGCTTCCAGAGGAGATAGTTGAGGCAGATTCAATCACAACTTTAAAAAAAAACCATTTGGATAGGTACATGGATAGGATAGGTTTAGAAGGGTGTAGGCCAAACGCAGGCAGGTGGGACTTGTATAGATGGGGCTTGTTGGTTGGTGTTGGCAAGTTAGGCCAAAGGGCCCGTTTCCACGTTGTAGGACTCTAAAATCTAAAATCATCCTCACATCTACACAGCAGCAAATGTGTATGCAATTTTACTGAAGTGTTCCTCTTTAGAGTTTCTTTTCTTTGTAAACAATGAAGTTTTTGATGTACACAGCAAGGTTGCTCACTGCAGCTCTCTCTCCTGACGCAAGCTTCCCTTCTCTTCACATCCCTTCTGAATGTGTCAGCCACACAGCAATAAAAGAAACCGACTGTCTGCATTATTCATTTTGTACGATAATCCTTAATTACCGACGTTTTCTAACCACAGCTCCAGATTATAATGCAGTTTTTCCCCCCGTTGCCTGGCAACCCTGAGGCAGCATGGTGGTGCTGATTCCATCCTGACGTTGTACAAAGTGTCTTGATGAGGTCATCTACCTCCTCCACTCTATTCATCAGCAGGAGCTGTAATAGTAGGTGGCTACCGCCTGGACTGGGGATCATGACAGATCCCTGGATGCAACGACACGATGCACTCTGTGACGCGTCGGGTGACAATTCTGTCAACATGTTGGACGACGATAGAAGCCAACAGCGAGCTACAACGTGTGACACACGAGCGAATGAACCGCCTGGACTAAGAATCACCGAGCAGTTTAGAGATTTAGTTTAGAGATAGTCGGGTGGCACGGTGGTGCAGCGGTAGAGTTGCTGCCTTACACCGCCAGAGACCTGGGGTCCATCCTGACTCCGGGTGCTGTCTGCAGCCGACCAACCTCCCTTCCATTGACTCCAGGTACACTCCATGCTGCCTCGGCAAGGCCAGCAGCATAATCATGGACAGGTCATACCCCCCCCGATCACTCCCTCTTTCCCCTCTCCCATCAGGTAAGTAGTACAGAAGTGTGATTCACGGACAGTTTCTTCCCAGATGTTATCAGGCAACTGAACCATCCTACCAATAACTAGAGAACGGTCCGGAGCTACTATCTACCTCATTGAAGGCCCTCGGACAATCTTTGATTGGACTTTACTGGACATTATCTTGCACTAAACTTGTATCTGTATACAGTGGATGGCTCGAATGTATTATCATGTATAGACTTTCCACTGACTGGTTGGCACACAACAAAAAACGTTTCACTGTACCTCGGTACACGTGACAATAAACAAAATGAATCTTCTGCCACATGTAAGCAGCCAGGATGAATTGAGCACGGCAATCCCACATTCACTACGAGACCGTCTGATTTACATCTCAATGATCAGGACTAGAAATAGAGCCTCACAGCCTCAGAATTAAAGGGCGTTCTTTTGGAAAGGAGATGAGGAGGGATTTCTTCAGTCAGGGGGTGGTGAATCTGTGGAATTCTTTGCCACAGAAGGCTGTGGAGGCCAAGTCAGTGGATATATTTAAGGCAGAGATACATAGATTAATGATTAGTACAGGTGTCAGAGGTTATGAGGGAGAGATAGAATGTGGTTATGAGGGAGATATAGATCAGCTATGATTGAATGGCAGAGTACAATTGATGGGCCGAATGGCCTAATTCTGCTCCTATCACTTATGATCAGGTGTCCCGCACATACACCTGGGAAGGAACGGACAATTTTAAATGAACATTTCCGAGCAGGTACGTTTTTACTGTACTCGAAGACAACTGAAAATAAGCACCTTCGGGTCACTGAAGATTATGTACACCAATCGGTGAAGAAACCTAAGTAAGGCCAAATGAATTTGCACAAAACAGAAGGCCAGATTCAAAGCACAATGACTGCACTTTTGCACAGGAAGGAAGGTGTGAAAGGGAGTAAAATAAACAGGAAATTATTTGTTGCTTCTCCAAACCCTTTTGGCAAGGACTGGCAGACAGCATTCAATTAGCGACCTGCTTTGCTCAGCGAGATGCTGGCGTGTTGCTCTGCCGGCTGCGGTCAGCACTGCTGCTGCTTGCCATACAAGCCACCGATCCTTCTCTCCACTGCTGCTCTTTGCACAAATACAAAGCCCTCATTCAGTGTTGCAATCTCAGCCCGGTCAAAACTGATATTGTTCAGTAAAGTCAAATCCGGGACACCATGCAGCCAACTGTGGATGAGACAGAGACCTCCTGTACACTTACGTCAGCAACAGAGTATTCATTCCCAGGACACAATAAGAGCTGCATTACAATGAACGGCTATTAGTTCATAATCCTGCATTCAGTGCTGTAATTACTAATCACTTGAAGTGGATCAGAACCAAGCGAGAGTAAATACATTCTCTGCACAAGCAGATAGTCCATTACGTAAATTACATGAATTTAGAAACATTTACACTGTAACCTGCCTCATCATTATCTCATCTAGCTATTACATATGACACAGCCTGAAAGCATAATGCAGACACTCCTGTACGGCTGTGTCAAATGTAGCAGTTAGATGAGACAATGATCGCACAACATAATGGCATATTCTTACAGAGGACAAGAAGTGTACAAAGGCAAGGAGTTATCAACACAGCAGATCGACATAAAGCAGATAGACATCTTTTTAAAAAAAGCAATCGGTTTTTGTCAGGGCGTTACCCACCTTTCATTTTGACATGGAATTCTCCTAATTGGTTTTCCAAGTCGCTCTCCATCGTACACATACTCTGAATGAAAGAAAAAAATCTTTAGGACCATGCTGCACATGTTTATTTTTGAAGACAAAGCAGAGATAATACTTAAGATATCATAACGCTGAAGGAGAATAGTTATAGAAACAAAGACCATTCCAGCTGCTTTGATTCATGCGGGTGTCAGAGGTTATGGAGAGAAGGCATGAGACTGGGGTTAGGATGGAGAGATAGATCAGCCATGATTGGATGGTGGAGTAGACTTGATGGGCTGAATGGCCCCATTCTGCTCCTATCACTTATGACCTTGTGCATGGCGAGGTTCACTACACGTGGTAAATCTTGTTCAGTCATTCAGCACTCTGGTTCACATCAGTTAAGCACATATACAGTGAAGTTCTCTGTGGGAAAGTGCAGTTTGGCCGCACTTATCCCAACCTAATCATTCTTCCCAACCATAGAGGCCAGAGTGAGTGGGCGCCTGATGACAGACACTAGTTTATTGAGCAGATTGCTTAGAATAATAGACATGGGATGTTTCTGTCATCCCTCACCATCAATGCAGTGCTGTGGACAGAGATAAGGCCAGGCTCCAGAATACAATGACACCAGCCTCCGCCCTGTGGCAGGACTCACAAACTCAGAGACACTTTGCACTCTAGTGAGGTGCAGACATAATCAAGCTGATAATCGGACAGTGGAGAGCATTGTACTATTAAAGCCGGAGTCTTTCTGGCAGCAAGCTCAACTCTGGCGACTAGTTAAGGGAGGGATTGTGAGACCAGGCACTACACTGTAAGAGAGAGTAGCTGAGATCTCCCAATGACCTGGCCTAAATGAATAACTAAACATTTCATTAGTTTTAAATGATTTGCTGTAAGCAATTTTCCGTCATGCTTCTGACATTACAACAGTGATACTTCAAAAATTATTTGTATGGACCATTCTAAAAATATAATACTTTATAATGCAGATTCTTCTTGACAAATGCATAGAAGCTCCACAAATGATTCAGAATATACCCATTAAATTTGAATCGTTAATACACAATGCAAACACCAGAAAAGACAAAAATAAATCATCCCTCATCTTGATGGTAGAAGAATTGATTCATGAATGGAACGGCACAGTGGCACAGCAATTGAGTTGCTGTCTTAGATCGCCTGAAACCTGGGTTCAATCCTGACTACGGGTGCTGTCTGTACAGAGTTTGTACGTTCTCCCCATGACCTGCGTGGGTTTTCTCCGGGAAGCTCCAGTTTCCTCCCACACTCCAAACACTTACAGATTTGTAGGCTAATTGACTGGGAATTGACTGGGAATTAGAGTGTGTGGGAATTGCTGGTCGGCACAGACTTGATGGGCTGAACGGCCCGTTTCCGCGCTGTATCCCTAAACTAAAAATACCAACGTGCAAAAATGAAAGAACACCCAGATGGTTTCATGAATGTGGATCAGAGGTCAACTTAAATTCAGGAAACAAATTTAGATAAAAACAATTTCCATTTCCACAATACAGGCTCAATGAACAAGTCTTATTTTTTTTTGCCATAGCGGTTTCTACACTCTAGCAAATGCAGGGTTGAATCGGGGACCGTCCAGATCCTCAAGATAAACACATTCAATGTTTTACTCAGAGCATGAAGGAAACTTTAACAAACTACTATCGTACTTCCGTTCCCAAGATTCGGTACAGGGTTTGGAATGGGAATCCTTTAGTTACATAATAACATTCCTCCCGTTCCTGGATTTACCTCTGTGTATTCTTTGTAGCCTTTGTTCGCTTCAGCCAAGCTCTCCCTTGCCTCTTTGCTGGTTTGCGATGTGGTGTAGGCCCGCACCATGTTGTTGGCTCCATCCCGCAACCTTCGTTGAATGCAGTAAGATTCATACAGTTCATCAATCTGCAAGTGAAAAAAAAATAATCAGAATGCCAGTGCGACAAGATCAGACCATATTAAGCTGATGCTGTACAGTGTTGGCACAGGTAATTGAGATGGCAGATGAGGGTCAGAACTGGAGACAGAATGAATGACTCGAACTCAATACTTCTTCAGAAGCTACACAGCTGAAGCATTCCATTGACAATTACCAGTGGGGCACATCAAGCAGAGAAGTCAGCACAGGATGAGGTTTACACAAAATGCTGGAGTAACTCAGCTGGACAGGCAGGACACCCAGGATATAAAGAATGGGTGACGTTTCGGATCAAGACCCTTCTGCAGTCTGAAGAAGGGTCTCGACCCGAAACGGCACCCATTCCTTCTCTCCAGAGATGTTGCCTGTCCCGCTGAGTTAGGAAACCTGAACGGAAACCTCTGGAGACTTTGCACTCCACCCAAGGTTTCCGTGTGGTTCCCGGAGGTTGCAGGTGGTTGCAGGTAGTGGAAGCAGGTAGGGAGACTGACAGGATCCTCCGGGAACCACACGGAAACCTTGGGTGGGGCACAAAGTCTCCAGAGGTTTCCGTTCAGGTTTCCTAAGTGGGACAGGTGCATAACTCCAGCATTTTGTGTCTATCCTCGGTGTAAACCTGCAACTGCAGTTCCTTCCTACACATAGGCTGAGGTTCATCTCTCAACAAAGAGATGCGACAGACAGTGGTATCTATATTTATAAGGAAATTTCAAACAGTCATCTAAATTCACCATCTTTTTTTGCTGTGATATTTAATTTTAAACATCTGCCTTTTTAAATTGCCGCATGGCCTATTTTGATATTTTCTGCAAAGAAAAGCTTGGCTCAGAACTCTGGCTGTGTGAGGGATAATACTGACATGGACTTAGATGGTGCGTTTCGACGTTCCAACTTGTAAATATTTCTATTTCTGCACTTGGGCTCAGTTTGAAACGCAGAGAACCACACATTCCCATGCGAGCCAGATTGGAGCGATTTAAAATTGCATTGGCAAAAAGTGTCCAGAAGAAAAGAAAATAGCAATAGGAAGTCAGGAAGACATTAATAAACATCAGCAAGTCGGCAGTAGTGCTCTGAATGCTAATAGTCCCTTGCTCTGTTCTCTGCCCAACTCATGCATTATTATGCAACACAATAGACTGCAGATACTGGGATCTTGAGCAAAGAAACAAACCTCTGGAGGAACTCGGAGTTTTCAGCGGACCAGCTGTACACCTCCAGCAGTTTGCTTTGAGCATTATTTAATGCTGACCTGTACAGCCACATCATTAGCTCATGATAACATTAGATTAGTTTAGAGATACAGCACAGAAACAGGCCCTTCAGCCCACTGAGTCCATGCCGATCAGCGATCCCAGCACACTAATGGTATCCTACACGTACTAGGGAGAATTTACATACATCCAGCACATGTAGTCAGGATCAAACCCGGATCTCTGGTGCTGTAAGGCAGCAACTCTACAGCTGCGCCACTGTGCCGACATACTTAGTTCAGAATTGCTTCACTTAAAGGATAGCTTCATACCCTCAGACTGATGGAAATAATTCCTCCAAAATAATTGAATATTCCCTTCCTTACACCAACACAGCAGGGCTCACACTACCTTCATGTTCAAAGCACATCATTCCTTTATGCTTTTGAATTCTCCTTGATAAAGGTTTTGAGATAACCTCACAGCTACAAGTGTTCAAGCTGGTGTGACACAAGCTGCATCTGGAGTGGGGAGGAGAGTGTGGGGCTTAGCGACAGATCACAGTGGGTCTTTCTATGCCGTTAATGGGTAATTAGTGCAGAATGATAGAGCCACCTGAGTTCTCTTCCGCTGTTGAAAGTACAGCTTCGACTCAAATCATCGTCAGCACTGCGAGATCACCCATTAGTCATTGTAGGGGGAAGCTGCCTCTCCAGCACAATGCACATACATTCACGGGGTCGGATATCCTGAACCTACTTCATCCATGGGATAAGCATTATCTGCTAAAATAAATACTCCTTTCATGCCTTTGAGCATGTGACCAAAATTCTAACGTCACTTCAGTGACTGAATATATTCAAATGGGTGATGTAAAGCATCTCGTATTTCCCCCACCGACATATGATTTTCTTAATTAATCCATGAGATCTTTTTTTCCCCAACACAAAAACTTAGCAAAGTATACAAAGTAGGAATGTGATATTCACGGATCAAGGAATCCCAGCTGTTGGAATTTGCTCAACAGGGTATTTTAAGCAATGACATAATAATGAGATACTGAGGCTGACAAAGTCAAAGCGGGAAGACTGAACAAACTCCGAGATTGTTGCAATGCAAGCGTGGAATTATTAAGCAATACAAAACATTGTAATTCCAGACTTTTGATGCAGATTAAGAGTAAATCATTTGGAGATTTACTTAGCTGCTTTTTCCGGTTGAAATTATTTGAGATTGTAGCCACAAACAAGTTATTCATCGTCCAAATGTCTAAATTTTGCATGCATCAGGTAATTTGAATAGATACATAATGCAGCAGACAATTAAAGATCCGAGCCAGACACCCTCTACAATCACTTCCTCCAAGTAGCAAACACATACGGGTCCACCACCGATTCTCCTGCATCCTTGGTTCCAGAGCCTTTCTGGATGATCCGCTTTGCCGGACCATCAGAGGTCATGGTCTCCGAGAGGAGTCCAACGGTACGGGAACGGTTCGCCTATGCCGCCGAGGGATCAAGATACCGGCTCGCAAAGTCGGCCTTTGAATTCGACCTACGGGAACGGATCTACCGGCTCCGGCAGGGCCGAGTTCCAGAGCTTCGACCTGCTGATCGGCCGCGGAAGTCCCGAGAAGGTCGCGATCGGCCACCTCACCCGGCCTAGGCGCTACATTACTGGGGGGGATTGTCCAAATTAAAGGTGGTGTTGGACTACCAGTGGCCGGATAAATCGGTGCTGGACCTCTAGTTGTAGAAGAAAATCACAGCATTTGCTTCTGATTAATTTCTACATATGATAATCTAGCACTGGGTTTGGGGACAAAAGGAACTGCAGATGCTGGAACCTTTAGCCAAACACAAAGTGCTGTAGTAATTCAGTGGTCAGGCAGCATCCATGGAAGGAATGGACGTTTCGGGTCGGGTAGTGTTTGGGAGCTGAAGCAGGGTGCACTGTGAAAACAGGAGTTGCACAACACTGCCTCAAGAACTTCTTTACAGGTTTGTATACACTTCCCCCGAGTATTTGCAGGGTGATTAGTTCCAGAGAAATAACCATTGGTAAGCCGATTATAAAAATGACATATTTATAAGTGTCTGCACAGACGTCTGATTTTAAGGACATCCAGTCATTACAGAAACATTTCAGAGCATAAATTAAGTGATTTCCATGACAGCAAGCGTATATGCAACTACATCAGCAGCAGTACTTCAAAACAAGTGCCAAAAAAGGAGGTCGCAATGATCCAAGGTCAAAAAAAATTTATTTTATTACTCAAACAGTTGCGGAAATCTAGGAACTTATGAAATCATTTTTGAAGGGGGGTAAAATAGTAAGAATGATTGACATGGAAATTTGGACACATAACACATTTATTTTTCCTATGTACGAATCAATGTTTTTTTCTTTTGATTAATTGCGACCACTTTAAGGTTAAATTGGGCCACTATGGAAATTGCACCAGACACTTCGAGACATGAATATAACATGCAATATTTAACACGGTTTTGCATGGATGCTCATCAAATGATGTCAGTTCCCATGACAAGGTCATTCGTACACGCTGTTCTATAGTGGGACACTTTCAGAACCAACACATCTTAATCATAGAAACAAGGAAATGCAGATAGATGTAGTGCTGGAGTAACTCAGCGGGACAGGCAGCATCTCTGGAGAGAAGGAATGGGTGACGTTTCGGGTCAAGACCCTTCATCAGAGAGGGAGTCGGGGAAGAGGGAAACGAGAAAACAATGAAAGTGTAAGGAACTGCAGATGCTGATTTACACCGACTGCACCAGGACTTTACACCTTTGATTTCTGAATCTTCTCCCCATTTAGAAAGTAGTCTTGGCCTTTATTCCGTCTACCAGTGTGTTTGACCAAACACGTTATATTCTATTTGTAAAAATCAAGGGCGAGGTGTTTAATTGTAATATGACAACGAAACAATGAAATTCTTAGTTCCAGCAGCATAACAAAGCTGTAAACACAATACACGTGGATACTATATAATAAACAAAAAAATTATAAAATTGATAACGCCAATACGTGCAAAAAGGAAACCCAAAATTAGTGGAACCAAAGGCGGTTTATAGATTATAGTTGTGGTTAGTGTTGTGTAGTGTTCAAGAGCTTGATGGTTGTTGGGAAGAAACTATTGGTCACAAAAAGTTTAGTTAAGTTTAGTGATACAGCGTGGAAACAGGCCATTCGGCCCACCGAGTCCGGGCTGAACATCGATCACCTGTACACTGGTTTTGTCCTACACACCAGGGACAATTTACAGAAGCCAATTAACCTATAAAACGGCACATCTTCTGGAATGTGGGAGGAAACTGGAAAACCCAAGTGGTCACAGGGAAAAGTGCAAATTCCGTAGAGACAGCAACCATGGTCAGGATGGAACCCGGGTCTGTGGCGATGTAAAGCAGCAACTCTACCGCTGTGCCACCGTGCCGCATGCTAGGGCTTCAGTAAAAATTATAAATTATCCCTTCTTCTTCTTGCGTATGGCGTGCACAGCCTAAAGTTGTAGGACAACTTGTTCTATTTGATCTTATTTGATTGTGCACGCCAGGTTGATTGCATTCGTCGAAACAGGGCGGACCACATGAAGGTTGCAATCTCCCATCCCAAATTATCCCTTGTGTGTAGGATAGTCTTGGTGTACGGGGAGATCGCTGGTCAGAGCGGACTCGGTGGGCCGGAGGGCCTGTTTCTGCACTCTATCTCTAAGCGAAGCAAAGAAGTATTTTTAACAATACAGAAGCAATTGAATAGAAAGCTCTTGCAGAAAAGCTAGTGCTGCAGAGCAAAGATTCTTGGCTCATCAGGAAATTTGTACATGCTTGAAGCAACTAAAGACGTACTCAAATACTGTGTTGAACATCAGATAGTTGAAAATTGTTTGACAGGGTAAATGGTCTTTGGTTTGGAAGCGTTTAGATCTCCAGCTGCAAACTATTAAATCTGTAACCATCCACTTCAAAGGTCAACTGCGTGACACTGTTGCATGGTTGTGGTTCAAGTGCAGGATTCACCTTTCCCTTTCCCCTCCCTCCTAAGGTCATGTGATAGGAGCAGAATTAGGCCATTCAGCCCATCAAATCTACTCCGCCATACAACCATGGCTGATTTATCTCTCCCTCCTAACCTCATACGCCTGCCTTCTTCCATTAACTCCTGACACAACTACTGATCAAGAATCTATATCTCTGCCTTAAAAATATCCACTGACTCGGCCTCCACAGCCTTCTGTGGCAAAGAATTCCATAGGTTCACCACCCTTTGAGTGAAGAAATTCCTCCTCATCTCCTTCCTAAAGGAACGTCCTTTAATTCTGAGACTATGAGCTCTAGAGTCGAGACTCTCCCACTAGTGGAAACATCCTCTCCACATCCAATTTATCCAAGCCTTTAATTATTCAGTATTTCAATGAGGTCTCCCCTCATTCTTCTAAACTCCAGCGAGTACAGGCCTAGTGTCGTCAAACGCTCATCATATGTTAATCCACTCATTCTTGGGATCATTCTTGTAAACCTCCTCTGGTGGAGAAGGTTTCCTCAGATAGGGTGCCCAAAATTGCTGACAATACTCCAAATGTGGCCTGACCAGCGCCATATAGAACCTCAACAAGACATCCGTTTTTGTATTCTAGCCCTCTTGAAATAAATGTGACCATTGCGTTAGCCCTCACTCGCTCCCCTTCCCTCCTTTGCTCCCCTCCCCTCCCTCGCAAGTAGATTCCGCCGTTCAATCACGGCCGATCTATCTTTCCCTCTCAACCCAATTCTTTTGCCTTTTCCCCATGACCCCTGATACCCTGACTAAATCGCCTCAACAAAACATTTCATTCGTGCTACATTAAATATCAGTGTAATTATGTCATCTAAACTATTTTAACCAGTGGCTTCCCCTGATGTGCCCAAACATCACACACTTCTCCTGTTCGTTACCACATCCTGTCGCATGGACTTTACCAATTGGTTCTTCTCTGCATCAGACAAAAAAACACATTTAACTTATTTTTTTGCAATCCAGCGTTTAATCTTGCCATCGTGGCCACAATATCACACACTGCATGTGATCACATAAAAACCGACTGCACATGATCAGATACATGCGATGATTCATCAACTGTACAATGAGAGACAGCACAACGCAATTAGGTCATTACAATCTAGCACAGAATTATACCGCAGGCATACTGTTATCAGCACTCTCCGGAAGATAGGATCTGTCACCAAGATGGGAATGTAACTGATATCATGGTAAATATTAACAGAAGCAGCGCAGGAGGCTGAGTGGTGATCATATAGCGGTGTACAAAACCATGAGGGGAATTAATAAGGCAAAAGCACAGAGTATTTTACCAATAGTAGGGGGATCAAGAACCAGAGGACACAGGTTTAAGATGAGACGGAAACCGGAGACAAAATGTTTTCACTCAGAGGGTGGTGAGAAAATGGAATAAGCCACCAGAGAAGGTAGTTGAGGCAGGCATAATAACAACGTACACCATTTAAAAGATACTTGGACAGGTAATGGATGGATAGGAACGGTTTATTGGGACTTGGACCAAATGCAGGCAAATCGGACAAGCTTAGATGGGGCATCATGGTTGGACTGAAGGGCCTGTTTCTATGCTGTATGGAACTGAAGGGCCTGTTTCTATGCTGTACGACTCTATGGCACCACGGGCCAGACAGTACATAGAACATAGAAAAATACAGCACAGGAACAGAACCCTTCGGCCCACAATGTCGGTGCCAAACATGGTGCAAAGTTAAATTAAACTGCTACATGTGGACCATACCCTTCCATTCCTTACGCCTATCCATGCGCCTATCTAAAAGCCTCTTGAATGTCACTATTATATTCACACCCAAGCAACCCCTGGCAGTGGGTGCCAGGCACCGACCAGGCTCGGCGTTAAAAACTTGCCTGCACATTTCCTTTGATTTTTTTCTTTTGTTGCCTTAAATCTAAATCGGTTTAAAGATCACAAAGCAGTGTTACAAGTTTCAACGGCCGCTGCACTATCTGTAACCTCACGGAGCAGACACAGACAAGCAGCCTATCGAGGAGAGTACGTATGGGCAAGCACCTAAACTCAAAACAGGTGGATGCTTTGATATGCGTATGATGAAAGCTTGCGTGAGAACACTAGTCAAAACACACACATTTCAAGACCACCACAAGATCCGGCTCCTCTCACTTTGTGCCATCATCAAGGATTCACAGAAAGGTTTACAGTCATATCAAGATCACAAGCTGACACGGAAAATTATGAAAACACCTCCACCCACAACATTCTACCTTGTCGCACTTTACTCAAGGCAAAACTCTCAGGTCGACACAGAGTGCTGGACGAGCTCAACGGGCCAGGCAGCATCTCTGGAGAACATGGAGAGGTGACGTTTCAGGTCGGCACCCTTCATCAGACTGTCTGCCTGACTTGCTGAGTTACTCCAGCACTTTGTATCTATCGTTGGTATGAACCAGCACCTGCAGTTCCTTCTTATCACAACATTCTCAGGTGTTGGTTTCAAGTGCAAAACACACAGTGTAAAGGAAATACAAGAATGTATTTGTTGGATGTCTTGTCCTGTACTTTCTTACCTTACTGACATGAAATTCCAACCGACGGACAAACCTTTCAATCGACTTGATTTGCTGCCGGGGAGGAAGAGGAGGATAAAAGAAAAAAGACAAAATTAAACTTAATAAATTGGCAAGTCTTTTTACTACCAGCACAATGAACAGGTTGGGAATGTTGTTACGTTTTGATCAGAGCACTATTTCAATCACCATCACACCAATTCATCCAGTTCACTCAGAACACAAAATCCGAGATCCAGCCATTCGTTAAATACAAGCAGCTTTACACAAAATAGAGTAGCAACAAGGAAATGCAGATGCTGGTTAATACGCAAAAGGACACAAAGTGCTACAGTAACTCAGCAGGTCAGGCAGCATCTCCGGAGAACCGAGAACAACTCTTATGTGCGGCAGTGGTGCAGCAGTAGAGCTGCTGATTAACGGCGCCTGACACCCAGGTTGAATCCTGACCTCGGGTGCTGCTTGTGTGGAGTTTGCATGTTCTCCCTGTGTGACCTTTAGTGGTGAAGTGGTAGAGCTGCTGCCT